>NW_006399787.1:154411-210751 GCF_000299155.1 Elephantulus edwardii | reverse complement strand
AACAACAACAACAACAACATATCTCCCCTTAGGCTGAACATCCTTGAATATCTCTAGCTCTTCACCACCTCCACCCACTTTTGCCAAATGACCTAGTCATATAAAAAAATCCCTAAGTTTTACTCTCCCTTTCGTCAGTAGAATGCACTAGGTGAACCTTGGGGACCTTTACTTTTGTTGAAGCAATAAATCCTTCTATTGAGATGAAGCCTTATTTTTACTACCAGTTCCCCTCCTTAATGACAACCTAGCATAAGGCCAAGAAGTACAGCATCTGCATTTTCAACTAATAGAGCGTTCCACCAAATTCATTGATTATTCTAGAGAGATATATCCTTATTGGCCACTAAAATTCCAATATATTCAGAAAATAAAGTACTGAGCACTCTATATATCCTTGTTTTTCCTGTTTGGTGCTTTTACATTTCCACAAATTCTTTCAGACTTGGTCTGTGTTAAGATTTCCAATATCGTTATTTGTTACACAACTTAAATTACTTCACGTCATGTTAAATGGAAAATATACTATTAATAGAGATGCTTCCCATTACATGTAAAAAAATAAATAGATAAAACGATTTGCTGATGCTTTGTTTTCATCTTTGAGCCTAACGGTAAATTACTGCATGCTGCTAACATAGGAAGTATTTTCATTACATTCAGCATCTTGAAGACCCAGGCAGCTTTCTTCCTCTTTTTCTCAACTATGAATCCAGTCAATCATTCATTTGTGAAAGATTAATTCCATGTTAATTGACTAACATCTGTTAATAAATATACTAGGATTTACAGCGATTTAACATTTAAAACAACAACAACAACAATGTGGTCCTTTTTTTAAAGAGCCTGTAATGCCTTTTATATATATTGGAGAGTTTATTAACATTTTATAAAACAATAATCACACATGTACACAAAAACTCTGGTGCTGAATATGTTAAGAAGCACTTCATACTTTCCTCATCTCTTCAAGTTTACTCCTTTTTCTTTTCTTGTTGAAATAGCCATTTACCTAAAGTTCAGGTCTGTTCATAGTTTCCTTTAATAACTCGTTTTTGTAATTATAGTTTCAAAAATTATTGTATATACAGATATTTGTGTATCCTTATGATGAGGCTTGCCTCTCATACTTTGGGCATATTGCTAGAAGGGGCTGTTCCTCGAAGAGATACATGACGCTGGGAAGGGTGGAGGGTCAGGAAAGGGGAGGAAGACCCTCAACCAGGTGGGTTGACATGGTGACTGCTGCAATGGGTTCTTGTGTGTCAGGAAGTGTGAGGATGGTGCAGGATGGAACAAGGTTCAGATCTTCTGTTCATAGAGTCGCTATGAGTTGTACTCTATTCGATGGTACCTAATAACCAAACAACATATATAAGGGAATTCTGGTTGCCTAGTGACAAGAAGCTGCCTGCCATCCCAAAGGCAGGCAGTTTAAAGTCACCAACTACTCTGTGGGAGAAGGATGGGAAAACTCCTTCCATGTGATTAACCACTTCTGAAATTGTGTCGGAGTGTCAGCTATGGGTCGGTTCTGAGATGATGGTATACAACCACAACAACATATCCAATATAAAGATCCCTGGCATCATAGGGTGTGAAGAGACTAGACATTCACTGGAAAAAAGGTGGGTAGTTTCTTCCCCAAAAGACGTATAGGTTTATAAACCTAATGAAGGAGATTCAGTTAGAATCTAAAAAATAGTTGTTACATGTGTCCTTGAACTGCCTACAAGTCATAGCAACCCTATGCACAATAGCTCTGAACTCTGCCTTATTCTGAGCCAATCTCACTGTCTTCAACATGCCTTCAGTTATGATGTCAATTCATACCATCTGGGGTCTTCCTTTCTTATGCATGATGACTTTCTTCAAGGTCTGCTCCCTTCTGGTAACATGTTCAAAGTATGGGAGATGGAACTTCAAGTTCCTTGCCTCTAAGGAGAAACTTGGTTTCACCCTTTCTAGGACAGACATATTCTCTTGACAGTCTATGGTATCACAAATTAAAGGAATAAAGGAATCAATTCTCTTTCTGTCATCCTTAGTCATTGTCCACCTTTCTAATGTATAGCAAGTAATTGAGAAGATCATGGCATGGATCATGTGTACCTTAGTCTGTAAACAGACATCATTGCTCTTTAGCATTCTAGTAAGATTCTTGACAGCACATTTTCCTTACATGAGTCATCTTTTAATTTCCTGACTGCTGATGCTAAGAGTGTTGATTGTAAATCTGAGCAAGACGCAATTGTTAACAACCTCATTTTTTCCCTCCATATATATAGTGGTGCTGCTATTTGGTCCAGTGGTGAGAATCTTTGCTTTCTTGATGTTGAACTTTAATAAGTATTGAAGACTATCATCCTTGACCATCTGCCATAAACACTTCACATCCTTCTCAGTTTGATGTTGTCTTCTGCACAGCGCAGGTTATTAATAAATCTTCCTCCAATCCTGATTGCCACATTTTACCTCATAAAGCCCAGCCTCCTGAATGATCTGTTCTGTATATAGATTGAAAAGGTATGGAGACAAGATGCTTCCCTGACACAGTCCTTTCCTGATTTTTAACCATGCAGTGTTTCCTTGCTCTTTTCTGACGACTGCTTCTTGGTCCAAGTATAGGTTTTACATTAGCACAATAAAGCACTCTGGGATTCTCCTGATTTCAGTATCTAACATCTTTACGTGGATTTCCCACATTCACTCCCAAAGACTTTACAACTAGATTCACTATCTTGGTAATAAAATCAGCTATTACTATTAATTCTTCTTTTATTAGTTGATGATACTGATATTATATTTTCTGAGCATTTATGCTTAATCTTTTCAAGACCAAATTATTCTGTCTTAAATTTGTGTTGATACCATGTATATTTTATTAATGAAAGCATTTTTAGGTAGAGGGGAGAAATTGAGATAATAATATGTTTTTATACAATTATATAGGCCAGATATGTCCCGAACATACTCATAGGGTAAATTTCATGGGATAAGGCCTGTTTCTTCAGATTCACACAGTTCTACAATACCTGACAGGAGGCAGCAAATCTTATCACTTAGGGTAACAATTTGGTGGGAGATCTAAGTCCCACAAGTCGTAGAAGGATTAAAGAGCTTTTATATGTGGTATTGTTCTATATTTTTAATTCAGAGTTGCAAGATATCATATAGGGCATACTGTTAAATTTTAGTTTGAGAGCAACCATTTCAGATAAACAACAAACAATATTTTGGCATTAGTGTGCCCACGAGACATATGTGTGTCACTGAGTCAATTCCAGAGCTTAGACTGTTAGACAGGAAATAATTGTCCCTCCTGAGGCGCTATCTCTGTGCAAGCAAACTGCTCAGCTTCTGCCACAGAGATGCTCACGGGCTTGATCTCCCAACCTTTCTATTAGTATCAGAGTGCTTTATTACTGTTTCAGCAAGCAGGGACTGACTGACCAGGAAGCAAGATAAGCACATATTTACACACAGGAAAAATTTTCATCTGTTTTTTTTTGCCACATCTTTAATGTGTTGAATAAGTCTGTGCATTGCTGTACAGAGGTAGCTCGTGGTTGCTGTGATGCTGACCACTGTGACACTGATGTGCCAATTGTGGTAATGGGCACCCATAGAGGACAGTGTTGGCTGGAGCTTCCCGACTAAAACAAGCCTGGAAGCAGGAGCTGCATCCACTTCTGAAATGGCTTGTCTCCAGAAACTCTGTGTACGAACAGTGCTCAGGCCTTTCATTCATAGGGTCGCTATGAGTTGTCTATGACTCGATGGCACCTAACCACAACAACAACAACAACTTGTGAAACTAATAAGGAAGCACAAGGAAACATTTGTTTACCTTCCTTGTTGGGAGGGTCTCCATTCTGGACAGAACAGTAAATTTATAGTGGTTTTTATTTTGTAGGCAGGTGTCATGGGCTTACGAGAGAAAGTAGTCAAATCTACACCACTAGGCCAATAGCGGTATCATGATAGATGGTGAAGAGATTGAGATTGTTAATAATTTCAGCTTACCTGGGTCCGAAATCAACACTCTTGATAGTAGCAGCCAGAAAATCAAAAGACAAATTTAATTTGAAAAAAATTCCGTCAAGAACCTCTCCAAAGCACTAAAGAGCAACACTCTCAGTCTGGAGACTAAGGTGAGCCTGATATAGTCCATGGTCTTTGCAATCACTTGTTATGCATCAGAAAGCTGGATAATGACTAGGAGGATAGAAGGAGAATTGATGCCTTTGAGCTGTGGTGCTGGAGAAGAGTATTGAACATACCATGGACTACTAGGAAAACAAACAAACAGGTTCAACTTGGAGAGAGTGAAACCAGGATGCTCCTTGGAGGAAAGGATCTTGAAGCTTTGTCTGAAATACTCTGGGGATGTTGCACGGAGGGACCACTCATCCTCTAAGAGGGCCGTCATCCTTGGGAAGGTGGAGAGGCAGTGCAGTGCAAGACAGGAAGACTCTGGAAAAGATGGATTGATTCGGTGACTGGGGTAATGGGAGTTGGTGTGTCAGAGATGTTGCGGTTGGTTTACGATAGAGCAGAATTCAGAGCTGTTGTACATAGGGTCATTATGTGTTACAAGCAACTCGATGGCACATGACAACAACAAAAGCAGAATCTTTGATATGGTGGCAAAAAAAACAACAAGGTGAGGTTCATCCCTCTGTGTTAGCAAGTAAGCACAAGTTTACCAATGTTTGCCTTGTTCCTTGGGTAACCCAATATTGCCATGATAGCTCTGTCCTTGGAATATGCTGTGTTTTTGCTAAAACTGGCCACTTTATACCAAAAAAGTCCACTGCAATCTAGTCAATTCTGACTCTTAGCATCCCTATGAAACATGTTTCTGCACATGTCCTTGTCTTTCTGCAGAGACGAAACTACCTTCACTCTTCATCCTCATCGCCTTGTTTCCTGCTCAGTTTACTCAGTGACTCTGCACTTGTGCTTGTCTCTGCATCTTATGCAAATCACTCTTTCTAGCATTTTGTTCCCTTTTTCCTCATCCTCCCATAAATGGAAATTATTTCTTCTGGACCCTGTGTCTTAGATTTTAATACCATTTTAGATTTTATTGTAACTTGGAGTATGTATTCAATCTTTTCATATTGTTCACATATAACCAATATTTATAGAATATTCCTTGTCAGGCACTGTTGTTGGCACTGCATTAACACCACTGAGCAAAACAAAGCCTTGTTGTCCTATATCCTCTTCTGTAGCTTATCTTCTTGTTGGACGAGACAGAGACAGCCAAGATGAAGAGAAAGAACGAGAAAAAATATGCATGGTCATGGGCGTTGTCCTTTTCGTCTGTCCTTACATGTTTGTTTTGCTTGTCTGCCTATATACCTGCTTGTAGATTAAAGACTTTATTCTTTTTTTGTCTTCTAATCCCTTCAGTGTAACCTGAACTTCTTCCTTCAGCTTCATATGTTCTTGATCACATGTGACTTTCTGAAATGTCTCAATGTCTACAACTTATTTTTATGTCCACAATTTATTTTTATTTATTTTATTTTTATGTCTACAATTTATTTTTATGCAGTGACTCTTAGCAAACATGCTTCTCTTTTGCTATGTAATGCAACATATTTTTCAAATGCTGAAGATGAATCTCCAACAGTCATTGCCTGTCAACCAGTTATTCTCCCTAAAAAAATTAGTCAAAGGTAAAAAAGTCATTGCTGTGGAGTGAAAATTCACTCATAGCTGACCCTCCAGTGAGTTTTCAGAGCCTCTAAATTTCATGGGAGGAGATTGTCCTTTTCTTCCTCTGAATAGTTGGTGGATTTGAATCAAATGCCTTTGGGTCAACAGGCGAACTCATTACTTGCTTGGACTTGGTGAATGAAGTTAAAATGAGACTAAAGAACAGAGCAAACTGGGGGCGGGGGAGGTTGGGCAGGAAGAAAAGTGCAACAATGAATGAATGGAAATTCAAAGTCTCTCTAAACTTTCATTAAAATTAATTAAAAAAAATGAGACTAAAGAACTCCCATAAATGTCCAAAGGCAGTATAAAGTGGCAAAACCACTATGAATGACAACTGTCTAACAAAATTTGGAAACGTGTGTCTACTAAGATTTGTGGTTACATTTTTAAGAAGAGAATCAAGAGAAACTTGAGTGCACATTTTTTAAAGATTTGTTCATCCTGTTTATCTTTTTAAAAAATATTAAAAACAAATTAAAGCAAGTTATTTTTTCAACAAGAGAATAGACAAATTGGTGTAATTATATAGCAAAGCACCGTTCAGCTATAAAAATGTATAAAGGAGGTAAAAGTGCACGTGTCAACATGGATGTATTTAATAGACAAAATATAAATTAATAACATACAAAAAGTAAAATTATTATGTAAATACTTGTCTTTGAAGGACTGTATTATATGCATTTTGTTTATACAATGCGTGAGGTCTTTCAGAAAAACAATACAAATGTATAAATGAAAAATTGATATATAAGTGAATAAGTATTGAGGTTAAGTAAAGAACTTGCTGTTAATTACCAGTGACTTTTTCCTTGCAGATGCCTCAGGCTGTTTATCAGAAATATGTAAACACACTTCCTAATTGCAATTTGGCTTCAGATCTGCAGTGATCACTCCATAGAGCATTCTGAAAACCGTGATATGGGTGGGGGTCAGGAACTCTCACCGTTCCCTCCACGGGCTTCAGAAAAACTACCTCTTTGCCTACATATGATGTAGAAGAAAGTACTGTTGTTGTTGTTGTTATGTAATGTTGAGTCACCTGTGACCCTATGTATAGCAGCCCTTAAGCCTGCCCTGTCCTGAGCCAGTCTCACTAATTCCAACATACCAACCCCCTAATTTTTGTGTCAATTCATCTCATCCGGGGACTTCATCTTCTGCACTGTCCCTCCACCCTTCCAAGCATGTTGTGCTTCTCCAAGGACTAGTCTCTCCTGGCCACGTGCCCAAAGCATGTGAGATGGAGCTTCAAAATCTTAGCCTCCAAGGAGAAACTTGATTTCACCCTTTAGGCCTTTTGGCTAAGATCAAGTGCAAAAGCAAAATATACCAATATAAATTGTAGCTATGATTTTTCTTTCTTTAAAACAAACAGCGTAGACAATTCTCCAAGGAATATATTCACAAATCTATCCCTTATTACAGACTAGAAACGCAATAGCTATACCTTCCACTTGCTATCTTTTCAATACAGCTTTTACCTTTTCCTGATGACACTTCTTATGGATAATTTTCTTCAAAACACCTGGGTTGCTGACTTAACTTCCTACCTGTTCTCCCTGCTTCCAAGTAAACATGCATTTGGCACAGAATCCATGGATGCTCCTTTAGAATTCAAATCGGGATGTATCACTCCTCTGTGTGACATAGATGTTACATCTCACTTAGAAGAAAATTCAAGTTTTTACTGTGACATTGTTGCTGATACAATCATACCTTCTATAAGGGTTTTGCCCTCTTCTTTGACTCAGTATCTATACCACTCATTCCCTCTTTTACTGGACTTCTTACCTAGAGAACCAAACACGAGTTGTTGAGGTTTATTACTTTCCTGAGCTTCAGTTTTATCTTTTATTTAATGATTCTCAAGATACTGACTTTTCAATGTCCTTGTAAAAATTAAAGATGGTATTTGTAAAGTCATTGAAAATCTTCTGTAAAAGGATTTAATCTTTGATTAAAACTTTGTTTTCTTTTATTCTGCTTGACTGAAGGGACCAAGTCTGAATAGTCTTAATCATCTTTTAATTGTTCAACTACTAACATTATCTTGTGTCCACATAGAGTATTTGGAATATATTTTAATCAATGATAAGCTGAAAAATAGACAAGGAGAATAAACTATAGCACAGAAAAGAAAATAGAGTAAATATTTCTTGAAATTTCTGTTCAGTTGTTTTTTCCTATCACGGCTACTTTACTGTCTATGTGGAGTTTATTTTTAGATGGTTTCCGTATTAACAGTGTGATTTATGTTTGTGTTTGTAAGTTAGCTCTAATTTACACCCTAGGGTAAGTTGGCATTTACATTACCCTATTTAGGCATCTAAACTTTATAAAGGTGGGGAACCAGCTTATCACACAAAACACCTCAATCAGAAATCAACACATTCAGAGGTGGTAACTTAGCACTCTTTCATGGAAATTTACCCAAGAAAGATTGTTTATTATTAGCATAAATGGTGCTAAAATAATTTTCTGTGAGTGAAATGGAAATTTCGTTTGGATGGATGGATGCCATGACAATTACATGAATGAGGTGTAAAAATTCTGCAAACTTGACAGTGGAGTAACACCAGTGTAATTTTTTGGTTTGTTGTGACCCTGTGCTTTATAGAGGACCCTGTCACCTGGTAATATGAATGACTGTTGGTGAGTTATGTCACCAGTCTCACTGAGTCTGTCCCCTAAAAGCCTCTCATGAGTTCACTGGTGGGTTTTTGTTGTGTAACATAGAGTCATAACCGGCCCATAGCTGACCTTCCGGTGGGTTTTCAGAGGCAGTTAATCACATGGGAGACGATTTCCCATCCTTCTCCCATGGAGCAGCTGGTGGCCTCGAACCATGAGCCTTTCTGATTGCAGCACAGCTTCTTGCCACTAGGCCACCAGAGTTCCCTCTGGTAGGTGGAGTTACTTAAAACATGGTGTAGTTCTTCTTTCTTTTCACTTAATAAAAGTGCCTATGCATTTCTTAGAGTAATTAGTCTTCAGCTGGCTATGATTTAACATTATAACAAATAGCATTGCTATAGGGGAGAGGATGTTTAATATTTACCTGGATATTCTAGCAGAGACTTTCCAGACTTAGTTTGAAAATCTCTGTGGTGTTAAAAGACAGATTTTTAAGTAAAAAATCATTAAGCACTGATTTAAAATGAATACATGTTCAATGTTTGGTTGGGGTTTTGTTTGTTTGTGTTTTAACTTTTATTTTATTTAAGCCTCATGTTTGGAGTCAACACCACCTCATGGAGGGCCTTTGTACTTAAGGTCAGGCCCTTGTTTCCAGATTGGAACCTGGGTGAAGCAGTTGGACTCTGAAATAAGGACTCTCTTGTTTTGGTTGAGGGTCAGTGTGGAATGTTTGGTCATTGTGGTGAGGTTTCTTTTGTTTGATCGTTTGTTTTCTTATTTATTTTTTTTTAATTTACGCCTCTTGTTTAGAGGGCCTTTGTATTAAAAAGCTGGTCAGGTCTGAGGGCTCAGGACTTATTGTTGTTAATTGCCTTTGAGTCAAGCATGACTCATAGCAACCCCATGAACAAAAGGCCTGAAGCCTTTCTATAACTAAACATTTATCAAAGTCCATAGAGTTTCCAGAGGCATATTGTTTAGGAAGTAGATCCCATTTCTGCTTCCAAGGCCTGGGACTAGTGTTGTTATATTTTGGAGAAACATTCTCCTAAGTGGTACAGCACTGGTTTGTCAATTTTCTATATTGAGGTAAGCTGAATTGAACCCTGTGCCACTGAGGTGTCAAATGCCATAATGGTTACCCACGGTGGACAGTGTTTGGTGGAGATCCCAGATTAAGACATGTTTGGAAGCAGGAATGGCATCTACTTCCTAAACAACATGCCCCTGGAAAGTCTATGGATTTAGGAAACAGCGATAGTTATAGAACGTGTTCAGGTGTTTTGTTCATAGAGTTGCTATGAGTAGTACTCGATGCGATAACAATCAACACCACCACTACCAACAACATGTATCTATAGTTTGGAGTTGAAATCAGCTTTCATAGACTCAGAGTCAGATTCAAACAATGTATGTATGTTTTCTACAAACAATGTGTGTTTTTCTAGGAAAGAACAACCTTTTTTTTTCTTATTGCTTACTTGAAAATTGTTGTTATTTTATGTCTTCAAGCAAACTATGGCTCAACAAGACCCTGCAAGTGACACATTTGAAACTTGAACTATGTAAGGAAGAATGTGTCTCATCAACAACCTGTGTTATGAAGATGATATAACCTTGTTTGCATTAAGTGATAAATACTTAAAGCACACATTGAAGAAGACCAAAGACTGCAGCTGTCAATATGCATAACACCTCAAACTTGAGAGAACAAAAATTCTCCCAACTAGACCAATAAGCAGCATCATGATTGGTGCAAAAATAATTTTGGAATTGTCTATGATTTCATTTTACATAGATCCACAATCAACACTCTTGTATAGCAGTTAGGAAATCAAAAGAGGTGTTGCACTGGAAAAATCTATTGCTAAGAACTTCACCAAAGTGATAAAAAGTAATGATGTCACGTGAAAGACTTAGATGCTGATCCAGGCTGTGCTATTTTGAATTGCATCCTACACATTGGAAAGTTAGAAAATAAATAAGGATGACTGAAGGAAAACTCATTCCTTTGAAGTGTAGTGTTGGCAAAAGAATACTGAATATCTCATAAGCTGGCAAAACACAAATAAGTCTTCCCTGCAAGAAGTGCGTCAGGATGCTCCTTACAGGCAAATATGGTAAAACTTTGTCTCAAAACTTTTAAGCATGTTCTCAAGAGCAAGCATTCCTTGGAAAAATATTATGTTGGGAACTGTGGAGGGTCAGGGAAAAAGATGAAGACTCTTAACTAGATGGATTGCAGTAGTAAATCTATGATCTCAAGCACATAGAAGATGATGAAGATGGTGTCAGTTAGGGCAAGCCCAATTGATTGGGTCAGTATGCAGATCGAGTAGGTTCAGAGAAAGAATACAACCCTCATGCACGTGTTTCCTGATTTTAAACCACTCAGTGTTCCTTTGATCTGTTTGGACAACACCTCATTGGTGTATCTAAATGTTTCCACACGATCACAACTAAGTGTCCTAGGATTCTTATTCTTCTCGATGTTATCTCTTATTTGTTATGATCCACATAGTCAAAAATCTTTTCACAATCAATGAAACCTTACTACACATTCTTTTGGTATTCTCTGCTTTCAGCCAATGACATCAGCAATGGTTGTGGTGTCATGTGCTGTTGAGCTGACTGCAGTTCATAGTGACACTATAAACAGTAGCTCTGAACCTTGCTCTATCCTGAGCCAATTTTACTGTCTCAGACATACCAGCCTCATTACCATAATCACTGTCAATCCATCTCATTCAAAGTCTTCCTCTTATGAGCTGACCCTCTACCCTTCCAAGAATGATATCTTTCTCTAAGGCAACAGGCCCAAAGTATGTGAGATGTTGCTTCAAAATCCTTGTCTCCGAGGGCCACCTTGATATTACTCTCTCCGGGACAGACCTGTTTTTTTTCTCTTGACAGTCCATGGTATGTTCATTTTTCTCTAGCACCACTACTCACAGGCATACATTCATTTTTCTGCCACCTTAGTCATTACACAGCTCTCTGATGCATAACAACTATTTGAGAAAAATGTGGGCTGTATCAGGTGTACCTTAGTCTCCAGAGTGACATCATTGCTCTTCAGCATTCCAGAAAGTGGAAGCATCAGCAATGGTATCCCTTAATCTGTAGCCTCTTGTGAATCTAGCTTGAATTTCTGGCAGTTCCATATCATTCAACCAGTCACAGAAACATGTGAGAAGTTTTGAAGTATTGTCTGACTTCAAATACTGACTGAATGAAGAAATGAAATTCAAATATATAATAAGGTGAACAACACATATTGAATTGTAAATAGCACAGCTCAACTGTCTTAAATGCTGTCCTTGGTGCACAAACCCAAGTTGGTAGCAGTAATATTCATGACAATTATAAAGATCCCACATCTTTCCTTGTCCCCCGTGCCCACTTTCTCCATGATTCACATATTTGGGGGGATTGGTTTTAACCTATCATAAGTCTTTATAAAAATATGAGCCTGATTTGCAAATTGTATATTAAATAAATGGCAATAAATTTGTTGCTGAATTAATAGGATTTGTGTGTGTATGTGAGGAAAAAAACGTGTATTCAGAATTAGCCAGCGACACTCAGTTTAGATATTTCGTTGGCAACATCCAAAGCATCATAGTCAGGAGCAAGTTGAGCATAGGCCTTCTTCTCTCCGTCAGGTCTAATCAGTGTTATAGAGATTCTTTACAGCTTGTTTGATATGGTGCTTGTTGGCTTTGACATTCACAATGAATACAGACATGTTATTATCTTCTATCTTCTTCATAGCTAACTCAGTTATCAGGGAAAACTTGATGGCACAGGGGTCAACTTGTTTCTCCCGAGGGGGCTTTTTTGGGGTATTTAGGCTGCCTTTGCAATCTCAGCATCTCAGGCCACCAGAAGGTGGGTGTTACATGGATCTTTTTTGGGGGGGTATGTCTGTGGCTGTGGATGGCCTTCAAGACTGTCTACTTGGCCTTAAACACCTTTGCTATGACTTTAGTTTTGGGAGGGACAGGGGCTTCTTTCTTCACTTTCAAGACCATCTTTGTAGAAAGGGCAGTGTTTTTATTTTAAGAGCATTATATGATGCACAAACCTTCATCCAGGATTCACAGAGAATATTATACTGATATTAGAGAAACAAAACCCCCAAGAAACTGAAACGAGGACTCACAAACCAATGCAAAGTCCACATGATGCAGTTTCTCTGGACTTGTCAGTGGTATTTGGGGAAAATCAATGTTAGTATCTTTGAAAATAAAGAAAATATTTCAATTACAATTTTAAGTCTTTACTAGAAGTTCAGATACAAGTTCAGCAAGTCTGATACACTTTCTTGACTAAGACTATTGACACTTTATTGAAATAACACACTCATAGGTATGCAGGTCCCTTATAGGTGAAGCAGGGGCTTCATGCTCTTCTTCTCTGACCAGAGTTGTAGCTCATTTTTGCAGGATTGAGAAGGCAAATCCAGGCCCCTCCTTAGACCCTGTGGTCCAACACAATAGGCAAAATTCTACAACACTGCTATTATCATCCCCTGGTAAATCCATGCAAAACATTTTGAAACATTATTATGTTAATTCACAAAATTACCCATTTCCAACCATATCATTTTCTTTTCTTTAAAATTTTTTTTTCAGCATCCTAAGTGTCAATTATATCCCTAGATGCCTGTTTAATGGGTGAGGCAAGTCTTCTCCTAATCTATTTTAACTGCTTTCAAATCTCTCTTTAAGTTAGTTACAAACTGAAAGATTCTCAGTTATTCTCTATTTGGGGCTTATTTATATATTTTAAGGTTGTTATTTGTATAGATTTCCCTGGGAAGTATGCTAAATATAAAACATTAAACCTTTTTCTGACCAAAAAAAAAGGTGTACTTGTGTACGTTGGTGCAAAAGTGCCTACAAGTATATGTTTGAGGTGGAAATTATGTAATTCCCAAGGTCAGTGAAGATAATATGAACAGCTCTGAAGTTGTCGCCTTACTCATTGATGCGTGAGGGGAAGGATCTATGGTATCAGGGTGTCTGACAATCTCCAAAGCAGAGAGCAAATCCATCTGTTACTAAGAAATGTGACAAATCATCTTTCTCATTTCAAAGGGAGATCCGGACTTTCAAATTTATGTGATCGATGAATAATTGTCAGTATAGAAAGTGTAAGATAACTCCCAAGTGGGAAAAAATGGCTGTCTGAGAATAGTAGCCAGCAAATTAAAAGATGTATTGTGATGGGAAAGTCTACTGTTAGGGACCACTCCAAAATACTGAAGAGCGATAGTGTCACTATGGAGACTGAGGTGTGCCTGATACAGGCCATGGTCTTTGCAATCACTTGATCACTTGCTGTGCATCAGAGAACTGGACAATGTTAGAAAGAGAATTGATGCCTTTGAGATGTAGTGTTGGAGAAGAATATTGAATATACCATGGACTGCTAAGAAAATGACCAGGTTCACCCTAGAGAGAGTTAAATCAGGCTGCTCCTTGGAGGAAAGGATTCTGAAGCTTTGTCTGACAAACTTTGGACATAGTGCAAGGAGGGACCAATCCTTGGAGAAGGATGTCATGCTTGGGAGGGTAGAGGGATGATACAGTAGAGAAAGACCCTCTATGAGGTGAATTGGGTTAGGTGTGTCAGAGACAGTGCGATTGGCACAGGATAGAGCAGGATTTAGGGCTGTCGTACATAGGGTCACTATGAGTCCCAGGCAACTCGACGGCACATAACAATAACAACAACAACAAGAGTAGTAGGTAGACTATGACCTTACTTAGTACTAATACGATATATATACACAGAAAAATAAATTCCAAAGCATATATATTGCAGTTAATAGTCTTTTGGGTTTACAGGGATTATGAATGGTTGTAATTTTCTTCCTTTTTCTCAATAATGCTTTCTACGTGTCCTGTGAGGAGGATATTGGCCTTTAAAAAAAATAATAAGGAAATGAACAGAGAAAAAAAAATATATAGCAAATATATGTTAGATCACCTCTCATGATGGCAGACTTTCCCAGCTATAGAAAGAACACAATAAAAGTGAGGAGGTTTGGGTTATAGCTGGTACTTTATCCAGTTGCCTTAAATTCACATTTCACTTTACTCTGTTTTCTGTTGATCATAAATATCTCTAAAATTCTAAAAAAAATTGCAGATACATAGTCTTTAAAATATTAGAAACTAGGCTCTGGTGTAATTAGAAATTCAGGAGTCTTGGTGTCACACTGGTTTAAATGCTTTGTTGTTAATGGAAAACTTTTTGGTTGTACCCACAGGCAGCTTCACAAGATGAAGTTGTGGCATTCCACGCCTGTGAAGAATATGGTCTCGGTAACTCTATGGGACAATTCTACTGTATCCTATCGTGTCCTTCTATGTCATAATTGACACTATGCAGTGGACTTATTTAGCAAAGCAGAGAAAGTAAAACAAGCACCAATAAGATTAACAAGCGGCAAACAAACAAAATGGGTTGATTTCAAGACTGCTTGACTAAACCCTTTGTACAGGTGAATCAGTTTGGGTAGATATGAAGGAGTAGGAGATTGGCTTAATGTGATTTTTGTTTTGTTTTGTTTTTTAATTGTTTTATATTTAATCATTTGTATACATCATGCTTTGTACAAGTACTTTGTGTTTTATACAATCATTCATATACATAGTGTTTCTTTCTTGAACTTTGTGTTATACATGAATATATTTTTAATAATTTCTTTTTTTCAATTTTATTATGTTTTGTGTGTGTACTGTCAAATCTCATCCTATTAGCACAGGAGGAAATTGACCCTCCTTCTCCAGCAGAGCATCTGGTGGATTTGAACTGCATGTCTCTGGGATTGCAGTACAGCTTCTTGCCACTAGGCTACCAAAGATCCCTTACATGAATGTATTTTACGTCATTAATTACCACTGCTGTATGCCCATTATCACCCTATCTTTTTAAGACCCCATTGAACAATTCATGTTGGTTAATCAGTTAATCTGGTGCAATGGCTGCAACAATGAGTTCAGGTGTAGCAAATATTGTGAGAAAGGTACAAGATTGTGTTGTGTTCAAAAGACTATGATGAGTCTAGTTGATTGAATGCCATCTGATAGCATAACTAAATCTGTTAAGGGTTCTGCCCTGGTTATCTTAGGACCCTTAGCAGCATCCTGAGAAAGCAGCCGTCTCCCTGTAGTTTGACGTGATATTATGCCCAGACAATTCCAAATATTTCTTGGGAAGCAGTATTTGTCACGGATGAGGACCTCTGCCTGAATAAATATATGTGCACAATTTCTTTATCAAGTTTTATAAATTTGGGTTATGCTGACTTTGTGCGATGAATAAACCCAGTACTTAAAAAGAAGACTATCTCTGCATTGTATAAGACTAAGGTGGGATGTTCAGAGCTTTGTGACATGCTCACAGACATCAGGGACCTAATGTTCTGCAAGCCTCTATTTCCTCATCTCCTTTACTTGGTTAAACTCCGTTCTTGGCTCAGAACTGCTGCCAGGCGTCCACTCATCACTTTCACTTTCCAGGATGGCTTCAAGAGGAATCTAAGGAAGCCTGAGAGGCCTGGTGCATTCAAACAGTGAGATACTATGCAGCACTAAGGAATAACAATTTTGTAAAATACTATATAGCATGGGGAAGTTTAGAAAACATTACAAAGAGTGAACTAACTCAGTCTCAAAAGAACTGCATAAGAGCATTGTTCTAAAAATAGATAACTAGTCGAATGTGTATAAAAGTCCAAAAGGAGAAGGAGAGAGGGCCCGGGAGGTGAAGGGTGAGGAGGGGCTGGAAATCACCAAAATAAAAGAGGTTGGTGGGCGGAGGGGGAGAGGTGAGGGGATTAGGAAAGAGTCAGTGATGACCGGCAAAGATAGGGTAATATTAGACATAGATCAAAGGCAATTAATTTTATAAAACACAATGTATATGAGTGATCATTTGAAATACAGTATGAATAAAGGAATGTGTGAACCCAGTGTGTGTGGATGATATGTATAGGAATTTTGTATGCAAACCAATATAAAATATAGAAAAAATGAAAAAGTGAGAATTACATTGTGTGCGTAAAAAGACTGTCCCTGTCTCAAGTTGGTTAAATACTGAATGGAATTGTTCCTTGGGCACTGGCTGGAGTAACACATGTGACATGTAGCATATCCAAGGATGTGCATGATGAGGGTATCCCAAACCAAACTGTATAAGGAGTCCAGGCAGAATGAGAAAGGTTGTTTCTGGATTCCACTAACTCCACAAAGGGGCACCGTCTCCATCAAGAAAATCCCCAGTACAAACTTAATTTTTTACAAACCTAACTTTGCTAGACAGGGGGGGAAAAATTGATCAATTCAATAATGATTATACACATCCTATTTTAAACTCCTCCCCCTCATGTGGTGAAAGTAAAAACCTTTCATGGAATAGGGAGTATTTCAGAATAACTTGGAAAGCCAGTTGGAACAATAAACCCTAGACACCATACAAGCCCACCATTGTCGAGTAGATTCTCACTCATGGCATCTTATAGGGCAGTGTAGAACTGATTGAATTTCCAGCACTGCCGTCTTTAGAGGAGACTTCCACAGCTTTCTTTCATACAATGGCTGGTGGGTTTCAGCTGCCAGCTTATAACTTAGCAGTCTAGTAGTTAAACCAGTGTGTCACCACGGTACGTGTGAGAGAGTTGAGAGAAAGTTAATCTTGTGATGACTAATACCACTGTTTAAAAAGGACAGACAGAATCAGTTACTGAAAAGATCTCTTATTTACCATTGTCTTAGTTTTGATTTGGGATAGCATATTAATTTAGAAATACTTTGAAAACTGGTAGAGTCAAAATTCAGGAGATCTGTCTTTGAAGGTGGCAATATTACACATTCAAATATCAGAATTGGATTGTGTGTGTGTGTGTGTGTAATTAACCTATATTTGTCAGCAAAATCTGTTGCTTTTTTAGTCTCCATTTTCTTGTTATTGTTAGATACCATCAAGTATGACCCATAGCGACCCAATGAGAAACAGATCCGAACCTTGTCCTGTCCTATCCATTCACATCATGTCTAACACACTTGAACCTTTTGTTGTTACTGTGTCAGTACAACTGTTGAGGGTTTTTCATTCTTTAATCAACCCTCAATTTTAGTGTCTATTTTAGTGTTGTTGTTGTTATGTGCCATGGAGTCACCTGTGACTTACAGCAACCTTATGTACAACAGCTCTGAACACTGCCCTATCCAGAACCAGTCTCACTGACTTCGACATAACTAATCCCATTGCCCCTGTTACTGTGCCAATCCATCTCAGCCACATCTCTTATGTGCTGTCCCTCTTCCTTTCCAAGCATGATGTCCTTTTCCAAGGACTGGTGTCTCCTGGCCATATGCCCAAAGTATGTGAGATAGAGCTTCAAAATCCTAGTATGCAAGAAGAAACATGGTTTCACTTTCTCCCAGATAAATCTATTTTTTCTCCTGGTGATCCATGGTATAGTCAATGCTCTTTTCCACAGAAGTTTATTGATACCACAACTCGAAGACATCAATAATTCTTCTGTTATCTTTAGTCACTGTCCAGCCCTCTGATACATAGTATGTAATTTCTAAAATGATGACCTGGATCAGGTGCATCTTAGTCTATAGAATGACATCATTGCTCTTTAGCACTTTGGAGAGGTCTCTGACAGAAGACTTTCTGAATAGAATTCATCTTTTGATTTCCTGACTGCTAGTGCTAAGAGCGTTGATTGTGGAGCTGAGCAAACTGAAATCAACAATCTCTTCTCCATCTATCATGATGCTGCCAATTGGTCCAGTGATGAGAATCTTTGTCTTCTTGATATTTAGTTTACTGCAGCAACTGCTTCAGGTCCTCCTCAGTTTTGGCTAGCAAGTGCAGGGTTTTTTTGTTTGTTTGTTTGCACAGCACAGATTGTTGACGAATCTTCCTCCAATCCTGATGCACACATTCCTCCTCATAAAGACCAGCTTCCTGAATGATCTGTTCTGCATATAGACTGAAAAGTTATAGAGACAGGACACATCCCTGATGCACTCCTTTCCTAATTTTGAACCATGCACTGCAACGGTAGAATCTCTTTGCTGGTTCTAATTTCACATTGGCTCTTCAAGAGAAAGCCACACAATCTCCTCCCATGAAATTTACAGCCACAGAAAACCCATTTAAAGGGCCAGCTCTGGGTCCATTCTAGCTCAGTGACAATGAATTGAGTGTTTTTGTTGTTGTTGTTTAAATTTCCTTTGAGGTTTAAATAATTAAGCATCTGAGTATTATCTAATCACTTGTTGGTTTGAAATAATATAGTGACATCTCATTGGAAAGGTCTGGAGATGAACTTTTAAAATGTCACAGCCTTGAAAAAATGTTATGGTGCAAGATTCTACTCTGCAATCTGTGGTAGCACCAGTAGTTAGAGTTGACTCCCTGGGTGTTTGTGGGGTATAGCGATAGAAAGCCTTAAAGCAAGAAAGCAGTAGTCATCAATGCCAATGTGATAGCTAATGAATTTATACATTTGTTACATTGGTAATGTATAAACTGGCTTATTACACTTTGGGTTCTCTTTTTGACATTATTTGACAATCTCACAAACATATTTGACTTGTGTTGCTTCTATAATGAGGAGGTGGCATCGAAGTTATCAAGTAACCTAGCCTGCTGATGTAATTCTTTCTGTTGGTTGGGGAGATGCTTATATAGTTGTTGTTGTTGTTTGATGCTATCGAGTCGTAGATGACTCATAGCGACCCTATGAACGAACGGCCAGAGCACTGTTCATACATAGAGTTTCCGGAAGCAAGCCATTTCAGAAGTGGATGCCTCTCCTGCTTCCAGATATAGTTGGTTAGAACATAGAAAATCCTTTAACATTGTTAATGGCATAATACTTATTATCCCAAGGAGAAAGGTACTATAATAATAATAATGATTTCTAAAATAGTTGGAAGACATTGATGCTAAAGACATATTCGACTTTATGATAGTAGAAAAGAAATTCTCAGTTTATATTATTGGGAATGTGTTTTTTTAATTCATTTTAATGAACGTTTACAACGACTTTGGATTTCCATTCATTCATTGTTGCATTTTTCTCCCTGTCCACCCCTCCCTCCCAGTTCCTATTCTCTTTGAAAAGTAAAAAAAAAATTAAAAAAATTCTTTCATTGGTATGCATTTGTATAGGGAATTTACAGTAACAATAATATGTAACACTGAACCAGAAGGAGATCATTGGAGCTAAGCAGAGTACAATTATAATTTGTCCTGACCATAAGGCTTCTGTTGAAGTTTTATTTTAAAACAAAAGTATACAAAGCTCTCCTTTTCCCCCTTGCATATATTGCTTGATATGTTAGCTGAGCCTAGATTGAAATGAACTGCAGTTTGGGTGGTTTCAGTCCTTGTAACTAAAGACGTCATTGAAATTAGAATTAAGTTTGGCTCAGCACTATTGCTCAGAGTCCAAAAAAGAAAACGCAAGAATGAAGTTCTATCTAAATAGAAGTTTTGGAGTTGGAAGTCCTTCAGCTTCTATTAAACTCCCTTCCCCAAATTTTATAGCACAAAAACATACGATTCTCTAGACACTTAGGAATGGTTGCTTAGCTCTCCATGGAAGCTTCTGGCTTTTAAGAAATAAACAGTTTGATTTGAGCTAAAGGGAAGAGAAGGCACGGAAACACAGCTGGGGCATCATTTCAAAGAGCATCAGTAAATGAACAGAAGAGAGATCACATTTGCTAGAACACTCGCAGCAAATAAATGAGGTGACAGAAGAGGTGGTTTGCTGAAAACAGTGGGCTCGACAGAATGAGTAGCCGGGCACTTTGTTTTCAATACATGAAGCATTGGTTCCGTAAATCTGAGGAGGTAATTTCTGTTTACTGAGTTGCTAAATAAGAAGCCTCACCTCTCCTCTGCCAGCATTCTATTTCTAGTCTTCTGAGTTTACTTCATTAGTGTTTGTGAGAAATGTCGAGGCAACAGCAATAAAGAATGTTAACCTCATGCAGACTGTTGGCTTGGGTACGGTGGTGGTGGGTGGTTAATTCCTTCTATATTATCATCAGTGTCATTTCCCCAGATCAGTCAGACCTCAAACAGAAAGCACACGCATTGTCCCCTGATGTGTGGCCCTTGGTCTTCAGAGAGATGGAATTAGTAGATAATTCTCCTGCTTTAGTAATCACTAAGCCCCTGAACCTTCAGCAGATTAATTTTAGCTTGGATCAGTTGACTCCTCCAAGTACCAAGGAGATAGGAACATAATGAAACTCTGTTGAAAATGCAGGGGATCTCTGAAAGGCTTTTAATAGAATATTATTCATCTCCTTAATGAAAATTATAGAAATATGTACTGTTGTAACTCAGTCCTTGGTTTCTATTGTAGATTGTATTGTTGTTCAGAAAAGCTTATTCTCTTTCCCTGATCTTTGTGAGAATAATATGTTTTCCTTCCCTTTGATGTTGAACTGACCATTATCACTTACACGATCGATATTAGTAAATGGAATAAAAACCAAGAGTTGAAATATACCTGCATGTCTAGGCTTGCCATATTGATTTTAAAGAGTCTGTAAATCCTTAGCTTAGTTTAGTTGATCATTTTAGCTGGATTATATTCAGTGAGGAGTTCTCATGGCTAAGGAATTGCACTGCCAACCCAAACACTTGTGGTTCGAATTCACCCTCTGCTCTGTGGGAGAAAGATGGCCTTTCTCCTCCCCTACAATTAAAAGGATGTTTAAAAAAAACTACCAAAGTGTCAGCTCTGACTTAAAACACCTAACAACAGTACCAGATTCAGTGGTGAATGCAATGTAATTAGTAAGGAAAAATCCTTCCTTTTCCTCCTGTATATTTATTAACATGGATAATATGTTGTTGGGAGTCTGTCTAATTGAAAAAAAGAATGTACTACTAGTATCTTTGCAACCACTTGCTATGTTTCAGAGAGTTGGACAATGACTAGGAATGATAGAAGGAGAATTGATGCTTTGGAGTTGTGGTGTTGGAGAAGAGTATTGGATATACCATGGACTGCTAAGAAAATGAACAGGTTCATCCCATAGAGGGTAAAACCAGGCTGCTCCTTGGAGGCAAGGATTCTGAAGCTTTGTCTGACATAATTTGGATATGTTACAAGGAGGGGACCAATTCTTGGAGAGGGACGTCACGCTTGGGAGGGTGGAGGGACGGCACAGGAGAGGAAGACTCTCTATGAAGTGGATTGAATCAGTAACTGGGGTAATCAGGATAAGTGTGTCAGAGACAGTGAGATTGGTACAGGATAGAGTAAGTTTTAGGGCTGTTGTATATAGGATCTCTATAAGTGATAGGCAACTCAATGGCACATAACAACAACAACAACAACTACTAGTGTCAACTCTGGTGGCTTGGTGTTGAAGGAGAACACTGTCAACTCAAAGCTATGTGGTTTGAATTCACCAGCAGCTCCACAGGAGAAAGATGGGCAATCTCCTCCCATTTGATTCATAGTCTCTGAAAACCTGCTGTAGGATCAGCAATGGGTCAGTTCTAACTTGACAGTATAAAACACCAACATTATTATTATTATTATTATTATTATTATTATTATTATTATTGTAGCATCTAAAGATTTGAGGCCATGTTTCAAAAGATTTTTTTTAGTATGATAAAATCTAGATCAGAAATACCATTTCATGGCACTTGGCCCTTACTCTGTTCATTCCCTTCTAGAGAAGAAATTGTGGTGTTGTGGATACTGGATTTGTTTTAAAACCCAACTAGGTCTAAAATGTACAAATATTTCTGACTGAGGTTAAATTATTTGGCAAATTTTTTATGGACAGTGTAACATCCACATTTAAAAAGGCTTGTGGCAGGTGAGCTCTGGTGGCCTAGTGGCAAGAGGCCACACTGCGATCCCAGAGGTGCATGGTTCAAATCCACCAGATGCTCTGCTGAAGAAGGAGGAACAGTTGTCTCCTGTACCAG
Organism: Elephantulus edwardii; assembly: GCF_000299155.1. NCBI lineage: Eukaryota > Metazoa > Chordata > Mammalia > Macroscelidea > Macroscelididae > Elephantulus > Elephantulus edwardii. The sequence continues at coordinate 188,377 of NW_006399787.1, read as the reverse complement.
TCAGATCTGATTTGACATCATAAAATGAAAAAAAGAAAAAAATTTCAAAAGGGTTGTGGCAAAAGGAAAGGCAATTTTAGCTAAGAAAACACTTTATGAAAAAAAGGGTCACCGTTAGCTAGCGATACCATGTGTCTAACCCTCTTTGAGGTAGAAATCTTAAGTGCCAGGGTATCTCTTGTACATTTCTGTTCCTCATGTCCACTGGATTTATCTGCATTTAATTAAGTGACTTAGCAATTTATAATGGATGTTTGTTCTGCCAAAAGAACAAACCGGTATGTCTTAGAGAAAGTGCGGCCAGAATGCTCCTTTGAGGCAAGGATAACGTAGCTTTGTCTCACATACTTTGGGCATGTTGCTAGTAGAGGCTATTCCTTAGAGAGGGATATCGTGCTCAGAAGGGAGCGGATCAGTGAAAGAGAGGGAGACCTTTGCTGAAATGGATTGGCACAGTGACTGCGATAACAGGTTCAAGTTTATCAGAGGAGATGAGGTGGCATAGGGTAAGATAGGGTTCATATCTATTAATCATTGAGTGGTTATGAGTCGCATTTAACTCTATGATATCTAACAGTAACAACAACTTAAGAAGTGAGCATTCTTCCGACCCACCTAGGGTATACCAGCAATACCGAAATACATCATAATTCAGTGAATTACTTCTGAGCCCCCTTGAGATAAATATTAGACTATTGTGTTCTGGTGGCGTAGTTCATAAGGGGTTGCATTGTTAACACAAAGACTGTGCCTTTTTTGTGGTTCAAATCCATTGGTAGCTCTGAGGGGCAAAGATAGGCTGTTTCCTCCCAAATTATTGGTAATCTCAGAAAACCAGTGGAGGGTCAGTTATGACCATTACCTATGCTTTATTTATTATCCAACTGTCACATGGGTACTGAAAATAATATGGTTTGGATCAGACTCACCCTAATCTTGACAGTGAAATCCTTCCTTCTTTGCATGTTAAAGAGGTCCCTGACAGAGAATTTGCCCAATGCAATATGGCTGCCTCCATGGATATTGATTGTAGTCCCAAGTAGAATGAAATACTTGACTATTAATGTCAGTGAGAACAAAAGGACCAGGAAGATGAGGACTCAAGGGAGAAGCAGAACAAGAAGCAGCAAAAGTTGCTGGAGCCTCGTGTGAGTACCTTCCTCTTCTCATTCCCTGTATTTGGAACTAGGGCTGTCAAAACTTTGTGGCAGTGAAGCAACTTCTATGACCGTGGAAAACACCCATGTGAGAAAAGGTTGCCTCTCATCACCAACCAGAAAAAGCCCCTAAGAGGAAAGGCAAATGTTAAGGAGAAGACCCCATAAATACTGGAACTCTGCCCCTAGACTTACAGCTCTCACTCACGAAAGTGGACTGTCTGACTCTTAGACTATGTACTGAGCTTGGCTGTTTGTATTTCTTTCTTCTTTCAACAACAAACTTGATGCTATTTACTTTAATGCATTTCTGTTTGTGGCAACTCTTTTGGAGGGAACTATGGTCACCCGAACACAATAGTCTAATAAATATCTAGAGGGGACTAAGAAGTAATCCACTGAGTTATGATATATTTCGGTTTTTCGGGTAAACCCTGGGTGGGTTGGAAGAATGTTCACTTCCTGAGTTGTTATTGTTGTTGAATTCTGGACATTATCCACACTGGTATTCAAACCTAACATCTGCCACTCCACTCTTTTCTTCATCTATCACGTTGCTCTTTTATTTTCCAGTTCTGAGACTTTTTGTTGCAGATGCTAGAAACTCCCAAGACCATTGTGCCAACAACAGACTGGATGCTTTTGGTTCACACAGCTGCAGCACTGACTAACCAAGGATTGGCAGGCACTACAGCAAGCCACTGACTCACAGGAAAAGGGACCAATGAAATCCCAATATTGGAAACTATTATAGCAAGCCACTGGTGTAAGTACTAGAAACCAGATAATAGCAAGTTAGACACACCATACTGAGTTACACAAATTCAGTGCACTCATATATATTAGATGCAGGCACACCCATAAGAAAGCTTCTCTTATGGGTGAAGTGGTAATATCAGAAAAAATTAGGAGGTTGTTATATCACAAAATGGAGGATAATTACATTATTACTTATTTACCAAAGCACTGAGAATCAGGTTTAAGTTGACCCATTACCGTAACCATCACATATAGCAATGACTTACATAACCATAATTCCATTATACACTGTTAAGTGTCAGCTGAGAAAAATCTCCAAATAACATAAGTTTTAACAACAGTTGCTGTTGCTGTTGATCGCCTTCAAGTCTAGTATGACTCATAGCGACCCTATGAACAAAAGGCCTGAAACCTTTCTATAACTCTCAACATTTATCAAAGTTCATAGAGTTTCTGGAGGCATGTTGTTTAGGAAGTAGATGCCATTTCTGTAGAAAAGTGAATTTATCATAGTTATAAAAACTGGAGAGAGATGGTCTAAGGCCAGTATGTTTGTTTTGTTCCACAATTTTCACAGAGACTAGTATCTTTAGGTCAGATCATAATCTTCCTAGGACTTGATTCATCTACTTGGCCCAAAGTCATCATTCCATCTATGTTCAAGCACACCCAAATATTCAAGGATGAAAGAAAGAGAGGCCAAAGAACATGCACAACTGTCTATTTTTTCTGAAAGTTCTTACAAGATGTTATTACATGAAAATTTCCCATATATATAGTTAGCATTCTGTATTTTAAGGATTCTGATCCACGGATTAAATCAATCTTGGATAGTAACTATTAATGGAGGTGAAAAAGAATTTCATGGCTAAATCAGTCACCCAAAAGCTAAGAGAGAGAATAAAATGCTATTATTACATCATTTACATTGTATTATGTATTATAAGTAATCTAGACAAGATTTAAAGTGTATAGGACATTATGCATATATTAAATGCAAATATGGTATTTGGGACTTGTGTATTTGAGGATTTTGGTTCATTAAAGGGATCCTGGAGCCATTCCCCTTCTGATAACGAGGGTATAACTCTATCCCAATATTTGGAATTTTACTATAAATACAAGTGAAGATTAAGTCTTCATATAAATGCTTAAATATATTACAAAAAAGTCTATTAAATAAAAACATAAGGAGAAAATGTACTGTAGGTCAAGTAGAAATCTCTGGAAATTTGCCCTGTTGTCATCAAAGGCCCTTACACAAACTTCATTTTACGACTGGAGCTTCTCAACAATAATCCTAAAAGAATGATCCATGGCTTTATTTGTCTACTTGTTTGTCTCATGGACATGGACCTCTTCTGTATATTTAATTCTCAGTAAGTTGTTCCAAGAAATCTGGAGAACAACCACTTGGCCAACTGACTGGAAGAGATCTACATTTGTTCCCATTCCAAAGAAAGGTGACCCAACAGAGTGTGGAAACTATAGAACAATATCGTTGATTTCACATGCAAGCAAGATTCTGCTGAAGATTATCCAAAAATGACTGGAACAGTGCATCAGCAGAGAACTGCCAGAAGTCCAGGCTGGGTTTAGAGGGGGTTGTGATACTAGGGATATTTTAGCTAATGTTAAATGGATCTTAGCTGAAAACAGGGAGTACCAGAGGAATGTCTATCTGTGCTTCATTGATTATGCAAAGGTGTTTGACTGTGTGGACCATAAAAAGCTGTGGCTGACTCTGAAAAGAAGGGGAATCCCAGAACACTTGATCATGCTAGTGCAAAACTTATACTTGAACCAAGAAGCAGTCATCAGAACAGAGCAAGGAAACACTGCATGGTTCAAAATTGGGAAGGGTGTACGCCAGGGATACGTCCTATCTCCATACCTTTTCAGCCTCTATACAGAACAGATCATTCGGGAGGCTGGGCTCTATGAAGAGAAGTGTGGTGTTAGAATTGGTGGAAGATCTATCAACAATCTGCGTTTTGCAGATGACACAACCCTGCTTGCTAAAACTGGGGAGGACCTGAAGCGCTTGCTGCAGAGGGACAGAGACTGCAGCCTTCAATATGGATTGAGGTTCAATGTCAAGAAGATAAAGATTCTCACCACTAGACCAATTGGCAGCATCAGGATGGATGATGAAGAGATTGAGATTGTTCACAGCTTTAGTGTACTTAGCTCCACGGTCAACACTCTTGGCACGTGCAATCAGGAAATTAAAAGACGTATTGCGATGGGAAAGTCTGCTGTTAGGGACCTCTCTAAAGTATTGTAGAGCAATGATGTGTCTCTGGAGACTAAGGTGCCTCTGGTACAGGCCATGGTCTTTGCAATCACTTGCTATGCATCAGAGAGTTGGACAATGACTAGGGTGGATAGAAGGAGAATTGATGTTTTTGAGCTGTGGTGCTGGAGAAGAGTGCTGAATGTACCATGGACTGCCAAGAAAACAAACAGATTCATCCTGGAGAGGGTTAAACCGGGCTGCTCCTTGGAGGCAAGGATTCTGAGACTTCATCTGACATACTTTGGTCATGTTGTAAGTAGGGACTGGTCCTTGGAGGAGGACATCATGCTTGGGAGGGTGGAGGGCAGGCTCAGGAAGGGAAGACCCTCTGGGAGGTGGTTTGATTTGGTGACTGGGGCAATCGGGATGAGTGTGTCAGAGACAGTGAGATTGGCACAGGACAGAGTTGAGTTTAGAGCTGTTGTATATAGGGTCGCTATGAGTTGCAAGCGACTCAATGGCACATAACAACAACAAGGATTGTTGAGATAAGGCCACTCTTGGTCTCGTAGCTGGTAAATGAAAAGACAGGTACATCTACATGCGAGAGTTGGGCAGTAAATAAAGATGACAGAAGAAGATTCTATGCCTTTGTATTTTGGTGATGTTGAAGAGTAATGAATATTACATGAACCGCCAAAAGCATAAACAAGTCTGTCTTGGAGAAGTGTAACTAGGGGGCTCTTTAGAGGCAAGGAGAGTGAAATTTGGTCTCATATCCTTTGGCCATATTGTTAGAAAGTGTCAGATCTTGGAAAAAGACAGTCATGCTGGGAAAAGTACTTAACATAATACGTAAGAACAACAACTTAAGGCCATTTTTTTATTTGTTAGGTTAAGACTGGGATAGTTTTATAAAAGTTCACTCTGAAAAGGGGGAAAGGGTTGCACACAGCAATCACCTCTTCATGGAGAGAGTTTTGCTGTTGTTGCTAGGTGTTGTTAAGCAGACATCAACTCATGGAGATCCTGCATACAACAGATGGGAACCTGGCCCAATCCGGCTACATCTTCACCATCTCTTCTGTATTTAAGATCATTGCTGTGGTCACTGTGTCTGTCCATCTTATTGAGGGTGGAAGGATTAGTCATAAATATATTTCATCTTTTCTATCATATATCTTGCAAGCCTACTCATAATACCCAATTCTGCTTTCTAGAAGTATATATATAAAAAAAAAAGCCCCAAACCCAACAACCCACAAAAGCCCTTGTCTACTTGTCTCTTGTCCATTATAGTTCATCACTTTATTTTGCCTTGTTGCTTTCACTGGGATCCTTCTTTTCTCTTTTGAGTTCTTCCTTATACATCATCTGTCATGGCCACATCTGAGGCAGACATTAGAAATTTTGTCTCTCTTTAGAACAATACAACTTTTACACCCGCTTCCTGTTACCATAGGATGGTAGTCCAAGAATGAATTAGGAATGAAACATTTGCAGATTTTTATAGAGACAAGCTTGTGTATCCTTGGAAAAAGAATTATCAAAATGTTAGTAAATTCTAGTTTATGCTTCATGTTAACAGTATTTAAACTACAGTTTTGAAGCCAAGTTATTCTGGCCTCCAATTTACAAGCATCTGAGCATTGGTCCATAGGGTATTTCCATTGTTGTTGTTAAGTGCTGTTGAGTTATAGATGACTCATAGCGACCCTATGAATTTAAGACCTGAAGACTTGTATAACTTTCATTGTTTCTTTAAGTCCATAGGGTTTCCGGAGGCAAGCTATTTCAGAAGTGGATGGCACTCTTGCTTCCAAGCCTGCTTTAATCTGGGAGCTCCACTAAACACTGTCCACCATGGGTAACCATTATCATATTTGACACATCAGTGTCACACTGTTTAGCATCACAGCAACCACAGGTTACTTTTGTACAGCAATGCACAGACCAGTTCTATTCCACTTAGACTGTTTGACCAAAAACAATTAAAACCAGGCCTGAGGGCCACAGATTAAAAACCTTTGGCTTGGTAGCATCACTTTCTATCTACTAGGCCAACAGAGCTCTCTCTATGACTCACAGCGATTCTATGAACAACAGATGTAACCCTTGCCCTATCCCACATTATCCCCACAGTCTGACACACGCTTGAGTCCATTGCTGCAATCATTGTATTAATTCAACGTGTTAAAGACCTTCTTTTCTCCTCTGACCTTCTGATTCTCTCAGCATGATGCCGTTTCCCAAGGGCTGGAACCTTAAGCTGTAGGTTATTGCCATACTATCTGCAATGCGGCTGCTCTCATAGTTCAAATGCACCAGCTGTCTGGGAAGAAAGATGAACTGTCTCCTTCCTTTATGATTTACAGCCTTGGAACCTCAGTGCACAGTCTTTCTGAGTCAGAATCAACTAGACAGCAGTGAGTCTGAGTTTGAGGGCTTTGCCTATTTATTGCACCACTGCCTTCCAATTCATTGTGAAACCTCTTGAATACCTTTTCGTCAGTTAGTTAGGACAGATTATACTATAATAAAGACCACCTTAAAATCTCAGTTGTTCAAACAACAACTTGGTAATAATAGCTTTTCAGACAGTCCTTTAGTTATGAATACCAATACATGGGCAATGCTACTTGTACTTTATTGTTGTGTAAATTGCCCCTCAGTTTGAAAGGATGGAAGGAGTCCCTACTCTGTAACATTTTATCACAATCACCTTCTCTTAAATCACTGGGGTGGAGCTAGAAGATAGTAAAATAAGTTGAACTGAATGATTAGTGTATATTGCTAACAATGGGTTTAGGTTCTAAGACAATATCCTTAATTTCATCTCTCCAGCTGAAACAGGTGCCATTAATGCACAAGTTCAGATACATTGTTCATAGAGTTGAGTCATTGTGGACGGTTGTTGTCAATAATAACAGCAACAGTATTTTTAAGGATCTCCCTCTTTATTCCAAACTGTAAAGGTATATACAGAGTATTCCATTGAAATAGCTTGAACAGAATATAAAGCTTGTTCACTCTAAGATTTTCAATACTATCATTTTACAATGCAAAAGCATTTGAATATGTGGATCATGACAATTATGACTAGTTTGAAAAGAATGTGGATCCCAGAGCACTTAATAATGCTGATATGATACCTAACCTAGAACAAGAAGCTGTTGTCCAAACAGAGCAAGGGAATACTGCACAGTTTAAAATCAAGAAAGGTGTGAATCTTGGTTTTATCCTTTATGGATCTGTTTTCATTCTCTTATTTGAGCGAATCATTTGAGAAGCTGTTCTCTATGAAGAAGAATGTGGCATCAGAATCAGAGGGAGTCTTATCAACAGCCTGTGTTATGCATATGGGACAACCTTGCTTACCAACAGTGGAAAGAACTAGGATGACTTGCTGAGGAAAATCAAAGACCACAGCCTTCAATATTAATTGCATCTCAACACCAAGAAGCTAAAAATCCTCACCACTGGACGAACATCGTGACATCATGGTAGATGGGAGAAAAGATTGACATTGTTAACAATTTCTCTTGACTGGGATCCACAATCAACCTCCTTGGTATCAGCAGTCAGAAGATCAGGAAACATATTTCATGGGGCAAGCCAAGGACCTCTCCAAACTATTGAGGAGCAACAATGCCAGTGATTCAAACCATGGTCTTTCAATTATCTGCTATGCATTTGGAAACCATCCAATGAATAAAGGTAACAGAAGAACTGATGCCTTTAAGCTGTGCTGCCATCAGAGAAGAGTGCTGAATTTTCCATGGACTACTAAAAGAACAAGAGGTATGTCTTAGAGAAAGTACAGCTAGAATTCTCCTTTGAGACAACTAGGATAAACGTCAACTCACATACTTTGGGCACAGTGCTAGGGAGAGGCTATTCCTTGGAGAGTGACGTTATGCTGAGAAAGATGGAGGGTTGGAGGAAGAGAGGAAAACCCTCAACCAGATGGATTAGCATAGTGACTGTAGCAATGGGCTCAAGTATGTCAGAGACATGAGAATGACACAGGATAAGACAGGTTTCAGATCTGTTGTTCACAGAGTTGTTATGGGTGATGCTCAACCTAGTAGCACCTACCGACAATGTTATCAGCTTCTTTGACTTGTATTCCCTGGAGCTTCAACAATATTACAATCTTTCCCTTTAGTCAAAATATTTTTATTGTTTCTCACAGCTTCAAGCAGAATCAGGTAGCATGCTTCAGTCTGTACAGGGGCTCCATAAATTAGACCTGACTCAACAGTGGGAACCAAAGTTCCAGCTGCCGTCCTGAGGAAGGCATCTCAGGAAGCCTAGAAGTAATGCCCAGCATAGCTTTGTGAAAGAGTTTCCATCCATTTGCCCACTCTGGGAGTAATTGTTGTCCCTTTTCAGCTTTTATTCCTCAGTTCTTTGGCAATTATATGTCCTGCATCATCATTTCATTTGTGTTTGCTTACTAAGGCTCCCCATACCTAAAACAAAACAAAACAGGACATACTCTAAACAGTATCTCATTAACATAATAAAGAAAACTTTATCCCCAAATGGGGATTACAAATACTACTTGAAATTTACAACACTAGTTTTTGGGGATTTAGTTCTATCCCCATTTAACACAAAGCTATTGGATAGTTAAGGGGTTGGTCACTATCTTCCAAAGACACAGTGTTATTCATCAGAACTACATAACAGTGTGTTGAATTTAAATCTAAAACTCACAAGAGGATGAGCTCAAATCATTTATTTTTGAATATTTCATCTACTCCATCATATATTTGTTTGTTCTTTTCAGTAGTCTTTTCAAACACCACAACAAAACTTCTTCTGCTATTTTTATTAATTGTCTGGCTCTCAGATGCATAGGATTTTTAGCATAGGAAGCCTTTTTGATGATACTTCTCTATTCAATCTAAATTGCTACAATATAAGACCTTTTATTTCACTTGGGTTATGGTTATGAAATAATCAGATTCTGAAGGTAAGATTTAAGGTCAAGGTTGCAAACTTTTAAAATAGCCAATGGTTATAGCTAAAGTTTCTAGAATGAGTTTTTGAGATGAGATTTGTGACTCTAGGTGGATTTTTGGTCGCACTGGATTACTTTGGTGAATAAGTGTATCCTTGGTCAAGAATATGCTGATCTTGCCATGAGTTTGATCTAAGCTTTTATAACTAATGGAGATAGTAGAAGTAGGAACTGGGATCTAAGAATTTTTTATTACTCCTTTTTATTTATTTTTTTTTTAAGTTTCTTGGTGGTTAAAATGAACATCAGGGTTGGCTGGTAACAAAAAGATTAGCATTTCAAGTTCACCTAGGGAGCCCTTGAAGAAAAGTTTGCTGATCAAATTTCAAAATTCAATGAATGAAAATCATACATATGGCAGACTCACAAAATGCCTGTTATTGAAGACATTCCAAGACACAGCTTTTCTAAAGAACAGAGATCAGCTCTTCCACAAAGCTTCCAAGGCTGAAGACCTTTCCCTCAAGAAACTGATGGATTCGAACTTCTGACTTTTCTGTCAGTGGCCCAGCTCATAATTGCTTTGCTACCAGAGCTTATTATAATTCACTTGATCAACTTGGTAGCAAATGATGCTTTATTATTTGCTTGTTTGATCTTTTCTTTACAGTGCTTATTTCAGACTTCTAAAAATTTTTTTCAATCAAATTTTGTGCTTTTATTTTTTGGCTTTTGGTGCTTGTTGGTGTTTGTTTATTGTTGTTCTTTTCAGTTCAGCCAACCATATTCCAGCTCAATGTGTTACAAATTCTAAGATTTCAGTCAAAAGTATTCAATATTTGTGACTACAAAGTGTTAAGAAATATTTGGATGAAACTACATTCATTTTTAAATATGTCCTATACCTTCTTTTGGATCACAGCCCGAGCATTATCCAGCAAAGAGTGCCATGTTTTATTTGAAGCCCTCACATCCAAAGGTCTGTGTTCTTGATACAAACATTTGTTCCTTTCTGTGTTTTCCTAAAAGCAAACAGCTGAAGCTAGACTGACAGATTCAACATCCCATTATAATTTTTTTAAAAGCTCAGCTCTACAGTTTTATCATTGTTCCCCTTAAAATCTTTGCTCATAGAGATGGAAAAGGCTTATTCCAGTGAGTCATCCAGCCCGTTTTTCTCTACATGCTTTTTCAGAGTGGTTTCAGATAGGAAAGGATTTGAAAGACCTGTGGAGGAATTATTTTAAAGCTATTTGTAACCTTAAGGAGTTTTTCATGAGATTGGATAAAGAATATGCTAAGTTGAGAAAATCCGAGAGCCCTCTATCTCAGAATGCTCGAGAAGGCATTTTCAAGGTGGCAGTTAAATAATGACTTTGCCATTTTAAAGCAGGAAAAAGAGCTCTGAAGCAGTAGGCAGAAGGTCACTGTTATTATCAAGGAAGAAGCAACATAATGTAGCTTGGTATAGTTATTACCAGTCCCCCAAAATAGATTAATAGCAGCAAAAGTAAGTCGAGGGGGCACAGTCATAACTGGGACCCCTTCAAATAGATCATAAGCAATTACTTGATATATCTTCAGGCTAATTACCAAGGTCTACTAGTAAACAAGAGTTCTAGTTTGTGGGATAGTAGGAAGAAGTGATGTGCAGACAGTACACAAATCATCCTCTCACTGCAACTCAAAAGAGTAGTGTTCAGGAGGAGAGTCATTCAATCTCAATGCTACTGTTGCTGTGTCAATGACGTGAGCATATCAGAGGTAGTTAGATGGCACTGGATATAATAATAAGGTTCGGACCATATGTTGTTCATAAGGTGACTATCAGTCATAATGGACTTGGAGCTAACAATGGCAGGTTCAGTCTCATAGAAACCCTAAAGCACAGGATATAACTGCCCCTGTGGTATCTGAGACTATAAGTTTTATGGCACTAGAGTGCCTCATCTCTTTCCTGCGGAGCAGCTGATGGATTTGAGTGAGTGATCTCTTGGTCACCTATTCAGTGGCAGTAGATTTCTACTCAGTCTGTAATCTCTATTCTCACTGGTGCACCCTGAAGGAAATCTCTTAAGGCATCTCTATGGCTGTTGGTGGGTTACTGATGTTTGCAATAGGGTGAAGAGAGCATTGCTAGGCAACTCACATTGTTCGTAAGGCGCCCCGGTGACACAGTCATTAAAGCTGTCAGCTACTAACTGGTTGTTTACTGAAATGTAAGTGGCTCAAATCCGTGAACCTCTTAGTAGAAGAAAGATAAAGTAATTAACTCTCTAAAGAGCAGAGCTGCGGAAATGTTATGGAAGCATCTGCTCTGTCCATAAAGTTACTATGAGTCACACTCAGTTAAACAACAACACATTTCAGGTTTCCCTTAAATATATAGTGCAAGTGTTTTGTGATTAGCTGCTAAAGCTAGTAATTTAGAGAAACACACTGGCAGATCCCGCAGAGGGTACGGTCTCGGCTCCTCTTGGTGATTGGCAGGTCAGTACAATCTGTTAACCAGGGTTGATTCCCTAGCTGGGAGCAATGCCTTCAGCAGCCTTTTTGATTTTGCCTAAAAGTCAAAGAGCATTGTCCTTATAAGCATTCAAGAAATTCACTCCAAACTGAGTTTAGTGAGAGAGAGGCTATGTTGAGTGATTTTGCAAAATTGAAGCCCAAGCCCAGACAAAGAGTAGTCAGGTCCCCCTCCCACAACCTACCAAGAATGTTGATCCCTCCAGGTCACAAGAAATACAAACAGTGACTTTCCACAGGGACTTCACCTGATGGATTGCTCAGGAACCAGACTGAATGAATCTGTGGAAAGATTGGTTGGAGAAGTTCAATATCAAAGACAAAGGAGAAAGAAAAAGCCAACATGGATGTCAGAAAATAACTACGAAAAGTACCTCAGAGTGTTATGAAGCCCTGGCAAAAGGAATAGATACCAAAGTGGAAGTTGAACAGAAGATTTGAAACAGAAGCTTGAGGAGATAAAGCAAAGTATTGTAATAAACTTGCAAAGAGCTAGAGTCAGAGAATAAAAAGGAAAGCATTTACTTCGCATTTCTCAAGCTGAAAAAACTGAAAACCAAATTAAAGGCTCAAGTTGCAATACTGAGAGATGTCATGGATAAAATTTTGAATGACTCAGGAAGCATCCAAAAAAATGGAAGGAAAACACAAAATCACTGTGCCAGAAAGACTGAGTCCACATTCAGAAATACCATATGAACAAGAGCCAATGATAACAAAGGAAGAAGTTCAAACTGTGTTGAACTGTGTTTGAAAAAACAAGGTCCCCAGAATAGATGGGATACCAATTGACATGTTTTAATTAACAGATATAATTCTGAATGTGCCCACCAGTCTATGTCAGGAAATTTGAAGGACAGTTTGCCTGGTCAACTGACTGGAAGAGATCTGCATTTATTCTATTCCCAGGAAAGGTGACTCAATAGAATGTGGAAATTATAGAACAGTAGCATTGATATCACATCAAGCAAAATTATTGAAAGATGCTATGAGCAATGTAATAACCCACTAAGCATCAAAAGAAGATGGAGGGAATACACAGAGTCATTGTACCAGAAAAAATTGATTGACACTAAAAAATTTTAGGAAGTACTATATGAAAAGGAGCCAGAGGTAATGAAGGTGGAAGTGGAAGCTGCTTTGAAGACATTGGCAAAAAATAAGGCCCAGAAATCGAAGAGATACCAATTGACTTATTTCAATTAACATATGCAGCCTTGGATGCACTCACCAGCCTATGCCAGGAAATTTGGAGGATGGCTGTCTGGCCAATGGATTGGAAGAGGTCCATATTTCTTCCCATTCCCAAGAAGGGTGACTTAACTGAGTGTGGAAATTATCAAACAATATCATTGGTATCACATGCAAGCAAAACACTGCTGAAGATTATTCAAAAACATCTGGAACAGTACATAGAAAATTTCCATAAGTTCAAGCAGGACTTGGAAGAGGCCATGGCACCAGAGATATTATTGCTGATGTCAGATGGATACTGGCTGAAAGTAAGCAATACCAGAAGAATGTTTATTTGTGCTTTATTGACTGTGTGAAGATGTTTGACTGTGTGGATCATGAGAAGTTGTGGCTGACATTGAGAAAATGAGAAAACCGGAGCACTTGATTGTGCTCATTTGGAACCTATACTTGGACCAGGACGCTGTCATGGGACCAGAGCAGCGAAGCACTGCATGGTTTGGAATTGAGAAGGGAGTTGTGTTAGAGTTGTATTCTATCTCCAGACCTGTTCAATCTATACCTTGTTGCTTGTTGTTACATGCTGTCAAGTTGCCAGTGACTCATAGCAATCCTATACACAACAGGCCTAAACCCTGTTCTATCCTGTGCCAATCTCACCATCTCCAACACACGTACCCCATTAGCCCAGTCATTGAATCAATCCATCTTGTTGATGGCCTTCCTCTCCTGCACTATTCCTCCATCCTCTGAAGCATGACGTCCCTCTCCAAGGACTGTTGCTCCTTACAACATGTCCAAAATATGTCAGACGAAGCTTCAGAATTCTATGCTGAGCAAATTATCCTAGAAGCTGAACTCTGTGAAGAGAAATGTGGCATCAAGATTGGAGGGAGACTCATAAAAAATCTCCAACAAACTTACTCGCTGAAAGTGAAGAGGACTTGAAGCATTTGCTGCACAAGATCAAGGAATGCAATCTTACGTATGGATTTCATCTCAATGTCAAGAAAACAAAGATTCTTACTACTGGACCAATAGGCAGTATCATGATGCATTAGAGAGGAGATTGAAAGTGTAACCAGCTTCGTCTTGTTTAGATTCACAATTAACACCCTTGATACCAGCAGTCAGGATATAAGGAGATGCTGTGCACTGGGAAAATCTGCAGTTAGGGACCTTTCTAAATTATTGAGAAGTAGTTATGTCAGTTTGAGGACTAAGGTGCATCTGATCAGGCCATGGCCTTTCAGATTACTAGCTTTGCATCCGAGACCTAGACAATGAATAAGGATGAGCCCCCCCAAAAAAAAAAAATTGACATCTTTGAGCTGTGGTGTTGGAGAAGAGCACTGGACATCCCATGGAAGGCCAAGAGAACAAACTTCTATGTCTTGGAGAGGCTGCAGCCAGAGTACTTTTTGGAGGTAAGAATGAGGAGGCTTTGCCTCTCTTACTTTGGACATGTTGCTAGGAGGTGTTATTCCTTGGAGAGGGGCATGATATTGGGAAGGGTAGAGGGTCAGCAAAGGAGGGGAAAATCCTCAAACAGGTGAATTGACAGGGTGATTGCTGCAATGGGCTGGTGTGTGTCAGGACATGTGAGGATGATGCAGGATAGGATGGGGTTCAGATCTTTAGTTCATAGGGTCACTATGAGTCATACTCAACTCAATGACACCTAATAACAACAACAACAACAACAACAAAAACATTCAATCTGTATGCTGAACAAATATTTTATGAAGCTGTACTCTGAAAAATAATGTAGCATGAAGATTGGAGGAAGACTTATCAAGAACCTGTATTATGCAAGTGACACAATCTTGCTTGCCGAAAGTGAAGAGGTCCCAAAATGCTTGTTGTAGAAGACCAAGGACTATAGCCTTCAATATGGATTACATCTCATCATCAAGAAAACAAAGATCCATACATCTGGACCAGTATACTATATTGTGATAGATGGAGAAAAGATTGAAACTGTCAGTGATTTCATTTTGCTTCAATCAATAATCAACATCTTTGAAGCCAGCAGTTAAGAGATCAGGAAATGCATTCCTTTAGGCAAGTCAGCTGTCAGGGGCCTCTTGAAAATTCTGAAGAGCAATGATGTCACTTTGAAGACTAAGGTACTCCTGATTCAAGCCATAGTATTTTCAATCACTTGTAAGTATGACAGAAGAAGAATTGGTACCTTTGAGTTGTGGTGTTAGAGAAGAGCTCTGAATAACCTATAGGTTGCCTAAAGGACAAACAGATATGTCCTGGGAAAAGTGTAACTAGACTGCATCTTAGAGGAATGATGGCTGGGCTTTGTCTCTCTTATTTTGGGCATGTTGCTAGGAAAGGCCATTCCTCCTCTAACCCCTTCCACAAGGTAGATTGATAAGGTGACTGCACTAATAGGCTCAAGTGTATCAGAGATGACAAGAATGACACAGGATACAGGATTTAGGTCAGTTATTCATGAGGTCATTATGAGTTGTACTTAACTCTATGACAACTAACAATAACAACAGGTCATAAGTCCCTCCCCAGTTCCTCAGGAACTGAGTATTATGATATTTTGCTGGGTATTCTCGGTCTTAATGTCTTTTTTAAGAATCTCTGTCTTTTCCTTCCCCTCACCTCTGCCCCCGATCCCCTTATTTTGTTTGTATACACATGTCAATTAATAATTTATGTTTCTTGTATGGGAATGATTGTATGAAACACAACATGAATGAAGGAAAGTGTGAAACACAATATATGCTAATTTTGTATCCAAATCAATATAAAACTCCTGTAAAAAAAATAATGCTTCTTTTGGGACAGCTTATGACTCATTGCACCAGTTTTTATCTTCACTACTTTGAAGATGGACTAATCTAAAGTCTCTTATAGTTTGAGCCTATTGATTCCATGGGAGGAAGACTCAGCTCTTTCCTTCTGTTAAGAGTATAGCAAAATAAAAGTAAAAAGAAAACTATAACAGAGCAGCTGTCTTTTGTAACACATGGAGTCCAAGAGGAAGAATCTATTCAGTCATGGATTTCTTTCTTTCTTTGTCCCCGAAGTTCTTGAGTGGTTCAAACAGTCAATGTGCTTCTCTGCCAAATGGAAAGTTGCAAGTTGAAGTGCACTCAAAGAGCCTTGGAAAAACGAACGTTCAGTCAGCCTTTGTTGGAGAAAGGAGCCATTTTTAAAAATCCCTATGGGATGTAGTTTTACCTGGAAAGACATGAGGTGCTCAGGAGTCAGAGGGAACTCAGCAGCAACTGGTTTCCTTGTACTAAGCCTTGTTTTCAATGGTTTAAAATCACTTTAGTGGACCCCTCTCCCGTTTTTCATAGCATAACCTCTCCCTTAATTTCCACATAAAAATAGGCACAAAACTTCAAGATAAATTTCTTATTAAGTAATGAAAGTTTTAAACTCACTAGGAAGTCCAGAAGCAATGCTAACCGATGGACACCAGATATGCTATATTTCTAACGAGCGCATTGGTGAAGGCAGGCTCAGGTGATGTCAGCTCTGAACAAAGACAAGAACAGATATTTATCTGTTCTACATCAGGAGATTGTGGGGAGTCACAGCAGTTTAAAGGGTCTGGGGTCATTTTCCATTATTTCATCACTCCCTGTTTTATTTCCTATGGGGGGAGGTGTCAGAAAACAGTCATATTCATTACTTTTTTCTGGTTGGAAGTTCACTAAAATGGAATTGCTTTGGTTTCGAACTTGTGGATAAGACTTCTTATTATACTTGCATTCACTGTACTGAGCTAACCTAACATACTCAAGATCTAATTGCTGTCGAGTAGAAACCGTCTCATAACTGGTGCTGTTAGGTTTCTGAGGGTGTGAATGTGCTGAAGGTGATTGCTCATATTTCACTCTGGGAGATGATGGTGCATCCAAACTGACAGAGCATCATTTTGGGTTGGTAGGTATCTCCCAGCACCAAAACATTTGAAATTTCCTATCTTACATTTCCATCCTACATTAAAAGCATTCACTTTACCATGTTTATAATGTACTTTTACATGATGTAAAAGAGAGAGAATAAAAAGACACCTTCTTCTAACCTGATTATACGGAAAACTATAGTTTCTGCTCATTTCAAAATATTTTCCATTTTAGCCTAAACAATTCTCTTTTAACTGGCTGCAATGCTTTTCTTATGATTAAATCCATTTTCTCCTTTACTCTACAGACTTTCAAAAATACCTTAATGCTCAATGTCCTCTTTCTTCAAGTCACTTTCCTATAAATCAAGGCATTAAGATGAAAGTATTTTTAAATTAATTTTAATGAAAATTTACAGAGACTTTGGATTTCCATTCATTCATTGTTGCACTTTTCTCCCTGCCCCCTTGCCCCTCCAGTATACTCCTCTCTTTGAAAATAAAATGAAAAGTTCCCCCATTGTTTTACAATCCCTTCCCCCCAGGTCCAGTATTAACAACTGAGATCAGGACTCACTCAGTGGGAACAACCAAAGGTAGAATAAGTGCAGTTGGATTTTCTAATCTAGCCACAGGTTCAAATTGTCTTCCTGTCAAACATTCTTCTAAGTGGTATAGCACTGGTCTGTGTGTTGCTGTACAGAGGTAACTCGTGGTTGCTGTGATGTTGAAGCCTGTGACAGTGATGTGCCAATCATGGTAATGGGCACCCATGGTGGACAGTGTTGGCTGGAGCTTCCCGGCTAAATCAAGCCTGGAAGCAGGAGCGGCATCCACTTCCAAAATGGCTTGCCTCCGGAAACTCTATGTACGAACAGTGCTCAGGCTGTTCGTTCATAGGGTCGCTATGAGTCATCTACGACTCGATGGCATTAAACAACAACAAAACAACAACAGCCACATACTGACTGATGACATGACACAGTGATTTGTTCTGCAGTAGCCATTTCCTCCACGTCTTGAATAAGCCTGAACTAAAGACTTTCAGGGCAGTATTGCTGTAAGAACAAAACAGAAAAAAACATTCACACAGTTATTTTGGTTTTAAATCTGCATCATTGTTGTTAGGTGCTGTTGAGTTAATTGTAAGTTCTGGTGACAAATGAACAGCAGGCTGGACCATACCCTGTCCACACCATCCTTATGGTCTCCAACACAGTAAACTCCATTAAGCCAGTCAGTATGTCAATTGCAATCATTGGGTGTAGTCTTCTCTTTTATTAATCTGCTCTTTTTCTTAGTATGATGCCTTCTTCCAAGAACTGATTACTCTTGACTACGTTTCCAAAGTATGTACGACTAAGTTTCATTGTCCTTGCTTCTAAAGAAGCACTGAGAGATAAGCCTAAGTAATGGGAGAGGGGCCAGCAGGAACGCCTCTTTATCTAAAGGTCCAGAGGGGCTGTAACTCGATAAAACAATTTCCCAAAACTTAGAGAGTAAAATCTGCTTCTGCATCTGTAAAGCGCGCGCATGTTCCGAACGATCAATGAGAGATCTCTGTAAACTTCCGCTGATGCTTTGAGGTCATCCATAAGAAAACCCCATGGCTTTTCCTTTGTCTCCCTCCCAATAAAAAGCCTAAGACAAAGTGATTTACGGAGCCTGGTCTTTTCTGGCAAACAACCTCCTTCCTCTTTAAAACACAGATGTTTGGATAATTCTTTCTATCCTGCGTTACCATGGAGGACAGGTTGTGGCAGAACTTTCACACTCAGAATTCTAGGCAGAAGAACTTGATCTGATTATGAAAAAAAAAAACAACCCAGAAAGTGAAAGCTATGTATATATAGTGGTGGGACATTGTCTGATAGATTGCCAGAGAAGAGCTCTCAAAGTGGAAACTGTTCAAAATATAATTGAGGAAAAGCTGCCTCCTCAAATTCAAGCTGATCTAAACGACGTGGATGGAGCCATATAAATTCTGATTTGCTGATATGGCACCACTTAAAATGAAAAGAAACAGCTGCAAATATCCATTAATAATCACAAGTTGGCATGTACAAAGTATAAATCAAAGAGATTTGTAAGTTGTTAAAAATGAAATTAAACACCTGAAGATCAGTATCTTGGGCATCAGTGAGCAGTATTGGTTATTTTGTTAGACTATCATACAGTCAGCTATGTTATAGTTATGTGCCATTGAGTTACCTGCAGCTCATAGCAACTCTATGAACAATAGCTGTGAATCACGCCCTGTCATCAGCCGTCTCACTGTCTCTGACACACCTATTCCTAGGACTTCAGTTACTGTGTTAATCCATCTCATCCAGAGTCTTCCTCTTTGTGTTTACCCTCCCTCCTTCTAAGCATAATGTCCCTCTCGAAGGACTGGTCCTTCCTGGAAACATGCCCAAAGTATTTGAGACAGAGCCTTGAAAGCCTTGCCTCCAAGAAGAAACCTGGTTTCACTCTCTCTAGGACAAATGTTTGTTCTCTTGACAGTCAACGATGTGCGTTCAAGACTCCTATCTAGGACCACAACTCAAAGGCATCAATTCTTCTGTCATCCTTAATAATTGTCCTCTTTGATGCATAGCAAGTAATTGTGACAATCATGGCCTGTATCAGGTGCACCTTAGTTACTAGACTGACAATATTTCTTTTAAGCACTCTGGAGAAGTCTCTGACAGCAGATTCTCCTAATGCAATTCATCTTTTGATTCCATGACTGCTGGTACCAAGAGTGTTGATCATGGATCTGAGCAAGATGACGTTAACAATCTCATTCTTTTCCCTATCTACTCTAGTGCTGTCAGTTAGCCTGGTGCTGAGAATCTTTCTTTTCAATAAAATTTTATTTTAATTGTGATTTTTAATGAACTGTTACAGAGAAGTTAAATTTTCATTTATTTATTGTTGCACTTTTTACCCCATCTCCCCTCCATATTTAACTTCTTTCTTAATGGGTTTTTTTAAACTGTTGCACAATTACCTACCTCCCCTACCAGCCCTCTTTGCAATGATATACCTCTTTTTTTCTGGGCTGTTGTCATATGTATAGTGCCTAATCATATATTCCTTTTTGATAGTTTTTTTTCATCTGTTCCAATTCTACGGTCATTATCTATACAATTTTATCCTATGCTCCTCCTAATCCCCAATTTCAGACCTGCTTTATAACAGTGGTGCTATGCAGTATTTGTCCTTTTGTGACTGAGATATTTCACTCAGCAAATAAAAACAACCATGAAATATCATCTCACTCCAGTAACAATAGTAAAGTTTAACAGAGTAGCAAATAATAAATACTGATGAGGTTGTGGAAATATTAGAACCCTTGTTCACTGCTGGTGGGAGTGTAAATTGATGCAACCACTATGGAAGACAGTTTGGCACTTTCTCAAAAAAGTTGGAAATAAAATTTGACCCAACGTTGCCACTACTGGGAATATATCCTAAAGAAATCAGAGCTGCCACCCAAACAGATATATGAATAGCCATGTTTATTGCTTTGGTGTTTACAGTAACAAATAGATGGAAGCAACCCAAGTGCCCATCAACAAATGAATGGAGAAAACTATGGTATATTCATTCAATGGAATATTATACAGTACTGAAAAACTAATGAACTTGTATAACATTATACAATAAGGAGGATGCTGGAAAATCTTTCTTACTTGATGTTGAGTTGCAATCCAGATTGAAGATGGCAGTCCTTGAATTTCTGCAGCAAATGACTCAGGTCCTTGTCTATTTCAGCAAGCAAAGTTGTGCCGTCTGCATAACATAGGTTGTTGATGAATCTTCCTCTAGGTCTTATACCATATTCCTCCTCATAAAATCTAGCCTCCTGAATGATCTGTTCTGCATATAGACAGAATAGACAAGGTATGGGAAAAGGACAATGGCTTTCCGTTTTGGAGTCAAACAAAACAGTTTTACACATCTGTCTCATAATAGCTTTGTCAGTGACAAGATAATGATAATATCCATTCACTCACAAGAAATATCATTTAATATGATTATATATATCTATATCTATCTATCTACCTGTCTATCATCTATCTATCTATCTATCTATCTAGCTGTCTAGCTATCTAATCTCATACCAGTGTCAAAGCTAAATTGAAAATTAACAGGAGTAGCCAGTCCCTGCAGAAAAGCATCATTATTTCTTTTTTTTTTTCACACTTTTCTCCATTTATCATGACATTGCTTTTTTAGTCAGGATGAAAAGATTCTTGTTATATTTATGTTTCTACTCCTTAATGAAGATTATAGTCTTTGATCCTTATCACTAAGTTGTATCCAAAGCATCATTCTTGACAAGGGTGTCAGTGAAAAAGAGAAAGACTCTTAACCAGATGGTCTGAATTACCTTCACTAAGATTTAGCTGTTGCAACAGCAGGCTCAGGGCCCACAGAGACATACCCTTGACCAACAGACCAAATAATTCTGTGTTGAAGGAAGTGCTGTAAGAATGCTCCTTAGAAATGATAATGGTGAGTTTTCATCTCACGCACTTTAGACATCATGCTTGCCAAAGTAAAAAGCCAGTGAAAATGAGAAAGACCCTCAGAAAGATGGATTGATGCAGTAGTAGGCTCCGGCATAGCAAAAATTGTGATATTGACATAGTTCTGGGAAGTGTTCTGTTCTGTTCTGTTGTGCGTGGGACTACAGCAAATCAGAACCTACCTATCAGCCCCTTACACCAACTACATCATCTTTTTTCTGTAACAAGTATTTTAATGCAAAGTTAGTAATTTTGTAAAGTGATTAATATAAGTTTTAGAAAATGTATTGCTATTCATAATAATATTCACTAGTTCTTTCATCTGTTTATTTTTTCACTTGTTAATTCAAATACTTTCTGTATTCTGTCTTTCCTTTTTAAAAATCAAACCCTAGTATGATAGAGACTATACCTATTGCCAGTCTTGTTTCTTCCTAGCTTCCTAAATCTTAGAATTTTCATGACACACTGGGAGCTCAAACCATGTTATAGTGAAGGTACAAGTGAGAGGATAAATATTCTTCCTGTGAACAATATTATTTGAGGGAGATCACTTGCTCTAAAGAACTTTCCTAAGTGTTTATCTACTAGAGGTTTTTTACCTGTCTTGAAAGAAAATTAGCATTTTAAATCTGAGCATGAAGGAAATTTACTTGTAAAAAAGTCATGTTGTTGTTGTTAGCTGTCTAATGCCATCCAGTATGCCTCATAGCTACCTGTGAGCAGATCTGAACCTTGTCCTAGCCTGTGCTTTCCTTGCCATTTCTGAAATACTTGAACCCATTTCTGCAGACACTGTGTCAATGCATCTGGTTTAGGGCTTTCCGTCTTTCACTGACCTTCCATTTTTCCAAGCATTGTTTCCCTTTCCAAGGAATAGCTTCTCCTTGCAACATGCCCAAAATATGTGAGATGAAACTTCATCATTCTTGCCACCAGGGAACATACTGGCTGTTTTTTACAAGACATGTTTTTGCTCTTCTGGCAGTCTATGGGATAGTCAGTGTTCTTCTTCAACATCACAACTCAATTGTGTCAATTCTTCTGTCATCCTTATTCATTGTCCAGCTCTCAGACGTGTAGCAAGTGATTGAAAATACCATGGTCTGAATCAGTCTTCAAATGAACATCATTAATTACTCCCCAGTAATTTGGAGAGGGACTTTTCTAATCCTATACATCTATCTACTAATGCCTTGATATCTTACCAAGCACGTTGATTGTGGGTCTAATAACATCTAAACCTATAAGTTTTATCATCTTAGTTGTTCACTTAGAATCTTAGATCTAAGAAGTCACCCATATAATACCAGAGATTTAAAGCTGCAAAATGCTTTTGGGTTATTTGGCTGAAGGCTTTATAATATTGTGATACCTGAGAAAATAGATGTCTGCTTTGGCAGACTCTCATCCGTTTTATGCAAACAAAGCATGAAGGGGAGAAATATATAGACATCCTAGTGCGTACTATCCACAAAGAAAGATATTTGTGTCTTACTGGAAGAAATGGCCCTGCTGAATATTCATGAGAGAGATCCATTTTACACCCCCTGCAGCACAAAATATTTGTATAAATATGAAATCTGTGCATAATTATATGAAAGTAGACATTCCCCAGAGGTTAAATATGCTAACATAGCAAGAAGTCTTGCCCTCCTGTAGATTTTATTAAATGAATTCAAGTCATTGAAAGCATGTAAACATCAGGAAGAACAGAATACTTTAGGGTGGTCTAAAGAAGTATAGCTAGAAGTAATAAAAGTCTGCTAAGTAAAGATAAGTTTACACGGGTAGTATTTTTAACTAATTTTTATTTTACTCCATAGCAATGCATTTAAAATGCTTGTAACCTAAAATTCACAGTCTAATGAAATTTATTAGACTGAAATTACCTTACTGGGAATGTGATGGAAAGCTTATTCTTTGAATTGCTGAATGTGACTTGACTCAAACTTTCATTCTGTCTTAAAATTGGGTTGAGTATAGAAAAGAAAAAGAAAATAGCTATATGATTATTGTTGCATTGCCAATGACTGGTGCGTGACTTGGACAGTAAATGAAATGCTTTAGCATTATTTTAATTTTTCTTAAAAGAAGTCCTTTCATGTTTTCTTTCATAGTTCTAAATGTTAAGTTGATCTCTGATTTCAATTAACCAGATTTTCTCATTTTAAATTCCTTTTATTCTTTCTGAAAGTTTGTGAATGCAAAATGCCT
The DNA here is from genome assembly GCF_000299155.1 of Elephantulus edwardii. Taxonomy (NCBI): domain Eukaryota; kingdom Metazoa; phylum Chordata; class Mammalia; order Macroscelidea; family Macroscelididae; genus Elephantulus; species Elephantulus edwardii. The sequence continues at coordinate 164,910 of NW_006399787.1, read as the reverse complement.
TTCAGATGCACTACAACTATAAATGGTGCAATAAAAATGTCTGCTTTAGTAATTGGAATGTTTGTACTATTAAATGCCAACAGGGAACAAACACATTGGTATTTTCTTTTCCATACCATTTTCTGAAGTTCTCACTTCCATCAACGCATGCCAATCTATATGAGCATTATATTTGTTTGATGTTTATAGTAGCATCTTAACTGGGTAAATAATTAGAAATACCTGAGATGATGAAATCAGAAGAAAGCTCATGTTTTCTGGGAGAAATTCAATATATTGATTTATTCCTATTTCCTATCTGGTTCAACCATTGCATTTTCCTCTATTACTGCTCCCATAAATGTTAGGGAGGGGCAATAACACAGAAAAATGTGTTGTCTTACACTTCTAGAACACTGTATTACTGTTGTTGAATGGTGCCCTTGAATGGGTTTCAACTCATAATGACTCTATGTACAATAGAATGACAGATTTCCTAGTCCTATGCTATCCCTAAAATAGCTGCTTTGTTTGGGCTCATTGGTACAGCCTCAGTGGCAATCCATTTCCATGAAGGTCTTCCTCCTTTTACCCTAACCTTCTTCTTTTTTCAGGCAGATGTTCTTCTCCACATACTGGTCAATCCTGGTAGCATGTCCAAAGCATTTGAGGCAAAGTGTTGCAATTCTTGTTTCTAAGGAGTTCTGAGTATCCCATCAACTTTCAAAAGAACAAACAGATACATATTAGAGAAGATGCAGCCAGAGTGTTTCTTGGAGGAAGATGATGAAACTTCATCTCACATACTTTGGGAATGTTGCTAGAATAGCTTATTCTAAGAGAGAGAACTCATGATTGTGAAGGTAGAGGGACAGTGAAAGAGAGGAGGACCTTCAGCCAGGTGGGTTGACATGGTGACTGTAGCAATGGGCTTGAATATATCAGAGATTGAGAGAATGGCATGTGATAGGAAAGTTTTCAGATCTGTTGTTCATAAGGTTGCCTTGAATGTGACTGGATGGCACTTAACAGCAAGAACAACAGTAACACAGGAAACATTCTGGGCTTTGTCCTTCTGGTAGTCAAAGTTCTACCTTAAATATTTTGTCAATATCATAATTGAAACACATCAATTATTCTTTAGACTTTGCTGTTCATTGAAGATTTCAAATGCATGAGATGATTAAAAGATTGTGGCTTAGGTCAGATGCACTTTAGGCTTCAAAGTAACATAAATATGTCACTTTTTATTACTTTAAAAAGACCTTTTAAGGCAAATTTGTTCCGTGTAAATGCATCTTTCATTTTTTTTCTTTTTCCATGACTATTGAGTATTAATTCAAATAAAAAGAAATCCTTAGCAACATGAATCTTCTCTTCATTTACAATGATGCTGCTTTTTTGATCAGTTTTAAGGATTTTTGTTCTCTTTATATTGAAGTACAATCCTTATGGACAATTAGTCTTCAAGTGCTTCAGCAAGCAGGATTCTGGAATCTCTAATGACTCTAATTCCAATGCCTTGTTCTTCATATGACCCAGTGTCTTGGAAGTCTGTAATCAAGATGTATGTACTTCAATTTCTTTGCTTCTTTGAGAGAGTATTCTCTGTCTCTCTCTGGTGATCTACTGGTAAGAATCTGTGTTGTAAACTCAAAGACAAATGGATTGAATAAGTTACTAAGCAGGAGAAGGATGGGAAATCTCCTTGTGATTTACTGTCTATGAAAACCTGCTGGAGGGTCAGCTATGAGTCAGTTCTGATTTAAGAGCACACAACAATAACATCTTATCATTTAGCATTGCCTTTCTTGGTGTTCCTTGTTTTATTGTTGTTAGGTGCTGTTGAGTTGATTACTACCTATAAAGACCCCTATGAACCCCGCCCTATCCTGTGCCATCCTCACACTTCCTGACACATTAGAACTCATTGTGACAGTCCCTGTATCAATCTACCTGATTAAGAGTTTTCCTCCCCTTGGCAGACCATCTACCTTTCTGGGCATCAAGTCCCTATCCACAGAATAGACCCACCTAGCAACATGCCCAAGTTTGTGGGGCAAAGCCTCATCATCCTTGTCTTCAAAGAGTAGTCTGCCTTCACTTTCTCAAAGATATATTTGTTTGTTTGGCAGTTCATGAGACTTTCGGTACTCCTCTCCAACACCACAGCTAAACAATATCAATTCTTCTTCTGCCTTTTTCATTCATTGTCCAACTCTCGGAGCATAACAAATGATCAGAAAGACAGCCTGAATCTGATATAACTTTAGTCCTCAAATTCACATCATTATCTCTTCAATAACTTGGAAAGGTTCATAACTGCAGACTTTCACAGTGCAATATGCCGTCTGATTCCCTGACTGGTATGAAGGATGTTAATTGTGGATCCAAGTAAGATGAAGTTGTTAACAGTTTCAATCTTTTATCCATCCATAATGATGTTGCCTATTGGTCCAATGGTATAAATATTTGTTTTCTTAACATTAGATGCAATCCATATAAAAGGCTGCATTTTTTGATCTTCTACAACAAGTGCTTCCAGTCCTCCTCACTTTCAGCAAGCAAGGTTGCATCATCTGCATAACGTAGGTTATTAATTAGTCTCCTTCCAATCCTATTAGCACATTCCTCTTTAGAATGTCTAGCTTCTTGAATAATTTTCTCAGCAAACAAATTGAATAGGTATGGAGATGGGATACAACCCTGACACACTCCCTTCTTAATATTAAACCATGTAATGTTCCTTTGCATGTTCACACAACAGCCTCATGTAAGTTTCACATAAATACAATTAGGTGTTCTAGGATTCCCTTTCTTCTCAATGTTATCCATAACTTGTGATGATATACCGTCAAATGCCTTTGTATTGTTAATTAAGAACAAATAGACCTTCATCTAGTATTCTTTACTTTCCACCAAATTCCATCTGATATCCACAATGATATCCCTGGTGCCATAGCCTCTTTAAAATCCTGCTTGAACTTCTGGCAGTGCTCTATCTATGTACTGCCCTAACCATTGTTTAATGATCTTCAGCAATATTTTGCTTGCATGTGATAGTAATGATATTGTTCCATACTTTCCATATAAAGAAACTAGTTTCCAATTAGGACCCAGTGGGCAGGCTTTGTAATTCAGAGTTAACTGGGCCCTCAGATCTGGTGTGAAGATTGATTTGCTATTAGAGTTATATGCTAAATTGGCAGTTTGTTGTGTTCAGGAGAACATTATTCTAATTGGCAAAGCACTTGTCTGTCAGTTTGCTGTACTAATATAATTTGTGGGTTGCTGTACTATTGAAAGCTATGCCAGTGGTGTGTCAAATGCCACATGGATTTCCCAGGTTTTAGTAATGCTCTCAGATGAAGACAGACTTGGCAAAAGGATTGACCATCCACTTCTTAAATAGCAAGCCTCTGAAGACACTAAAAACAGTAGAGGAACTCAAATAGTGGTTGTGGTAGAGTCAAGATTGGAAGTCAGTTGAAATGAGGAAAAGTAATGGCAAACATTATTTAACAACTGAAACATGAAATATTCATAGCTTGAATGTTGAAAAACTAGAAGTTGTGAAAAATGAAAGGAAAACCATGAACATCGATGTTCTAGGCATTAATGAATTGAGATGGATCAGCTTTGGCCACTTTAAATCAGAGAATCATATGGTATACTATGCTGGGAATGAAAACCAGAAGAAGAATGGTGTTACATTCTCAGTCAAAAAGTCAATTTCAAGTTCTAAACTGAAATACAATGATGTGAGTGATAGAATACTATCTCTGTGCCTACAAAGAAGACCAGTTAATTTGACTATTATTTAAATATGCACTCCTACATCAGAGCCAAAGAGGAAGAAATTGGGAATTTTACCAAATCTTGCAGTCCAAAATTGATCAAACATGCAATCAAGATGCATTAATGATAACTGGTGACTGGAATGCAAAATTTGGAAACTGAAGAAGTAATAGTAGTTAGAAAATATTATCTTGGTGATAGACATGAGGCTAAAAATAGGATGATTAAATTTTGCATTTTCAAATATTTAGTCATTGCAAAAAACACAAATGATAGCTTTACACATGATTCTCACCTACAGGACTATATATGAATCTGACTACATCTGTGAAAGGAATCACTGAAGAAGCTCAATACTGGCTGTCAAAATGATGCCAGGGCTGGACTGTGAGTCTTATCATCTACTACTCAAGAAGGGCATGTTCAAATTGAAGCCAAGAAAAAAGGAGAATATTCCATGAGAACCAAGATAGGATGTTGAATCTATTCCATCTCAAATTCATGATCATCTTAAAAACAGGTTTGGAGCATTGAACACCAGCAATCAAAGACCAGATGAGTTATGGAACGGTATCAAAAATATCATCCATGAAGGAAGAAGAAGTTCATTGAAAAAACAGAGGAGAAGGAAAAAATATGAAATGGATGTCAGAACTCTAAATATTTCACTATAGTGTCAAGATGCCAAAATAAAAGAAAATCATGCCAAAGTAAAAGAGCTAAACAGAATATTTCAAAGGGCAGCTTGAGAGGATGAAGCAAATTATTGTAATGGAATGTGTAGGGAGTTGGAATTGGATAATAGAAAGGGAAGATCTCTCTCTCTTTATCTCTCTGCATGAGAGAAATGAAAACAAAATTTAAGCCCTGAGTCACAATATTGAAAGATGCTGTGGACAATATATTGAATGACCCAGAAAGCGTCAGAAGAGGATGGAGGGATTTCACAGAGTCACTGCACAAAAAAGAACTGGCTGACACTGAGAAATTTCAGGATGAAATTTCAGGATCAAATTTCATATGAGCAGGAGCCAATCATAATGAAGAAGGAAGTAGAAACTGCACTGAAGCCATTGGCCAAAAGTAAAGCTCCAGGAATCGATGGAATACCATTGGCTTGTTTCAATGAAACAGAAACAACCCTGGATGCACTTCCCAGTCTATGCCAGGAAATCTGGAGGACAGTGTCTGACCAAGAAATTGGAACAGGTCCATATTTGTTCCCATTCCCAAGAAAGATGACCCAACAGAATGTGTAAAATTATTGGACAACATCCCTTGTTATATAGGCACATCATTTCTGTGATTTCCGCTTTCTTCACTTAACATTATCCTTTAACATAGGTAGTTTCTAAATCATGAAATTAAGACACTCTCATTTTAATTAAGTACATATGAAAAAGTTCTATATCCAAATAAGGTCACATTCTGAGGCTCTGAGTAGACTTAAAGATTTGGGAAATGCTACTCAGCTCCACACAATTATTACATCTATAAAATGTTGGAATGTCTTTTGACAATATGGGTTTTATAGAATTAGATAAAATAAAATTTCGCTATGTTCATGATACTGTTGTTAGTTGCAATCATTGAATGGATTCAATTAATTTGTATTCAGAGAACAGCTTCATCATGCTTTTAAGATTGTAATCTTTCACAAGCAAATCATAAGGATTTTATTCTTGGGTTCCTTTGTGTGGCTTTTAACCACCAACACTTCCGTTATTAATTTAGTGCAGAACTGTTTGTGCCACTCAAAAGCTGAATTTTCAGCTTCAAGCTCAAACTTGGAGTTGATTCCTCCATTGAGTTATAAATTTTGAATGGTAGAGGCTGCCTAGTTTTCTTCCACAAAGATATTACAGGGTTTTAAAGATATGCCGCTTTTTCGTTAGCAATGTGTCGAGTTACAAAATATGCCATCAGAACTCAAGTTCTGAAGCTTTCTTTTAACAAGGGCTTAGATATAAAAATGGCTAATTTTTTTCCTGCCATATGCAATCATCTTACATTTTGGCAAGTTTTAGTAACTTCTTTACTTCTCAAGGCCACATTTTTGCTCCATGAGTAAACATATTATCACTGCCTTGGGGATGTGATGGTAAAAGCACTCATCTACCCTTTAAAAGGTGGGCAGTTTTAAGACATAGAAACCCAGCAGCAGAGAGTCACTTATGCTTTAGACTCGCCTTGATGTGCATGTGTTCCGATTGGTTTTTGATAAATTGTTGTACATTTGCAGGCAGTCAGTTAAGAGTCATAGGAATCCCATAAACCACAGACTGAACTTGACCCTTTCTGGCACAATCTTTACAATCTCCATCACATACACACTCACACATGAATTCAGTTTTTTGGGGCTTAGATTGTCTCCTTTTAAATCCATGTATAGTTTTAATATCAAAGACTCAAAAAAGGAAGTAGAAAGCTACCCCATTGTAATTCTCTAACTATTTTATGTTATTCATCAAAAACTCATGTAGATTTGGACTTACCTTTGAGAGAATTTTCTTATTCTAAACTCAATTTCTTTAATATTGATCTGTTTATCTATCTTTATGAATTTTTCATATTTTCTCTTTTTTTTAAGATTTAAATGAAAGTTTACCAAGAACTTGGATTTCCATTCATTCATTGCTGTACATTTTCTCCCTAGGCAACCCCCATCCAGTTTGCTTTTCTCTTTTTAAAAAATTCTTTCATTGTTGTACAATTTCCTCCCCGCTCCCAAGTCCAATTTGCTACATACCTCTTGTTCTGGACTACTGTCATGCAAATAATACCTAATCATATATTCCTTTTAAACAGTTCTCTCCCTCATCTGTTTCAATGCAGTATACATTATTTATCCCCTCTTTTCTTAGTTTCTCCCCACCCCTATGTAATATTTTCTTAATATCAGTGATTCTGAAGTTATAAACCTTTTATCTTTAACATTTTCTTTCTCTTCCTCCCTCTCTCTCTTACTTGACTACTTTTCAAGTATTTTGCAATTTTACTAATCATTTCATGAAATTAATTTTGCCTTTGTTAATTCTGTTTGTTGTTGGTTTTGTGAGTCGTTGAGTCAGAACAGACAGATAGCTGACCTTCCAGAAAGCTTTCAGAGGCCTTAAATGGAAATAGAGGGATTGTCCTTCCTTCTCTCACAGAGTGGCTGGTGGATTGAAATCAAGTGCTTTGGGGATTGCAGTACAGCTTCTTACCAGTAGGTCACAAGAGGTCCCTGAGTTCTGTTTATAGTTTACTTATGTGGAGGGTCAGTGAAGGAGAGGAAGACCTCAGCTAGGTGGACTGACACAATGACTTCTGTAATGGGCTCTTGTGTGTCAGGAAATGTGAGGATGGTGCAGGATAGAAAAGGGTTCAGATTTTTCTTCATAGGGTCACTATGACTTGTACTTGACTCACCAATACCTAACAACAACAACAACAACAAATTCTACTTAATTAATATCTGCTCCAATAATTATTACATATTCTTTTTTACTAGAATTTTTTTCTCTTATTATTCATATTTTTAAGGTAGAATGCTAAATTATAATTTTTATGTTTCAATTATTTTGTAACAAAACCATAGAAAGTTAAGAATTACCCCTTATTTTGAGAGTAGGATGGATAATGTCCTCTTGAACAACATAAATGCCTCTGAAAACCAACTAGAGGGTCAGCTATGAGTTGGTTCCAACTTTACAGATATAAGAATGACAACAAGTTCTAATCATCACACTCACCATTTTCCCAAATTGTATGTGTACTATGTTAGAACTGCTCTTGTGGTTGTTTTTGAACTACTGCTTATTTGTTGTTCAACACCCTCCAGTCGGAACCTATTCTCTCAAAGCTGATCCCCAGAGATTATTCAGAGGTAGTTTTCAATGTGTACATTGAGACTGTCTCTCCCTCTCCTTCAGAGAAGCTGGTGAATTTGCACCATTTGTCCTTGAGTTGGCAGCATAACTCCTTGTCGCTATGTCACCAGAGCACCCTATTGCTTACTCGTTAAGTGCTGTTGAGTACAACCCACAGTGAACCTATAAAACAACACTTCTGAACTCTGTTCCATTCTTTGCTATCCTCGTCATTTCTGACATACTTTCCATTGCAGCAGTCACAGTGTCAATGCATCTTGTTGAGGGTCTTCCTCTCTTTCTCTAACCTGCTACCTTTCCAAGCATGATGCCCCTCCTCCAAGGAATAGCCCCTCCTCCAACATGCTTGAAATATGTGAAGCAAAGCTTTATCATCTTTACCTCTGAAGAGCATTCTGGCAAAACTTTCTCCAAGATGTATTTGGTTTTCTGTTGTTGTTTTTTTTGGTAATCCACGGAATGTTCAATACTCTTCATCCACATCACAGCTCAAAGACATCAGTTCTTCTTCTGTCACCCTTATTCATTGTCCAGTTCTCACATGAATGATGTTGTTGTTGTTGTTATGTGCTATCAAATTGCTTGCCACCCCTAGTGACCAAATATACAACAGCTCTGAACCCTTTTCTGTCCTGAGCCAACCTTATTGTCTCTGACACACCTACCCATGTTACCCAATCACTGAGTCAATCCATCTCATCCAGGGTCTTCCTCTCTTGGACTTTCCCTCCAGCCTCCAGGCATCATGTCCCTCTTCAAGGACTGGTTCCTCCTTGCAACATACCCAAAGTATGTCAGACAAAGCTTCAGAATCTTTGCCTCTGAGGAGCAGCCTGGTTTCATACTTTCCAGAACAAACTTGTTTGTTCTCCTAGCAATCTATGGTATCTTTAATACTCTTCTCCAGAAGCACTGCAGCTAAAAAAATATCAATTCTCCCTCTGTCCTCCCTAGTCATGGTCCAGCTTTCTGATGCATAGCAAATAATTGCGAAGACCATGTCATGGGTCAAGTGCATCTTAATCTCCAGACTGACGTAGTTAACAGAAGATTTTCCCAATTCAAGTAATATTCTGATCTCCTGTCTGCTGATACCAAGAGTGTAGATTGTGGAGCCAAGCTACTAAAGCAGTTAACAATCTCCACTGTCTATCCTAATGCTGCCAATCGGCCCAGTATTGAGAGCCTTTGTTTTCTTTATAGTAAGCTTCAATTCATATTTAAGGCTGCAGTCCGTGGTCTTCTGCAGCAAGTAATTTAAATCCTTCTCAGTTTAAGCAAGCAGGGTTGTGCCATCTGCATAAAACAGATTGTTGATGAGTCTTCCTTCAATTCTGATGTCACATTCCTCCTGATAGTGCCCAGCCTCCTGGATGATCTATTCTGCATATAGACCTAAAAGGTGTGAGATAGGACACACCCCTGGCATACACCCTTCCTGATTTCAAATCAAACTCACATGCATAGCATGGAATAAATAGGAATCTCTTTCAGTTAATTGGCCAGGTAATTGTCCTCCAGATTTCTTGGCACAACTTAACGATTAGTGTGCTACATATCTTTTTAGAAAAATATTTTTATTTCTAGCTTATTTACCTTTTAAACTTTAATGTATATACTTTCTACACAGATTATAGTCATAAAGTAGATCAATCTTAGTCTACATCTTCTGTCTTTTATTATTCAGTTCATTGACATACAATGCAATTGTTATATAATTCAGTTTAAAGAACTTTTCTATTTGTTTCTTTTGATTTTTTTTCAGTTTGTTATCTGTATTGCTGATTTTGTGCCATCTGTTCCATTAAATATGTATTTTAGTCTTTCATTTTATCTTTCTGGTCCATATAGTATGTTTTCATATTCTTTTCTAGTGATTTCACTAGATAAATACACGCATTCTGAATTACTGAAGTTTATTCAGAATAAACTGGAAAAACAATGGCTATAGCTGGCTTTTCTTAAGATTATTGAGCTTTGGGTGAAAATGGACAGTGTTAGTATTTTTTAATCACAGAAAGTTTGTTAATCAAACATAGGCTTAGTCAGAGACTCATAATAAAACCTCAAAACAATTAAAATAAGGCAAAGGGACATTATAAAGTTCAATATTGCTATTGACATTTGTTTAACTACATTTTTTAAAAAGATAATAAAGCCATAATAGTCATAGTAAGTAATATGGCTTATAATGGGTGAAGATTTATCCAATTAAAATAAAATAAAGTCACCAGATATAGAGAAAAATTTTTCTGTACTAAATGCAAACCATTTGATTTACTTTATAGCATTATTCTATTCAAGCTTTGAAAAGAAAGGATTTACTTTCCCCCCCCCCCGTTGTTGTGTACCATCAAGGCGCAGGAGGAGATCACCCATTCCTTCATCAGTGGAGCATCTGGTGGATTCAAGCAGCCCACTTTGGGGATTGCAGTGCAGCTTCTTGCTACTAAGCCACCGGAGTTCCCTAAGGATTTACTTTTTAATAGAAAAACTATATTTCATCATAGTAGTGAAATAATGTTCTTCACATAATTAATTTTTAAAAAATATATTCATTTTATTTTGTGGATTTATTAGACTCAAGAGAGACAATTCATCACATATCTAGAAAGAATTTATATAAATTCTTATTTCACGCATCTATAATATGTTATAGCAATTCTTGGAGTTATGAGGTATATTATTTCTTGTTTGTACAAAAATACATTTTTACAACTTAAAAACTATTCAGTGTTAAAGTGATATGAACCCAAGAGAAGGATTTACTCATGAATAAAAAAAATATATGTTGTAATTTTTATTGTTGTTGTTGTTGTTATGTGCCATCGAGTCGTTTCCGACTCATAG
>NW_006399787.1:152589-153478 GCF_000299155.1 Elephantulus edwardii | reverse complement strand
TACACCCTTCCCTATTTTGAACCATGCAGTGTTACCCTGCTCTGTTCTGACTACTGCCTCTTGGTCCAAGTATAGGTTTTGTTTCAAATTAATATTGATGGTGTTCTATTTGCTAAGAACCCTGGAATGAGAGATACAATTCTTGACATTTTGATGTTCAGTATTGACTAGGTATGGATGAGAAGCATGCCATTCGATGATTACATTCTATACTAAATAATTCATTAAAAATATGAATACATCTGGTGTGAAAAACAATGTACATGAACTTCATATATAAACCAGTATAAAATGAAAAGAGAGAGAAAAATTATTAAAAATAAAATAATATGAGTAGAGAGGGCATTGGAAGTCATTACTGCTATTTTTACACTTATTATTGTTGTTGTTTAAACCTCCAAAGTTTTCTAAGAGAAAATGAAGAGGTGGGAAATAAAACTATGAAATTTCTCCAAGTTAATGAACCTTCAGATAATTTGTAAAGGATAAGTTGACCAAGTAATACATTTGGAAATCATATTCCTTTGGCATATATAGGAAACTATGTCTAGGAACAGCAAACTAAAAAGCAAAACATTAAATTTGATTAATTTAAGTGGTCTAGTAGATGCAGATTATTACTATGACAACACCAGGGGTAATATTTTAGAGCAATGTGAAAATTTACACTAAACAGGAAACTTAGTAGGGACATTTCAAGTGCCCTTTTTGATTATTTGGATTGCATTCTAAAAGTGATAGATATAATTAAATGATAGTATCTTAGATATACCTTTTCAACCTATATACATAACAGATTTTCCGGGAGGTTGGGCTCTATGAGGAGAATTGTGGCATCAGGATTGGTGGAAGATTCATCAACAATCTGCGTTATACAGATGACACAACC
>NW_006399787.1:143248-151014 GCF_000299155.1 Elephantulus edwardii | reverse complement strand
ACCACCAAACTCTGTCCACTATGGGTAATCATTATTGCATTTGACACATCAGTGTCACAGTGTTCAGCTTCACAGTGACCACAAATTACCTCTGTAGGTGAACACAAAACCATTGAGCTGAGAATCAACTAGGCAATGTGAGGGGAAGGGAGGAAAGTTTTCAAGAAGATAGATTGGCACAGTGATTATCACATTGGTCATGAGAATGACAGACTGTGAAGATGGTGCAGGACAGAGCAGTGTTCAGATCTCTTGTACCTAGGATTGTTATGAGTTATCGTTGACTTTTTGACACTTGATAAAGCCTTTGAGTTGTTGTTTACACCTTTGAGTTATGGTGTTAAAGAACAGAATATTCTATGGACTGCCAAAAGAACAAACATGTCTTAAAAACAGTGTAGTCAGAGTGCTTCATGGAGATAGCAATGGCAAAACTTGTTTCACATAGTTTGAGCATATTGATAGAAGAGGGTATTCCTTGGAGAAGGACACCATTCTTAGAAAGGTATACAGTCAGGGAAAGAGAGGAAAACCTTCAACCAGACGGATTGACACATTGATGGCAGCAATGGGCCCAAGTGTATAAGAGATGATATGAATGGTACAGAATAGGACAGAGTTTAGGTCAGTTGTTCAAAGGATAAATCAACTGATTTATGGTGATGCCATATTTATCACAGCTGAACTGTCTTAAAAAGAGTATTCAATGACTCAATGCTTGATTTTCCAAGGTACTTTGCCAATAGGTTACCAGGTCTTTTGTCCTCTAAAGGCACTTTGTTGTTGTGGTTGTTGTTGTTATGTGCCATTGCGTTGCTTGTGACTCATAGTGACCCTATGTACAAGAGCCCTAAACACCGTTATATTCTGTGCCAACCTCGCTGTCTCAAACACACTCATTCCCACCACTCCAGTCACAGAATGGATCCATCTTATTGAGGGTCTTCCTCTTCTGTGCCGTCCCTCCACTCTCCCAAACATGATGTCCCTTTCCAAGGACCAGTCCCTCCTGGCAACATGCCCAAAGTATGTCAGATGAAGCTTCAGAATCCTGGACTCCAAGAAGCATTCTGTCTTCATCCTCTCCAGGACAAAGCTGTTTGCTCTCCTAGCAGCCCATGGTATATTCAATACTCTTCTCCAGCACCACAGCTCAAAGGCATCAATTCTCTTTCTATCATCCGTATTCACTGTCCAACTCTCTGATGCATAACACATAATTGCAAAGACTATAGCCTGGATCAGGGACACCTTAGCCTCCAGCCTGACCTCCTCGTTGCTCTTCAGTACTCTTGAGAGGCCCCTCATAGCTGACTTTCCCAATGCAGTTCATCTCCTGATTTCCTGGCTGCTGTTACCAAGAGTGTTGACTGTGGAATCAAGTAAACTAAAACTGTTAACTATCTCAATCTCTTCACCATCCATACTGATGCTGCCAATTGGCCCAGTGATGAGAATCTTTGATGTTGAGCTTCAATCCATATTGAAGACTGCAGTCCTTGACCTTGTGCAGCAAGTACTTCAGGTCCTCCTCAGTTTCAGCAAGCAGGGATGTGTCATCTGCATAATGCAGGTTGTTGATGATTCTTCCACCAATCCTGATGCCACATATCTCCTTGTAAAGCCCAGCCCAGCATCTCAGATGATCTGCTCTGCATACAGATTCAAAAGGGATGGAGACAAAATACATACCTGACAGACCCCTTTCTTGATTTTGAACCATCCAGTATCTCCATGCTCTGTTCTGACTACTGTCTATCTGTGCTTCATTGACTATGCAAAGGCTTTTGACTGTGTGGATCACAACAAGCTATGGCTGACTCTGAGAAGAATGGGAATCCCAGAACACTTGATTATGCTAATGCGAAATTGAAGGCACTAGAACATTATGTCTTCAGTTAGTAGTCAAGCCCACTTATGGCATCATTCAGAGACTATGTGTGCATTGTTGTTTTGTGCTGTGGAATTGAAAAAAAACTTCACTCTCCAGTACATTTTCAGGGGTTATAAATCACATGGAAAGAGATTATTCATCTTTTTTCTGTGGAATAGCTCATGAATTCAAATTGCCTATTTTAGGGTTAGCAGTGTAACGCCTTATCAAAAAGACACCAGTTGTTGTTGTTGTTGCTCTTAAGTGCCTTAAAGTCACCTGTGACTCATAGTGACCGTATGTATAACAGCTCTGAACCCTGCTCTATCCTGAGCCAACCTTATTGTCTTTGACACATCTACTTCCATTACTACGGTCAATGAATCAATCCATCTCATCAAAGATTTTCCTCTCTTGCACTGTCCCTCCACACTATCAAACATAATGTCCCTCTGCAAGAACTGGTCCCTCCTGTTAACATGCCCAAAGTATGTGAGATGGAGCTTCAGAATCCTTGCCTCCAAGGTTTCACACTCTGACCTGAAGCACTTGCTGCAGAAAGTCAAGGACTGCAGTCTTCAATATGGAATGAAGCTTAACATCAAGAAAACAAAGATTCTCACCACTGGTTCAATTGGCAGCATCATAACAGATGGTGAAGAGATTGAGATTGTTAATGGATTTTGTTTGCTTGGCTCCAGAATCAATACTCTTGGTACTAGCAGCCGAGAAGACAAATTGCATTGGGAAAGTCTGCTGTCAGGGACCTCTCCAGAGTACTGAAAAACAGCGTTAGGCTAAGGTGTGCTTGATCCCGGCCATAGTCTGTAATCAGTTACGTGCTATGAATCAGAGAGCTAGATATTGGCTAGGGACAATAGAAGAAGACACCAGAGCTTCATATAATAAACACACACACACACACGGAAGAGAAAGAGAGAGAGAGATACACGTGTATACTTACTCCTTCTTGCCATCAAGATTCTGACTCATAGCTCCCTTCCATCAGATTTTCGAAGCTGTAAATATTTAGAGACAGAAATTGCCCATGTTTCATCTGCAAATGGATTAATAGATTAAAATAATTAACCTTTTGGTTAGTGTCTGGACAAGTTGCTCACTAGACCACTAGGATTTTGCATATAAGGTACAATCAACTGACTACTAGGTGACTACTTATGTATTTTGTGGAAATTAAAAAGTATTATTGTTTTATAAAGATATTTAATTTTTTATTAATTTTCTTTTTAGATATTTTCAGGACATTAAGCACTTTAAAATATTTTTGTTACTGGATTGTATTATTTGCTAATTGCATTCCAGACTCTTTAGTGGACGATTATGATATATTTTTTTTATTTTATTTGGTGTGATAGTTTATAAACTCCTGGCTTAGGCACTCATTCTTCTTTATATGGTCTTCAGTTGATACAAGAACTGGGTCTAAGATATTATTATGAGGCAGTTATCAGCTCTGCTTTGATGATTAATGGATGGTTATGGATCCCCTGGTCTTCCAGGTGGCTTCTGTTTTTCTCTTCTATTTTTCTCAGTAATGCTGACTCTCCTGCTAATCCAGAGCTAAAGGAAGACATTAGTGTCCAGGAGAGAAGGTGTCATTAGGTGAGACATTCTCCCCCAGAGCCAGCACTTACAAGTGTGTGGATGGGGGAGAAGAGACTGAAACTTCACAAGGGAAGTGTCCCTTCATTTGGGGATCCTTGCTTCTTCTACTGCAGGGCTATCCCAAGTGCCAAACGGGAACAGAGAGCTGCAAGCAGGGGAAAGACCACCTTGGCTTTCTAAAAGGAGAGCTGACTTGAGATTCCTTTGCACATAAACTGCTTTAGTTCACACCCATGATCTTGCACCACACCAGAGACAAAGGAAGACATCAGGTTTCAGGAGTGAAGGAGCCATCAAGTGAGGCACTCTTTCCTACACCCAGCACTTTCAGGTTCATGTGGGAGAGAGAAGGGACTGAAACTTCACTGGAGAAAGGTCTCTCCATTTGTAAGCCTTGTGTCCTCCACTGTGGGGCCATCCCAGGTGCCAAATAGAATAAAGAGTTTGGGACAAAAAGTTACAAGCAGGGGAAAAACTTTCTCAGCTGGAGTGTTGAGCTGCAAGAAAGATAGCTTAAACCCCTCCTGGAGAGAAACTACTAGAGTGGAGCATCTGGTCTCAGACCACTCAGCCATTCTTTAGATGAAAGAGAACAATAGGGTTTGGGAGAGGGGACTAAAATAAGGAAATATTCCTGCTGTGTTGACCAGAAAAAACTTGCAGGACTTTAGACACTAAATAATGATTAAAATCACAGTAGACCAAGAAGAAGCAGGAGTGGCATCCACTTCCTAAACCATGAGCCTCTGGAAACTCAATGAACTTGGAGAAATGACGATAGTTATAGAAAGACTTCAGGCCTTGTGTTTATAGTGTCATTAATGAGTCATGCTCAACTCAATGGCTATCATATACAACAACAACAGATCAAGGAGAAATACTCTTGGTCAACATCTCTGTGCCAAATGGTAGAGCTGTAAAAATATCTAAAACAACTTTTGACAGAATGAAGATAGAAATAGACAGCTGCACAATAGTGGTAGAAGATTTTAACATACAACTCTCACCAAAGGATAGGTCAACTCAAAAGAAACTTAACAAAGTTGCAGAAGAGCTAAACTATACACTCAGCCAACTTGACCTTGTGGATGTAGTCCTTATACTGCACCTAAGTAAAACTCAATTCACTTTCTTCTCAAGTGTACCTGGTACATTCTCCAGAATTGATCACATATTAGGATACAAAGCAAGCCTCGACAAATTAAAACACACTGAAATAATACAAAGTATCTTCTCAGACCACAATGTCATAAAACTGAAACTAACCACAATAGGATAAAACTTATAAAACTACACATGTAGAAGCTAACTAACACCCTGCTAGAACATGACTGGGATATAGAAGAAGTAAAAAATTAAATAAAAAAAGTTCCTTGGAGCAAATGATAATGAAAACACAATGTAACAAAACCTCTGGGATACAGCTAATGCAGTCTTCAGAGAGTAGTTCATAGCAATAGACAAAGAGATGAAAAAGGAAGAAAGAGCCCAAATGTCCAACCACAGTCAAATAGATTGAGAAATGTGGTATAGTCACACAATAGAGTACTATGCAGTACTCATGAGCAATAATTTTGAAAAATACTACATAACTTGGAAGAGATTAGAGAACATTATGCTCAGTGAACTAACTCAATCTCATAAGGACAAGTACTGCATATGACTGTTATGGTAAAAATAGAAGGATGGCTAGTAAAACATGTATGGGGAATCAAGGGAGGAAGGGGTAGGAATAGAGGGTGGGTAGGGGCAAAATCATAGGGTTGCACAATTTGGTGGGTGAAGGGGCAGGGCAAAGGAAATGGCAAACATCTGTTGAGAACCAGAAAAGACAGAGTAATGGTGGGCGTAGTATAATGATGATTAATTTTAGAAAAGCTAATGAATGGGAATGATTGTATGAAACACAATGTGAATGAAGAACAGCATGAAACACAATGTATACAAAATTTCTAAACAAATCAATAACTTAAAAAAAACCCCAAAACTGACCCACCAAATATACCCCCTGTCCTCTGCTGTCGACCTAGTGATACTGGTCTTAACATCTGTGAATTGGGGGGAAAAAAGTCTTAATGAAAAAGCCTTATAAAAGAATCACTTTTCAAGCCCTCAAGTCATCTCATTATTCCATTATTGCTCTTTAACTACCTTCATTCCTTTCTGGCTCCTACTGAAAGTGGGAATTTAATCTGTTCACTTTTACACAACCGCCTTAAAAGTTAAAATAACTTATATTAAGTCATTTCAAGTCTCCTTAATTTCCTATGAGAATAAGTATGACTTTTTCAATTTTGATGAGTAATACGAGACACAGCTTATAGCCAGTAAATTCTACAGCAATATTCCGACTTCCTTTGATTTATATTTTCGGTTTTTTTTAATAATGCAGTCTCGCAACCTGTGTGACATTTTCATTATAGTCTACATGCTCAGGGTTAAAGATGAAGTTTGAATGCTACACAACGCTTTTGAAAAAAAGAGGCAGAGCGTGTATGCTTTAATTTTCACTTTTAAGTCTGTTTTCGAAGTATTATAAATGGATATCAGAAGGCTTCGACAAATAGGTATTCCTGCTCAACAACAAGGTGCTCATGTAAACTAAACAGAGGTATTTGCAGCATGGTGCTTATTGGTGACTGATGGAAAAAAAATAGAATTTTTAAGATGTTTTTGCAGTATTTTACCAACTCAGAGTTCCTCTGTGAGCAGAATTTTTTTTTCACATGATTTTAGAAAAGTAGAAACAAGTCGATACATACATACAAATACACACACACACATACATATACACAGACATACAAACACACACACACACATACATACAGTCAATCCTGCTAAGGATTAAAATCTATGCGACTACCTTATTTTTCTCAGTCTCATAGATATTTTTTTCCCCTTTGACAAAGTCAATGATTTCATTTAACTTGAATCCATGATCAAGACCCATGGTAGCAACAGTCAAGATATTTCAAAATATGCTTTACTGGGAAAATCTATTGTCAAGGACTTCTCTAAAGTTCTAAAGAGCAAGGATGTTGGATAGAAGATTAAGGTCAATCGACCTAAAACATGGTTTGTTTGTTTTTTCAATTGCTTCCTGCGCATCTGCATTTGCAAGTTGAACAATGAAGAACGATGACAAAAATGACAGCAATTGCACTGTTGGAGAAGAGTATTGAATACACTGACTGCCAAAAGAACAAACAAGTACGTCTTTAAGAAACTGCAATCAGTGTGCTTCTTTGAGGTGAGGATGTTGAAGCTTCATCTCACATGTTCAACATGTTTTAGGAAGTGCCAGTCTTTGGAAAAAGACATCCTTCTGGGAAAGATAGAAGGCAGTGATAGAAAGGCAGACTTTCAACAAGAAGGACTACCACAGTTACTGGAACTAAGAGTTTGGGCATGATAGAGATAATAAGGCTGAAGAGACAAAGCAAGGTTCAGATCTGTTGTTTAGAGGATCTCCATGAGTTCTAGCTGATTCCTAACAACAACTACAGCATTGTGTTGTTAGAATGTTTCTCATTTTTCAAAGAAGTTCTGTTTTTTGTTTTTTTTTATTTTTTTAGTTGTTTTTTCTATTTCTTAGGGCTTTGGTGATGTATTTATTGAGTTATAGCTTCTGAATTCTATCTATTAACTTTTCCATAGGATTGAGTCTTTCTAAAGGCCTTTCAGTATGTTTCAATGATTTTACTTTCTAGTGCCCAAAATAGGGAGCTATGGTGTCCAAGTGGTAAGGAGCTCTGACTATCCATAGGTAAGTAAGTGGTTTGACTCTACAAGATTCTCTTTGAAAGAAGGTTGGACACCCTCTTCCTGTGTGATTTACAGCCTTCGGAAACCTACTGCAGGGTCAGTTCTGAGTCTTTTCTGGTTTGATGGACATAATAACAGCAAACAACAGTGCCTACCTATTGGTGCCTACTTAGTGGGTGAGCACACATTAGATTTTCCCTAAGTGTTTGCAGAAACAGCACATATTTTCTGGTCATTTTGATTCATGTTTCCCAGAAAGGGCATTGTAATCAAGTTAAATCTCAGTAAATACATTTTTAAGAGACATAAACGCAGGTTTTATACCTAGATTTCACCTGATGGTATGCATACGAATCAGATCGATTACATCTGTGGAAAGAACTGCTGGAGAAGCTCAATATCAACTGTGAAAACTAGGCCAGGAGCTGATTGTGGAACAGACCACCAACTACTCATATGCAAATTCAAGCTGAAGCTGAGGAAAATTAAACCAAATCCAAGG
>NW_006399787.1:139658-141333 GCF_000299155.1 Elephantulus edwardii | reverse complement strand
AACAACAACAACAATTTACCATTTCCCAAGGATTAACTGAAATTCATTTTTTAATGGAATCCGGAGTGTCATGTGCTTGTTGAAGTCATCTTGCTCAAGCTCTTTAAGTAGTAACTTATATATTTCCCTAAAGTTCATACATGTTTAGTTTCTTTATATACCAACCACATAAAAGAATACATTTAAACAGGGGATCTGGAGAGGGTTTAATAACATACTATAGTGAAACTGATGAAAGTTGAAACTCAGTGGAACTTCCTTGTTAATCTAAGATTCAAATGTTTTCCAAGTCTCACCAGCTTTATATACCTCTTTATTTCTGGGAAGTATTTGCATTTCCCTCTGACAGGTTTCTACTTTAAATAGGCTTCTGACTGTACAGGTTTTATTGTGTTTGCAAATGTACATATTAAAAAAATAGGATTAATCAACAATCAACAAATGGGAGTAAGTACCCTGTTGCTGACAGCAGAAGGGAAAGAAACGTCCAGCAGTACTTTGAAAGGGAGCTGCGGTGCTGCTACCCCACAGGTTTCAATCCAGCAACAGTTAAGTGGAAGAAAATGTACAATATCCTCTCATGTAATTTGCTGCCTCTGACTATCCGATTGGATATCAGACAAGAGTTGGCTCAATGGCAACGAGCTGGTTGTTGAATAGAAAGACACTCAACTTGTAATCATGTAGCAGGGAATAAATATGCCAACCTCTCCTCTCTCCCTCCAGTCTCTTTCCAGCTATCCAAATCCCCTCAGAAATTAGAGCACATTGGAGCCTACTTCCGTATTAAATAACTACTAGGTGTCCTCCAAGGCTTCTGAGCACTATGCAGAAGGATGGGAGTGGCATGTAAAATTAAAAACAGGATATATCCAGCACAGGCTGCAAACCACAGTTCTCAACTAGTCCCAGGGGATCCTGAAGTCTTGCTAATCAGGAACTGGCCTATTAAAAAAAAAATTAGTCTTAAATCCTGAGCCACATACTTGCAAAGTATAAAATTGTAAGGTATTAACTGATTTAAGTTTAAATAAGTCAGCAGGTGGTAGTTGTTATGTGCCGTCGAGTCACTTGTGACTCAGAGTGACACTATGTACAACAGCCCTAATCTCCGCTCTGTCCTGTGCCAATCACACTGTTTCTGACACTCACTCCCATCCCGATTATCCCAGTCACCGAATCAATCTATCTCATAGAGGGTCTTCCCCTCTTGCGCTATCCCTCCACCCTCCCAAGCATGATGTCCCTCTCCAAGGACTGGTCTCTCCTTACAACATGTCCAATATATGTCAGACGAAACCTCAGAATCCTTGCATCCAAGGAGCCACCCAGTTTAACCTTCTCTAGGATGAATCTGCTTCTTTCCTTAGCAGTCCATGGCACCCTCAATACTCTTCTCCAGCACCACAGCTCAAAGGCATCAGTTCTCCTTCTACCCTCCCTAACCATTGCCCCACTCTCTGATGCATAACAAGTAATTGCAAAGACCATGGCCTGTATCATATACACCTTAGTCTCCAATGAGACACCATTGCTCTTCAGTACTTTGAAGAGGTCCTTAACAGCAGACTTTCCCATCACAATAGTTCTTTTAATTTCCTGGCTGCTGGTGCCAAGAGTGTTGACTGTGGAGCCAAGCAAATTAAAGCTGTGAACAATCTCAATCTCTTCACCA
>NW_006399787.1:125868-138543 GCF_000299155.1 Elephantulus edwardii | reverse complement strand
TGCCATCGAGTCGCTTGCGACTCATAGCGACCCTATGTACAACAGCCCTAAACTCTGCTCTGTCCTGTGCCAATCGCACTGTCTCCAACACTCACACCCCGATTATCCCAGTCACTGAATCAATCCACCTCATAGAGGGCCTTCCCCTCCTGCGCCATCCTTCCACCCTCCCAAGCATGACGTCCTTCTCCAAGGATGTACTTTTAATACATAGAGAAGATTAATGGCTCATCATATTAAGGTACATTTACTTGAAAATATTGTTGTCAAAATCAGGAAAGGAGTGCCTCAAGAATACCGTTTGTCTCCATACCTTTTCTGTCTATATGTGGAGGAGATCATTTGAGAGGCTGGACTTTATGATGAGGAATGAGACATCAGAATTGGAGGAATTCTTAACAATAACTTGTATTGTACAGATGACACAATCTTGCTTGACATAACTTAAAGTGAAGGGAACCTAAAGCATTTGGTGAAGAAGGTAAAAGGCTGCGGTCTCTACTATGGAGTGAAGCTCAACATTAATAAAATAAAGATTCTCACCACTGGGCCAATTGGCAACACCATAACCAATGGAGAAGAGTTAATAATTTCAGCTTTCCATTAGTCAGGAAATCAAGACAAGTTATATTAGAAAAAATTGCTGTCACGGACCTCCCCAGAGTGCTGAAAAGCGAAGATGTCAGTCTAGAGACGATGGTGTACCTGATCCAGACCATGTCATCACAATTACTTGCTATCCATTAGAGAGCTGTGCAATGACTAAGGATGACAGAAGAATTAATGCTTTTGAGCTGTGATTTGAACTCAATATTCAAGTAGTGAACATTCCATGGACTGCCAAGAGAACAAGCAAGTCTGTCCTGCACAGGGTGAAGCAAGATTGCTCTTTAAATATTGAAGCTCTGTCTCACATACTTTGGACATTTTGTCCAGAGGGACTGGTCCCTGGAGAAGGACACCATGCTTGGAAGGGTGGAGAGGAACATCCAGGATCAAACGGATTGACGCAGTGAAAGGGGTAATGGGAACAACTGTGTCAGAGACCAAGATATTGCTTCAGGATAGGGCTGGGTCTAGAGCAGTTGTGCATAGGGTCTCTATGAGTCGCAGAAAATTTGATGGTTGATTATTGGTACCAAGGGTGTTGATTGTTGATCCATGCAAGATTAAATAATTGACAGCTTCAATTTTTTCTCCACCTCTTATAATGTTGACAATTGGTCCTGTGGTAAGGACTTTTGTTTAATTGATGTCTAGATGTAGTCCATACAGAAGGTTGGAGTTCTTGATTTTCTGCAGCAAAAGATTCATCCTCCTCCTCACTTTCACCAAGCCAAGTTAGGACAGCTGTATAACAGAGATTATTGATGAGTCTTCCTCTGATCCTCACACCACATTCTTATTCTTAGAGTCCAAAGTCTCAAATAACTTCCTCAGAGTACAGATCAAAGATGTATGGAGAAATGATACAACCTTGATGTGCATCCTCTTTGATTTTAAACCATGTAGTGTTCCCTTACTTGATTTGGATAACAGCTTCTTTGTCTACATATAGATTCCATATGAGCATAATTAAAGTGTTCTAGGATTTCCATTCTTCTCAATATTAGTAACAGTTGATTAAAATCTACACAGTCAAATTCCTTTGAATAGTGCTGTCAGAGAACTCTCCAAAATGTTAAAGAGCAGTGATAGCAGTATAGAGATGTAGGTATGCCTGATCCAGACCATGGTATTCACAATTACTTGCTATGCATTAGAGAGATGAACAGTGACTAATGATGGTAGAAGAAAAAAAATATCTTTGCATTTGTGTAGTGGTGTTGGAGAAGAGTCTTAGAGAAGAGTATTGAATAGACCATGGACCTCCAAGAGAACAAACAGGTCTATCTTGGAAAGAGTAAAAACAAGTTTCTCTTTGGAAGCAAGGATTTGGAAGCTTCATCTCACATACTTTGAGTATGTGGCAGGAGGGACCTGGGAAAAGACACAGTGCTTGGAAGGGGGGAGACAGAGCAGGAGAGGAAGACCCTCAATCAGATAGATTGACACAGTAACTGGAGTAATGGAGGTAGTTGTGTTGGAGTCAGGGAGTTTGTTTCAGGATAAGGCAGGGTTCAGAGTTATTGGACATAATGTCACCATGACTTGCAGGTGACTCAATGGCACAACAACAATATTGCTGCACCATGGGAGAAAGATGAGCAATATTGTCCCATTGTTTACAGCCTCTACAAACCTGCTGGAGAGTGTAGATGGCATATAACCCCAACAACAATTTCAAATAGACTCGATTATATTAAATTTTATGAAAAAGATACCAAAATTCTAAGAGATAAGACATATGCAAATAGCAGCTTTTCTTAGAAGAGAAAAAGACAAAACAAAACAACTGAAATTCTCATGAAAACAAGTAGCATTTAGGTATGGTCACAGATCTGGACAAGACAAAATTCAGGCAGTTTCTTAATGAAAGTCAAACTCCCAGGACAAAACTTGACAGAAATCACAGAGATTCATTCACCAGTCTATTATTTAGTGCAAAAATAAGGCTTACAGAATACTACATAACAGGAATTGTTTTTCCTTTTAATTAAGCATATATAGAACTATTTGGTGAAAAATCAGTACTAGACAAAAATTCCCTAAAGTGAAAAGAAAATATAACATAAAAGCAAGCTCATTATCCCTAAGTGGAAAGAAAAACCAAAACCAAACCAAATCAAACCCCAAAACTCCAGGAAAATAGATGAAAACTAAATTTTCAAAGAAATCACTAAAATTTCAGTTGCTTCCAATATATTAAGCTTATTTATTTTAAACTAAAA
Organism: Elephantulus edwardii; assembly: GCF_000299155.1. NCBI lineage: Eukaryota > Metazoa > Chordata > Mammalia > Macroscelidea > Macroscelididae > Elephantulus > Elephantulus edwardii. The sequence continues at coordinate 135,712 of NW_006399787.1, read as the reverse complement.
ACTCCAAACATTATCATATCTAAGAAAGAGGAATCCTTGCTATTTTATTAGAGATAGTATGTTCTAAGATCTATGCTTCACATAGAGAGTGATAAGTTGGCCTAGTGGACAGAAAGTGATGCTACCACGCCAAAGGTGGGTGACTTTCAATCTGTGGCCCTCAGGCCTGTTTTTCATTGTTTTTGTTCAAACATTCTTCTAGGTCATATAGAACCTGGTGTGTCCACTTGCCGTACAGAGGTAACTTGTGGTTGCTATGAAGCTGAACACTGTGACACTGATGTGCCAAATGTGATAATGGTTACCCATGGTGGACAGTGTTTGGTGGAGCTCCCTGATTAAAACAAGGTTGGAAGCAGGAGTGGCATCCACTTCTGTAATAGCTTGCCTCCGGAAACCCTATGAACCTGGAGAAAGATGAAAGTCACACAAATGTTGAGGACTTTCGTTCATAGGGTTGCTATGTGTCACCTATGACTTGATGGCGCTTAACAACAGCAACAACATGTTCTAACATTTATACTTTGGGATTTCTTTTTTTTAATCCTAATTAATTTTTTTGTTAGAGAAGTAGGTTTTTTTCACTAGACTTTGGTGGTGTTGTGTACCATGGAGTCAGAATCGACTCATATCTTACCCCACAGTGGGTTTTCAGAGGCAGTACAGCCCATCTTTCTCCTACTAGGCAACTGATGAGTCTCTAATTAGTACATTTAAAGTCAATGATGATTTCTTTCTATTCATTTGTTTTTTTATTGTTCTGTGCCATAGAGTCAGAACCAACTAAGAGCTGACCATCTAGTGAGTTTTCAGGGAGGAGATTGCCCATCCTTTTCCTGGTGGATTTAAACTGCATGCCTTTGGATTTTGGATTGGCAGTACAACTTCTTATCTATTAGGTCATCAGAAATCCCTATTTTAATATTGTGCAATTCTATGCCATAATTTTAAAATTAATTTTATTTATTTGCTTTCCCAATAAAAATAAGTTTCAGATTGGAAATTCTTAAAAATGTTTTCCTTGTGTAAAGTCTAGAGTTGTTGCTATTATGTGCCATCGAGTCCTGTGATTCATATGCTTTGAATCCTGCTCTATCCTGAACCAATCTCACTGTCTCCGACACAGTTTCCACCATTATCCAAGTTACTGTGATAATCCATCTCATATTGGGTCTCCCTCTCCTTTGCTATATACATCTATTCTTCTGAGCATGCTGTCCTTCTGCAGAGACTGGTTCTCCCTGAGAGAACTTCAAAATCCTTGCTTCTAAGGAGCAGCCTGGTTAAACCTGTTTATTCTCTTGGTGGTCCATTTTATGTTCAATGCTCTTCTCCAGCACCGCAACTCAAGGGCATCAGTTCTTCTACTGTCATCTTTGGTCATTGTCTAGCTCTCTGTTGTATAACAAGTAGTTGTGAAGACCATGGCCTGAATCAACAGTACCTTAGCCTCCAGAGTGACTTCATTGGTCTTCTGAGAGGTCCCTGACAGCTTAAAATGCTTTTGCCTTACTTTTTTCTGGTTTTGAATTTCAGTCCAATCAGATTGCTAAGGGAAGGGTTTAGGAATAGCCTTAATAAACCTATTATATAGTGTCCCAGCTATTGACTAAGAACTGGCTGGCTGAAAATAGTAATTATCAGAATTGTATATGATGGGTGATAGAAGGAGAATTCATGACTTTGAGCTGTGGTGTTACAGAAGAGTATTAAATATACAACAGACTGCTAGGAGAACAAACAGGTTCCTCTTAGAGAGGGTGAGACCAGGCTGCTCCTTGGAAGCAAGGATTCTGAATCTTCATCTGACATACTTGGGACATGTTGCAAGAGAGGACCAACCAGCCCTTGAAGAGAGATGCCATGCTTGGGAGGGTGAAGAGACAGTGCAAGAGAAAAAGACTCTGAATGGGAAAGATTGATTCAGTGACTGGGGTAATGGGGGTGGGGGTGTCTGAGACAATAAGATTGGCACAGGATAGAGCAGGGTTTAGAGCTGTTATACATAGCATCACTACACTATGAGTCGCAAGGAACTGGACGGCACTTAACAACAACAACAACAACAACAACAACAAGATGTTGGGTATGGTTCCTGCTAAGCTTATTCTAGCCACAAATAAGCCCTGTCAGGTTCAAAGAAAAGAATTATCTTCTTGTATAATAATCTTGGCTGAACATCGCTGTTCAAATTATAATATTCTCAGTAAATTTATTGGGGTCCTCACATAGATAAGAAAACATTTTAATGATTGTGCCCAGTTCAGCTTTGTAATAGAGAATTGTTGTTGTTGTTGATTGCCATCATGTCGAGCATGACTCATAGCGACCCTATGAACAAAAGGCCTGAAACCATTCTATAACTATTGACATTTCTCAAAGATCATAGAATTTCTAGAGGCATGTTGTTAAGGAAGCGGATACCACACTAGTTTAATGTTAAAAAAAAAATAACTAAGAATGTAAGAAAAAAATGGGTAAAGAGGATTAAGTAGGCAGTGAAAAGAGAGAGAAGAGTTGGAGAAAGGGTCAGAGGCAAAAGAAGAAATGGACAAAGAACATACAGGATTCTGAGAATACAATTTGTTTGAAATGCTTAGAAACAATGCCTTATAAAGTTGCATATTTACAGTCTTAATGCCTTTGAGATACTTTGAAATGTTAATTAAAGTGGTGTTCAAACTCTGATGCTTTTAGATTCCAACGTGCTGAACAGAAAAGCTAGTTTACCCAGTTCAAATGAGCCTCACAATAGCCCTTGATCTTCTAATATTTTTTACTTAAGTATATTCCAGTGATGAACATACAAAACTATTCTAGGTCTTTGTATGTGGCAATTCCCAATACCACTAAGTAATTTACACATTAACACAGTTTGAAAGATCACTAATTGTTTAATGCTTCTTGGAAAAAAATGAGATGTTTGGACTATGTGAAACTCACATTCTGATACCATTCTGGCACAAATTTCTACCATCACCTGATATTTTCAAAGAAATCACAAAAAGAACAGTTCAGTTAATGAACAGAAAGTGAGATAAAAATTAGAAGGTTAACAATAAGTTCCAGACACATTTTAATAGAGGCTTATGATTTAAGAGCACCTAACTCTGAGAAGATTGATGATCCCAGAACCCTTGATTATACTTATGCAGAACCTATACTTGGATCAGGAGGCAGTAGTCAGATAAGAACAAGGAAACATTGCATAGTTCAAAATCAGGAAAGAAGTGTGTCAGGGATGTATTTTGTCTCCATACCTTTTCAATCTATACGCGGAACAGATCTTTCAGGAGCCTGGGCTGTATGGGGAGGAATGTAGCATCAGGATTGGAGGAAAACTAATCAACAACCTGCATATTGCAGATAACACAACTTTGCTTGCCAAGACTGAAGAGAACCTGAGGCATTTGCTGCAGAAGGTCAAGAACTGCAGCCTTCAATGTGCATTTAAACTCAACCTTAAGAAAACAAAAATTCTCATCACTGGGCTGATCGACAGCATCATGATAGATCGTAATACAATTGAGATTGTTAACAGCTTCATTTTGCTTGTCTCCATAATCAACACTTTTGGCACCAGCAGCTAGGAAATCAACAGATGAATTGCATTGGGAAAATATGCGATTAGGGACCTCTCCAGGATACTGAACAGTAACAATGTCAGTCTGGAGACAAAGGTGCACAAGATCCAGACCACGGTCTTCGCAATTACTTACTATGCAGCAGTACACTGGACAATGACTATGGATGACAGAAGAAGAATCGATGCCTTTGAGCTGTGGTGCTGGAGAAGAGTACTGAATATATCATGGACTGCTAAGAGCGCAAACAGGTTTGTTCTGCAGAGGGTGAAACTAGGCTGCTTCTTGGAGGCAAGTATTCTGAAGCTCTGTCTAACATATTCTGGGAATGTTGAAAGGAAAGACCTGTCCTTGGAGAGGGACATCATGCTTAGAAAGGTGGAAAGACAGTACAAGAGAAGAAGAGTGGATGAGATGGATTGACTCAGTGACTGGGATAAAGGGAGTAGGTGTGTCAGAGACAATGAGGTTGACTCAAGATAGAGCAGGGTTCAGGGCTGTTGTACATAGGGTCATTATGAGTTACAGGCAACTAAACATCATATAAAAACAACAATAACAAGCATGACAGTTGCTCCAGAGAATTTGTGGAGAGGAAGAGCATGAACAGAGTCTTATGCTCATGGTCAATCCTGTGTCTTCCACTTCCTGGGAGTCATTAAAGATAAGACATGTTAGAATAGAAACACGTCCATGTTGACATGAACTGGAAGAAAAGTATTAGGCTATGGTAGAGTGAAACAAAGAGATTTATTGAAAACATAAGAAATATCCTAGTGTTAGCACAGAAAGAAAATCAATGAATCCAAAGAGTTACAGCATCCTGAAATAAGAAACCAGAAAACAGGTGGTGGTTGCTATTGTTGTTATGTACCATTGTGTTGGCCGCAACTCATAGTAACTATGTTGTTGTTATGTGCCATCAAGTCGTTTGCGACATATAGTGACCCTATGTACAAGAGCTCTAAACATTGTTCTATCCAGTGCCAACCTAGCCATCTCAAACGCACTTATTCCCACCACTCCACTCACAGAATCAATCCATCTCATCAAAGGTCTTCCTCTCCTTCACCGTCCCTCCACTCTGCTAAACATGATATCCCTCTCCAAGGACCAGTCCCTCCTTGCAACATGCCCAAACTATGTCAGATGAAGTTTCAGAATCCTTGATTCCAAGGAGCATTCCGGCTTCACCTTCTCCAGTAGAAACCTCTCCAACATTCTTCTCCAAAACCGCAACTCAAAGGCATCAATTCTCTATCAACCTTATTCACTGTCCAACTCTCTGATGCATAGCAAGTAATTGTGAAGACTATAGCCCGGATCAGACGCACCTTAGTCTCCAGCCTGACATAGTTGCTCTTCAGTATTCTTAAGAGGTCCCTCACAGCTGACTTTCCCAATGCAATTCATATCTTGATTTCGTGACTGCTATTACCAAGAGTGTTGATTGTGGAGCCAAGCAAACGAAAACTGTTAACTATCTCAGTCACTTCACCATCCATACTGATGCTGCCAATTGGCCCAGCTGTAAGAATCTTTGTTTTCTTGATGTTGAGCTTCAAGCCATATAGAAGACTGCATAGTAACCATATGTACAATAATTCTGAACCCTGCCCTATCCTGAGCCAATCTCACTGTGTCTAAGACACCTTTATTATCCCAGTCATTGTGTCAATCTATCTCATCCAAGGTCTTCCTCTCCTGGAGTATCACTCCACACTTCCAAGCATGATGTTCTTCAAAGACTGGTCCCTCCTGGCAACATGCCTGAAGTATGGGAGGTAGAGCTTCAGAATCTTTGCCTCCAAGGAGCAACTTGGTTTCACCCTTTCTCGGACAGACCTGTTTGTTCTCTTGACAGTCCATGGTATGTTTAATACTTTTCTGCAGCAACACAACCCAAAGCCATTTATTCTTCTATCATGCTTAGTCATTGCCTTGCATTCTGATACATAGTAAATAATTGCAAAGACCATGGCCCGGATGAGGCACACTTTCATCTCTAGACTGAAATAATTTCTCTTCAGTACCCTGGAGAGATCTCTGTGAGCAGATTTTCCAAATTTAATTAATCTTTTGATTTCCTGACTGCTCATGCCAAGAGTTTGATTATGGAGCTGAGTAAGCAGAAACTGTCAACAATTTCAATCTCTTCTCCATCTATCATGGTGCTGCCAATTGATCCAGTGATGAGAAGCTTTGCATTCTTGGTGTTGAGCTTCATTCTGTATTAAAAGCTGCAATCCTGGACATTCTACAAGGAACACTTCAGGTTGTCCTCAGTTTCAGCAAGCCGGTTATCTGCATTATGCAGATGTTGTGTTATTTGTGTAATGCAGTTTGTTAATGAGACTTCTTCCAGTCCTGATACCACATTCCTCTTCATAAAGGCTAGCCTCTTGAATGATCTTTTCCACACATAGATTAAAAAAACTATACGGAGACAGGATGCATCCATGAGCCTCGTTACCTGATTTTGAATCATACAGTGTTTCCTTGTTCTGATGTGATGATTGCTTCCTGGTCCAAGTATAGATTCCACATGAGCACAATTAAATGTTCTGGGATTCCCATTCTTTTCAAGGTTAGTCATAATTTATTGTGATCCACACAGTCATATCCCTTTTTATAGTCAATGAAACACAGATACACCTTCCTCTGGAACGCTCTGCTTTCAGCTAAGAGCAATTTGTCATTGGCTATGATGTCCTAGGTTTGCACTTCTGGTGGTTCTCTGTAATGTACTGTCAAATAAAAGGCATACTCAAAGGCATGTAGTTCAAATCTGCCAGCTTCTCTGAGGGAGAAAGATGAGCAATTGAAATGCCTCCTTTGCAATTGAAATGCTGCTGAAAGCTCAATGGAGGGTCAGCTATGACTTGTTCCAACTGGATGGAATCCAACAACAAAATAACATGCCCAAAATATGTGAGATGATGAAAGTAGTCTACAGTATCCCAAGTGGATGTTCTAAGATCAGGAAGTAGGAGAATTCAAAGCAAGGGCTTTAGAGTGATAAATATGGACTATCCAGATAGGTTAGTTAACAGTGAAAGGATTTTTACAAGACAGTCATAAAGTAAATGTCTTCATTTTTGAGGGATTCTAAAGGGACATCTGATAAAGATTTTATGTCTTACGGTAATTAAAACCTTTATTTTTTATATACTTAATCTGCTTAAGTGTTTGATCATTATAAGTAGATTAATAAACAAAATGATGCTAAATAGAGTAAAATAATGTTAAGGTTTTAATAAATAACTGTCAAGGTTTTAATATTACTGAAATCTATATTCAATCTGTGAAAGCTCAATGCTCAGTGAAGCATCAGTCAAAAGGCATTTGACATATTAAACAAATACGTTGCAAAAGGCACCTTTAGATGCTACTTTGAGGAATAAGATACACCTGACTCAAATTATAGTATGTGAAAACTGAAGAGTGGAAATGGAAGATTAGAGAAGACTTGATGCTTTTGAATTCTGGTGCCGATCAAGGACACCGAATGCACCAGGGAATGGTTTATCAGAGAATGGTCAGATCTCTTATAGATGAAGTTCTAGAAGGCTCTTTAGAGGCAAGGGTCATGAGACTTCATATCGTGTATTTTGGGAATGTTATCAAAAGGGGCCAATCTCTGGAGAAGGACGTCAAGCCTGGTAAAGTAAAGAGTCAGTGAGTAAATTCTCAATGAGATATGAGATAGACACAATAGCTGCATCGATGGGCTCACACATAGTAACAGTTAAAGGGATATCACAGAACACGGTCTGTATCTCTCTGTTGTTATGTAGGGCCATTGTGAGTTTAAAGCAACTCAGTGACTTCTAATAATAACACAAGAGCCTATGTTAAAATCTTAAAAGCTATGTTGGTCCCTATAGACATGGAGTGTCACTCACTTACTATGGTGGAGTCAGAAGCAATTCACAGCTAACTTTCCAGTGGGTTTTTGATGTTGTTGTTGTTGTGTGTTGTCAAGTTGAAACTCACTCATAGCTAGCCCCCCAGCAGGTTTTCAAACACTGTAAATCACATGAGAGGAGATTGTCTATCGTTCTCCTACAAAACATCTGGTGGATTTGAACTTTGTGCCTTTGGGGTCGCAGCACAGGTTCTTACCATAGCAGAGAAATATATTACCTAAATTTTTCCTGCAAAACTAGTGGATTTGAACCACACGAGGGGTGCTGCCTTTGGGTGAGCAACATAACTCCCTATGGACTGCACCACCATAGTGCCTTCTAGAAATGGAGAAACTGTTTTAATTCTCCTAGAGTCAGGATTCTTGATATCATGGAAGTTAGAGTAACTCACCAAGCCCATTGTTTTTAAAGAAGAAAAATTATAGGTGTGTAATAGTGTTATCAAAGAAATTCCAAAAATGGGTGACTTTAACAAACATAATTTTACAGTTCAGGAGGATAGAAGTACATATTCAAGATGCTAGCTATAGTTGGGGGAGGGATAAGGTTTCCGTTATGGTTCTAGAAGAAGGTTCCTGCTTTCTTCAGCATCTGTAGGACTGGTGTCCTAGATCTTTGTGTGTCCTGGCCTTCTGTGGTCTCACTCAATTTACTAGGGCAGAAATCTGAATCCAAAAGGATGCATTCCACTTCTGACATATATTTCTTTGAAGAGTTTAAATAGCTACCAGAACAATAGATTTTTGGTATTTAACTATCTAGTAGGTCAGTGCATTTAAGATAAGGTTCCCTGGAGCTTTTTCATCTCCTTTCTGCATCTATAAGAAGTTCAGACTATGAAAGAAAGGATTGTCTCAGAATGTACTCAGAAGTGCCTCAGAAGAAAGGTCTGGAGATCAGCTTTCGAAAGGTCACACCCTTGAAAACCGAGTGCATTCTCCTCTGCAACACATATTTCCATTATTTTTTTATCAGCTACAAAGCCACTGATTTCTGCATTTCTTAGCAGGAAGAGCAAATATCCTTCTGTAATTTAGCTGAACTAAATTTATCTACCATGGATCCAATGGATTTGAGAACTATATCTGAATTCACTAGGTTTCTATGTCATGATTGGGATTACGAGAATATTTTAAGGATCTGCGAATCTTGGTGGTGATTAAAAATGTTTTTAGCGTGGGTCTATTTTTCCTCCAATGAATTAAATAGTTCTTGAAAGATTGAACAATCAGCTTTTCAATGTAAGGTATAAATCTCGGTTGGCGCAGTGGTTTTCTCAGGTGGGCAATGTAGCTCTTTTTTTGATTGTTCACTTGCAAGGATTCACTCCCCAATGAGAAGAAAATCCATCCCTTCTCACCTTCAAGGAAATTTTCCCATTTCCCTCTTTCCCTGGCCGTTTCTATTTCTTCACCCTTATTTCACAGGTTTTCTAAAATATTCACTTTGCTGATGTTAAGCTCTTATTAATGAGAGCAAGGTTTTAGCAGATTTTATTCTATGTCTTGCAAAATTTCCAGGTCAAGGAATTGCAAAGAACTGGCCTACACACATTAAATTTGTGTGTTTCACTATGTAAAGAAAGTGTGTGTATGCATGAGACAATGGATTGAGAAAAGGACAGGAGAGTAGAGGGACAACAGACTGCAGTGTAATCTCAGCATAATTTTACTATGACCAAATTGTTATGTACCCTTGAGTTGAAAGCAGCTCGTAACTGACCCTCTGGAGGGTTTTCAGAGGTAATAACTTCACAGTAGGAGGTTACATATCTTTCTCTTATGGATGACTAATGAGATCATATATTTGTGTAGTTCAAGAGTCCTGGTGACATAGCAGATCATATCCTGGTGTTGGGATGCTAGTTTAAAGGTCAGTGATTCAAATCCACTAGCCACTGCCTGGAAGTAAAAAGAGACAGGTTACTCCATTTATGATTTAGCCTCAGAAACTCCTTTTAAGGTCTTGATGGGTTGCAAAGGACTTGAAGACAGTAGTTAGATGGAATGCCGTTGTTAGGGGGCATTGAAACAGTTTTGACTCGTAGTGACCCTATGTACAACAGAACAGAATGCTGCTTGGTCTCATATCAACTTCAGAATTTCTACTGTTCTTGAGTTCATTTTGTAGCCATTTATGCAGGCTCATTTGTTGAGTGTCTTCCTCTTTTATGGGTGTGTTATATTTTACAGAACATAGTGTCCTTATCTAGGGATTAACCCCCTTTGGAAAATATATTTAAAATATATGAGAGAATGCATACACACATATGCACACACACATCCATTCTATACCAACTTTGTTGGGTTCTGAGTGACATGTGATTGTTGT
>NW_006399787.1:119804-124508 GCF_000299155.1 Elephantulus edwardii | reverse complement strand
AACTTGGTGAGCACGTCCAGGGCAGCATCTGTTAACTGAAATATATCAATTGGTATACCATCTATTCCTGGAGCCTTATTTTTGCCCATGTCCTTCAAAGAAGCCTGAACTTCTTCTTTCATCACCATAGGCTCTTGCTCATATGTTGTTTCATGAAATTCTATAATATTGATGTTATTGAAAAACCATTTTTTGATTCCCTAATCACATGTCCTTCCTTCCAGTATTAAAAAAAGATGGAAGGACATGCGATTAGGGATTCAAAAATGGTTTTTCAATAACATCAATATTATAGAATTTTGTTAAAATAAGTAATGAATTCTTTTTAAAAAGAAAACTTTTATTTTGTACTGGTTTACTTATAAAGTTACATTATTTTGCACACGGGATCTTGCCCCTTTCCTTTAATGAATCCATTTTGTCTTCGTCAGTGCTGCTCAGTGAACTTTTTCTGGTTGTCTATCAGAGTTTTGAATTTTTAAAGGAAGAGGTCTGGAGCCACTTGAACTTTGCTATAAAAGAGGCAAGTGGTTTTGGACTGTGGTATCATTAAGCAAAGGAGAGATCCAATTTCTTAAAAAGTCGTGTGAATGTGATATTTTTAAGGCAACAAGCAGCAGGTAGAAAGTACTGTACTTACAACAGAGATTGCATTTTATCCAATAAAAGCACTTAGAGACAGCAGGCTTACACATGCAGGTGGCCTGGATTTCATACGTTAGCTAAAAGTTTGGGTTGCTATGACTGAGGAACAGAATAAAAGAAAATAATGTCAAGAGATTTGCTTCTTACTGTTTAGGCATTATATTGTTCCCTGTATTCCACACTTACTAGAGTTCTTTCTGCTTAATTTAATTTTATTTATTTATTTAAAAGACTGTGGTTTTGCTCATCGGGATTCAATTGCCAGATTTCCAAAGAGTGTCATGAGGATTGTGATTCTAAAGCAAGCCTGCAGGGTGGAATGGGAATGAGTTAAATTACTAGAGAAAACAGTGCCATTGGTCCCAGTGAAGTTATCCACTGAGTTGGCACTAAAAAGTGTTATAAATAGAAGCTCTCTAATGAATGGGAAAATAGGCGTGAGCTGATTGGAATAAATATTTGGTCTTTGTGGTACATGACTGAGTATATTCTTTGTGAGATTCTTGGCTTATTTTAGAAGTCACAAAGTGTATTTCAAACTTGTTACCTTGAATCAGGTAATAGTTCTCATAAAATATAATTTCTCATAATATCTTGGGTATTACCAGTATGCCAAATAATAGCTCTATAATTAGGGATGGTAAACGTACTAGCAAAATCATATGGCTGCAGCGGGATTGGGCCAGCAATTTACCACATAAGCTTGTGAAAAAGATCTTCAAGGTACGATCCTTTGTAGCCACTGTGTTCTTGGGTCATTGGCTCTGCTCTTCTCAGCTTGTGCATAGTATGTGAACAACCCAGACAATCTCTCTGAAAGCTCAGTCTTGTATCCAGGCTGATGCTGTTCATGTCACAGCATGACCAAGCTTCTTAAGCACATCTGTGTCTGCAGGAACCTCAGCTCCTTGCCTGGGGAAAGCAGGGCATTCTAACAAACCTTAGTTCTCTCTCTTTTCACAGCTTTGTAGAACAAACCAAGAATTCCAAATGTTAGTCCTATTTAAATAATAAAAACCCACACTGTTCTTGTTAGTTGGACTCATGGTGAGCCTGTGCAGAACAGAATCATACATAGGGTCCTTCTTGCCTCGTGCTGACAATCACTGCCATGTTTGACTGATTGCTGGAGCCACTTTGTGATCCACTTGCTGAATGGCTTTCACTCTTCTGCTGACCTTCTGCTTTACCAAGCATGGGTCCCCCTTCTTCAGGGACTGGCATCTCCTGACACAACACCCACAGCGTGTGAGGCGAAGGCTCAGCATCCTGGTTCCTGAGGAGCGCTCTGATGACAATTCTTCCAATACAGATTTGTTTGTTCTCCTGGCAGTCTACGGTATAGTCAGTATTCTTCACCAACATCACAATTCAATTCAAAGGCACTAATTTTTTGGGGGGAGGGAGTCTTCCTTACTCATTGTCTAATTTTCACATTGGTATAAAACAGTTGAAAACTTATGACTAGAAATCATTAGAAATTAGCCATCAAAACCCCCATGGATATAGCCATGCCCTGACATACATGGTATCACCATGAATTGAAATGCCTTTACTGCAGTTAGATGCCATCTTTTTCTCTTTTTTTCATTCATTTTTTTCATATTCATTCTTTGTTGCACATATTCCTCCCTGCTCGCCCCTCCCCCTCAATTTGCTTTCCTCTTTGAAAAAAGAATTCTTTTGTTGTTACGCAATCCCCCCTTTTAATGTATGCTTGAAATGGAGCACAATCATCTATAGGTGCATCGTCCTGGTCTTCTCTGTTGTACTTAATTAAGTCCATTGTTGTGGTTATTGTGTCAAATCAGCACGCTGAAAGTCTTCTTTTTCACTGATCCTCTCCTTTCTCAATTATGCCTTTTCGAAGGAATGCCCCCCGAATCACATGCCCCAAATGAGTGAGACATCTCACCATTTTTGCTTCTAAGGAAAATGCTGGCTACTCTTCCTCCAGGACGGTTTCTTCCTTTGGTAGGTTGGTGCATAGTCTAAAGGGAATTATGCAGCTAACCTCAAGGTGATACCTCTCTGGTAGTTCAAATCCACTTGTCTTTCTGAGAAAAAATCAGTTGACCATAGACAGATGGGTTGATCTCTGGATTCTCAATTCTATTCCATTGATCTATGTGTCTGTCATTGTACCAGTACCATGCTGTCTTGGCCACTACAGCAGTGTAGTAGGATTTAAAATCAGGGAGTGAGATGCCTCCTACCTTGCCTTTTTATATGCCAGATGAAATTGGAGATTGCCTTTTCCATCTCATGAAAGAATGGAATTGGTATTTGTATTATGATTGCATTGAACATGTAAGTTGCCTTTGGCAATATTGTTGTTTTCACAATATTGAGTCTTCCTATTCATGAGCAAGGGATAATCTTCCATTTCTCCAGGTCTCTTCTTGTTTCTTGTAGTAATGTTTTGTAATTTTCTTCGAATAGATCCATTGTGATTCTGGTTAGATTTATTCCCAAGTATTTAATCTTGTGATTAGCTATTGTGAAGGGTACTGTTTTTCTTAGCTCTGGCTCTGTATTCTCTTTGTCACTGTAGAGAAATCCAACTTATATTTGTATTTTGATCTAGTATACTGCCACGTTGCTGAATTGGTCAACTACATCCAGCCTTTTGGGTTTTCTTACTATCATTTTATCTGCATATAGAGATAATTTTACTTCCTCTTTGCTAATTTGGATACCTCTTATTTCCTTCTCTTGCCTTATTGATATCACTAAGACTTCCAATACAATACTGAATAGGAGATGTGATAGTTGGCATTCTGGCCTAGTTCCTGTTCTGAAAGGGAATGCCTTTAATCTCTGTCCATTGAGAACAACGTTGGCTCTCAGGTTTGCATGTGTACTTTTTACTATGTTAACCCTTCTAATCCTATTGTTTTGAGTGCTTTAGTCAGGAAAGGGTGTTGGATTTTGTCAAGGGCTTCTGCATCAATTAACAGGATCATTTCTTTGTTTATGTGATAAATTATGTTGATTTTTTTATGTTAAACCATTTTTGCATACCTGTTATGAATGCCACTTGGTCATGGTTAATTTTTTTTTTAAATGTATCATTGAATTCTGTTGGCCAGGATTTTATTCAGGATTTTTGCATCTATGTTCACAAGATATATTGGCCTATAGTTTTCTATTTTGGTGGTGTCTTTACCTGGCTTTGGTATCAAGAATATGATTGCTTCATAGCACGAGTCTGGGAGAATTCCATCATTTTCTATTTTCTGAAATAGTTTATGTAGGATTGGTGACAGTTCTCTGAATGTTCAATAAAATTCACTTGTGGAACCATCTGGTCCAGGGCATTTTTTTTTTGGCTGGAAGTTGTTTTATTATCTTTTCTTCTTTTGTAATGGGTCTGTTCAGGTATTCAATTTTGGTTTGTGTCCATTTAGGTAGGTTGTGAATTTCTAAATACTTGTCCATTTCCTCTATGTTTTCATATTTGCTTGAGTGCAGTTTTTTTATAATATTTCAACATTAACCTTTTTATTTCAGTTGGTTGTGTTGCGACATTGTTAGATTCATCTTTTATTTGGATTGTGTCTTTTCCTTCTTTTCTTTATTAGTTTTGCTAGTGGTTCATTGATTTTATTGACCTTTTCGATGAAACAATTCCTAATTTTTTGATGGTTTCAATTGTTTTTTCTATCTTCTATTTCATTTATTTGTGCTCTAATTTTTATAAATTCAGGCTTTTTAGAGAGTGTTGGGTTTTCTTGCTGTCCTTTTTCACTTTGTTGGACATATTAGGTTAGAGAGTCAATGGTTTGTTTTTTCCCCCTGCCTTTTGGCTTTTGCTTATTGCTATAAATTGACCTCTGATTACTGCTTTGGCTGTTTTCCAGAGGTTTTGGTAAGTGGTGTTTTCATTGTCACTTGTTTCAAGAAACGTTTTAATTTCATATTTTATTTCTTCTAGTACCCACTCATGTTCTAGAAATGTATTGTTCAACTTCCAAATGTATGATTTTTTTCCTCCTTTATCCTCTTATTAATTTCTAATTTTTTAGCACTGTGGTCTGAGAAGATGTTTTATATTAT
>NW_006399787.1:107687-119409 GCF_000299155.1 Elephantulus edwardii | reverse complement strand
ATATCACTATTCCTGCTTTTTTTCCCTGGTTGTCTTTTGTTTGTTATATGTTTTCCCATCCTTTTAGTGTTTTGTTTTTTTTTTAAATATTTGTTTTGTTTTTATTATTTTTTTGTGTGTGTACCATTGAATAGGATCTGTCTGGTACAGGCAGTGTTTGCACCTCCTTCTCCAGCAGAATATCTGGTAGATTCGAACCGCATACCTCTGAGATTGCAGTACAGTTTCTTGCCACTAGGCCACCATCCTTTTAGTCTTTATCTTCATTTTTCAGGTGTGTCTCTTGCAGACAGTATATTGATAGATGTTGCTTTTTTATCCAAACTGTTACTCTTTCCTCTTCTGTGGTGCATTCAAACCCTTCACATTCACTGTGATTATTGAAAGGCAAGGTTTTATTGCTATCAATTTGTTGATTTTTTTTTTTTTTGGTGTTGCTGATAGTTACTTTAGTCCATCCTGCTCTCTGTAGCACTTCTTTAAGAAGGATGTCTCTCAGTGTTTCCTGCAATGCTGGTCTTATTTTTAAAAACTCCCTTAGGTTCTGTTTTTCTGGGAATATCTTGATCCTTCATATTTGATCGACAAATTTGCTCAGTAACATATTCTTGGTAGACAGTTGTGTTCTTTCAGTGTTTGACATAGCTCATTCCACTGTCTTATTGCTTGCATGGTTTCTGCTGAGAAATCAGCATTTAATCTTATCTTACTCTCCCTTATAGGTTACTCTTTGTTTCTCCCTAGCTGCTTTCAGAATTCTCTCCTTATTTTTGGTTCTGGCAAATTTGACTATGTAATACCTTGGTGTTTTTGTTTTGGGGTCTAGTCTATGTGGTGTTCTCTCAGCTTCTTGAATATATATTCTGTCATTCTTCATCATGCCTAGGATGTTTTATTCTAGTAATTCTTCCAAAACTTCTATGGTGCCTTTACTTGCTTCTTCCTGTTCTCGGATTCCAATGATGGACATGTTATTTCTCTTGATGGTGTCCCACATTATTCTTAGGTTTTCTTCTTTTTTACTTTTGCTTTTTGCTCTAGCAGATCAGTAGTGACAATTCTATCTTCTATTTCACTGGTTCTGTGTTCCATCTCTTCATCTCAGTTCATGTGTCCCTCTATCATGTTGACAGCATCTGAAGCATTGAATCACATACTTTGGATTGTGGTTTCTTGCTTTTCCAGAGCCCTTAATGTCTCGTTTGTTTTATCTGCATTGTTCTGGATTGTTTTTTTAAGCTCTTCCTGATTTTTGCTTGTAGTGTCGTGTGTAATTCTTCACGTTTGTTTATCACCCATTCAAAATATGCAATCTTTGTTCTTTTAAATTCTGTGTCAGAAAGTTCTATCAGATTTTCTGGCTTTAGGAAATCCATTAATACTGTGTCACATTTTGGGGCGGACATCTTGTTTTGTGCTTGTGTAGGGTATGAGGTAGCCTGTTTCTTATATGACATTTCTGTGGTAGAATTTTTCATGCCTGAGGCAATGATAGGTTCTTGATCAGAAGTCAGTGCTCTAGAAGAGGGTTGGGCAGTTACCCTACTTGT
Organism: Elephantulus edwardii; assembly: GCF_000299155.1. Taxonomy (NCBI): domain Eukaryota; kingdom Metazoa; phylum Chordata; class Mammalia; order Macroscelidea; family Macroscelididae; genus Elephantulus; species Elephantulus edwardii. Next base: position 117,859 of record NW_006399787.1, on the reverse strand, counting down.
ATTTCTCTCTGAACTTCTGACCCAAGTGGAGGTTCAATTCAGGGCCTGTGAGAATAACCTCTTATTGCAGCTAGGTCAAATCAAGGCACTCCAGATTAATGGCATGTTAGTTGACTGTACATGGAGGCACGGGTGTGGGGCAGAATCAGTGCTGGTCAGGCATGGGGTGGGGGTGGGCACTTGAAGGAACTTCACTGAGTTTCCAGCTACCTGGGTGGTCTCATGGAGGGTCCTCACTCAAATTCTAGCTGTTCAGCTCTCGCCTGGTGGATCTAGCCCAGTGGGGCTCTGGGTCTGGTGGGGCTTAAGAAAACTCAGTCAAATTCCCTGCTGTCCTGTTTGCTCCTGGTGGGTGGGTTTCACAGTGGCTCAGTTGGTGGCTCCTGCCTGGGCCCGAGGCTTGCTGCTCCTGTGGCTCCCAGACGAATTATTTTAATAATAGTTCTCACTCAAATTCCTACTGTCCTGCTCATTCTCTGTGTGTTGCTTTCTGAGCACAAATGTTTTCTTGAGCAATTAAGCTCTCATTGAAATGCATACTAAAATTTGTAGTTATAAATTGTAATAAGTGCTACATAAAACCATTGCGCTACAGAAATATAAAAGGGAAATCTGAACTAGTCTGAAGATGTAGGTTAGAATTCTGTAAATATAAAATTTTAAGTTAGACTGATAGATAGAAGACAGCAATATCCATGTGAAAAAAAAATGGTACTGCCAAAATTCTATGAAGAAAGAAGAATAGTTTGGTGAAATAATGGAAAGAAATCTGTTATAACTGGCACTGAGAAAAGGGAAAAGAGAAAATAGTTACAAATAATGATTGTAAATTACTTGGAAATAGTGCAAGGCCCTGCAGATGCTGCTAAAAATGGGATTTTTTATTCTAATAACAAAGACAATCCTTTAAGTAAGTGTTTTTATCAAATTTATTTGTGGTCATTATAGCATATTATTCTAAACAGTGATTTCTACCTCTATTTTTCAACTGTGTTTGACCAATTCCAGTACAGCAAATTACTGTTGTGTTTTCCATAGTGGCATTACATTTCTTCCTTTTATTTATCCACCTCCTCCCTTTTTCTCCTGGTCTAGGTTTGTTTGTTTGGTTTTTTTTTTTTTTTTAATCTACTGTCCTATAACTTGGAATATTCATGACTAATCATTTGATATTGGAAAGATGATGAATTGTTATTTTGGGGACTCTCTAATGTGCTGTTTCCTGTAGGCTGTTGATTACAGCTAAAATAAATTCAGTTAGGGAAGCAGCCATTAGTGGAGCATCGTACTTTCTGCCTCTCATTCCAGCAAGGCTCCTATTGAAGCCATGGGATTCAGGCCTGACTAATAGTTGCACCATCCACAGCCCTGCAGTTGGTGCACTGGGACGGTTCTAATAATTCCTAGCATGACTCTTTCAATAATTAATGCTTCAGTTGTGTTAAATGTTTCAACATTAGAAAAAAAAAAGCAGCTTTCACGCAGTGTCAGTTCTCCAAATTATAACACAAAGTCGATGTTTTGCAGTAATTTACATAGAATTAATTCTATCCCAGACTTCTGGTAAAAATTAGAAACTATTTAAAGGCTGAGCTCTGGTGTTTTATGTGTCACTAGACTCCCTCTATGGAACCATTTCCTTGTAAATCTTTGTAGTCCATTTATATTCTGTATGCACTTGGTCTCTTGATGGCTCCGATGGTTCTTAATTGCATTTCTCATAGGCAGCCCCGGTGGTAGCTTTGTTTCAACTAACAGCTAGTACTGATATGCCATCATGGTTTAACAACCAGTCTCAATATAATTATTAAAAACGATCCTTCTACTTCCCTCTGAGGAAAGCTGCAACTTTATTAGTTTATTCATTAACAGATCATTTCAATAAATGAAGTATAGCTTTTTGGGGGGAAGCAGAACAAGGCCTATTTTATTTCTCCTTATTAATTTATGTTGAAAGCATGAGTAGCATCCACTTCCTAAACAACAAGCCTTTGGAAACTTTATGAATTTGGATAAATCACAGTAGTTATAGAGAGGCTTTACTCCTTTGTTTCATAGGGTTGCTATGAGTCGTCCTCAACTTGCTGGCAATCAACAACAACAACAACAACAAGAAGAAGAACAAAATTAATTTATGTATTTATTTTCAACTTCCACTACCGAGGATTGAATGCAATTGTGCTCTTCCATTCCCGGAATAAGCTTGCTGGTCCGTAGGAATCTCTGCATTTTACTTATCCAGTTATTTACTATTAACTTTATTATTGATGATAATATTCTATTCACACTTGTCATTGTTATACATTCAAGTGCGTCACACCAAAATATATGCTAGAATCCCTCTATGTTTGGATATTGTATCTTTAGGAATTGTTGTGGTTGATAGGGTGTTGTTATGATAAGAAGATTATTTAAGCATTTAAGCCTGAAGTATAAAAAGAGCACATTAGAGACCGAAGGAAGCACAAATAGGGGAGAAGAGTTGTCACATGACAACCTCCAAGACACGTAGGGCTCCATCCTTTAGCTTAGAGACAAGGATGAGCTCTCAGCGGTTACAGAGCTTGTGCTTTCTCCTGTAGCTACTGCCCTGAATTTGGATTCTTACTGACACACTTACTTTATCAATGGACTCAAGTGTATTATAGACGGTGAGATGGCACCAGTTAGGGTAGATTCAGATCCATTGTTCATCGAGTTGCTATGAGTAGTAAGTAGTCAACTCGATGACACCTAACAATAACAACAAAAACAAGCTTTCTACATGCTGAGAAAATAAATTCCTCATCTTTAAAAACCTCCCATTGGTGATATATCTCTTAACACCATTTTCTTTTCTCTCTTAGACAGTACTAGAACAATAACTTTTTTCAAAATATTGATTTATTTGGTTGGATTCCTGTCAAGCATATGCACCTTTTACTGAATTTGCATAATTGTTATGTGTGTTGCACTATCTTTTATCACTAAGTTTCTTAGGGCATATTTGTTTGTTTGTTTTAATTGGTAAAATATAAACTATCATGTGAAAAAAGCAAGCCAACAAAAGCAAAAAATTTTATGACCTGCTTTCTGTTCACCTACTTTTCCTGTCTTCCATTAAGCAAGTAATGTTATATATGTGTGTGTAAGGATATGAAAATTTAATATGACAGTAACTCAGACTTATACAACATGGGGAATCCTAGATCTGCAGAGCCCATTAAAACATTCTGGGGAAAGAGAATTATGCTTTTGTCTAAAACTGAATATGTTATTAAAGAAGATAAAGAGAGTAACCAAATAAAGCAAAATTTCCTCTTTCATTTAACAACCATGCATATTTAGCTAAGTATGTGACTCAGATACATACGGATCTTAGGTAAGGTGCAATATTTTATATATTAGGCTGCTAGCTGAAAGGTCAGCCTTTCTACTCCACCATCTGCTTCATGAAAGAAAGACAGGTGGCTTCCTCATGTAAAAGGTTTACAACCTTAGAAACCTAATTGAAGGTCTCTATGAGTTAGAATAGACTTGATGACAGTGACTTGGTTTTTGGTCTGGGGGCTCAGATGAATAGTAGACTAGGTAAGTTCCAGTAAGATACAGTCTGGAGATTTACAGAAGATAGTAAGTGACAGCAGGGGAGTCAAAAGAACCCAGAGCATAGGACCTGATGTCTGTACAAAGTGGGTATAGGTATTAGGTTCAAGCTGGAAATCTTAAGTCTTGGCTGCTTTAACATACAAGATACAAAGACATGGAAAGCTGAACTCAGAAGCAGTGAATATTCAATGTCTATCTATAGAGAAAAAGAATAATTAGCCAATGGGATGAACGAGGTGATTTGGTGCTATAGATTAACCTTGTCCTAAATTCTATGCATGTGTATGAAGTTTGTCACTAGTGACATACTCATTCTATATGTATATAAAACGCTCCATTGCTAAAAGCTATTAATGCAACTTAGTGATGAGTATCTGCCTTGTTGTTTCTGTTTTCATCTCCACCCCACACCCCACCCGTAATCTCTAAGAACAGAAAAGTGATTATGGGGAAAGAGACAATCTCCACATTCCATCCCCTTCTACCTCCCAAAACAATGTTCCATTAAACGGATTATTTGGGGGAATTAATGAGTGAAATTTCAAATCCTTATTGAACGTGTGGAAGATAGATGGACCCTCTGGGTGGCACCACTTACTTGACTGGAGCTGAGTTCATCAAACTACGCTCTAGTGCACTGCCTGTTTTTGCAAATTAAATTTTATTAGAGTACAACGGCATTCACTTAATATTATTTATGACTAATTTTATGATAGAACTGAGGGATCAAGTAGTTGTGACAGAGACTGTATGACCCATAAAGCCCACTATAGTTGTTATCTGGGCTTTTACAAGTCTGGAAACACGTAGGCTGGAAAATTAATAAAGTTTCAGAGGCAAAAGTAAACTGATATAAAAAATAATAGGAAGACTGATCTGAAAGCAAAAAAAACCCCAACTTTTGCCACCATCAAGCTGATTCTACCTCATCGTGATCCCTCTGTTGGCCTAGTGGTAAGAAGCTGTGCTGTAACTCTGAAGGCTTGTGGTTTGAATCCACCAGCTGCTCCACAGGAGAAGGGTGGGCAATCTCCTCCTGTGCAATTTACTGTTTCTGAAAATGCACTGGAGGGTCAGCTATGGGTTGGCTTAGACTCAATGATACACAACAACATAGGGCAAAAAAGATTGCAAGGCTGTAATATGGAAAAGCCAGCCACATCTTTCTCCTGTTATAGGTTCTAATCACCAATATTTCAATTAATAGTCAAGGATTTCTTTGTTGTTGTGCACTTGCAAGTTGGAACCTACTCATTGCCAACCCTCCAGTGAGCTTTCTGAAGCAGTGAATCCCAAGGGAAGAAACTGCCCATCTTTCTCCCACAGAGCAGCTAGCACCTGACCACTAAACCACTGTTGTTGTTGTGTACCACAGAGTCTGAACTGGCTTATAGCTGACCTGCTGGCGAATTTTCAGAGGCAGTTAATCATACGGGAGATTACCCATCCTTCTCCCACGGAGCAGCTGGTAGCCTCAAACCATGTGCCTTTGGGATTGCAGCACAGCTTCTAGAGCTCTTTAAAGACTCCTAAATGATTAATTAAGAAGAAGAAACTCCAAACTCACTACTGTTGAGTCAATTCTGGCTCATGATAACCCTCCATTGGACTTTCACAGTGTGAATCTTAAGAGGAAATGGATGTCTCATCTCTGTCCTGAAGACTGGCTGGTAGATATGAATCTAAAGGCTTTTGGTTAACAAGCCAACAGAAAAATAAGAATTTAGAGGAAGGATTACATTTAAATCCTATCATCATCTTGAGAGTTAATACTTAATAGAAAAAAAAAAAGTAGACTGACAATAGGCTTGGTTTGATGGATGAAAATAAAAATAAGCAATCAGACATAGGAATTAAAATGAGAAAAGAATTTGTAGACAATGAGCAAAATTTAACCCTATAGTTATCATGAGTACTTTGATAGCTGTTTCTAGACTTCATATTTTGGTTATAGATACTACAAAGATGATATAATTTAGCATATGATTTCTCTCTTCCTTTCATCATATATTACTAATTTAGGTGCTAGAAGGATGAGCAGTCTCCTCCAGCATGATTATCTCCCTCTGAAAACCAAGTGGCGGGTCAGCTATGGATCGATTCCAACTTGATGGGACTCAACCACAACGACAGGAAAAAATATGTGTTAGATTAACACAGAAATGCAATTCATTTACTTGAAAAAAAGATGTATTTAATCAATCCTTCTCGTTCATCCTGTGTCTATCGTCATGGATTCTGGTAAATGACTGATTAGGAAGGAAAAAGGACAGTGTCTTCTAGTAAAAGGAGGTGTCGTCCTACCTTGGGTAAATAATTGGTCTGAGAAATATTACTGTAGAGAGATACTCTCTTCAGCAGAAAAAGTTACTTTTTTTCCTTCTAATTATTTTCTTTTTAAAAAAATATTATTAAAACAATTATGAGATATCATCTCATCCCAGTAAGAATAGCAAACTAACAGAACAGCAAGCAACAAATGCTGGTGAGGTTGTGGAGAAACTGAAACCCTTATTCACTGTTGGTGGGAGCGTAAAATGGTGCAACCACTGTGGATGGCAGTATGGCGCTTTTTCAAAAAGTTCCAAATAGAGATACCATTTGACCCAGCAATTCCTCTACTGGGAATATATCCCAAAGAGACCATAACTGCCACTCAAGCAGATATATACACACCCATGTTTATCTCAGCTTTGTTCACAATAGCAAGGAGTTGGAAACAACACAAGTGCCCATCAACAAGCAAATGGATAGAGAAACTGTGGTATATTCACACAATGGAATACTACACTGCATTGAAAAACAAGGAATTAATGCAATATTAAAAATGGGTGACCCTGGAGGACATTATGCTGAGTGAAGTATCTCAGTCACAAAAGGACAAATACTGCATGGTGCCACTGTTGTAAAACAGAACTGACATTGGGGTTGGGGGGAGACTGAGACAGATCGGTTAAATAATGTATACTGCATTGAAACAGATGAGGGAGAAAACTGTTCAAAAGGGATATGTGATTATTTATTTTTGTCATGAGGGAAGTCCAGAGTGAAGGCTGCATAGTGGAGTGGACCTGGGGGGAGGGATTGTAAACCAATGAAACTATTTTTCTTTTCCTTTTCCAAGAGGAGACTGTATTGGGGTGGGGGGAGGGCTGGGAGGGGAGAAAGTGCAACAGTGAATGAATGGAAAGCCAAAGTCTCTGTAAACTTTCATTAGATTACAGACTTTGGATTTATATTCATTCATTGTAGCACTTTTCTCCATGCTTAACCTTCCCCCACCCCCAATTCGCTCCTTTATTTGAAAAGTAAAAGAAAAATTCTTTCATTGTTATACAAATCCCTTCCCCCAGGTCCACTCCACTATGCAGCCTTAATTCTGGACTCCTGTAATGACAATAATACCTAATCACATATCCCTTTTAAACAGTTTTCTCCCTCATCTGTTTCAATGCAATATGCATTATTTATCTCATCTTTCTCAATCACCCCCAACCCCAATATCAATCCTGTTTTACAACAGTGGAACTATGCAGTATTTGTCCTTTTGTGACTGAGGTATTTCACTCAGCATAATGTCCTTCAGGGTCACCCATTTTGTATAATATTCCATGAGTTTCTTGTTTTCCAATACCACATAATAATATTTCTGAGTTTATCCAGGACAAAACCTTACTTCATTTCAAATGCTGAAAACTTTTAGTTGTGAACAAGTCAACTGAAAGTTATCATGACTATAAAGATATGGAATTTAATTGCAACTCTGAGTGTAAAAATCTGACAAAAATATATGCATTAACTGATCTCACACTGACATTACTGGAGAAACTCGGGAAGATTCATAGCAATCAATTTTTCTGCATTTATGTTGGGTAAGGATAAATAAAACACATCAAAACTCTTTCATCAAGTCCATTCTGATTCATGGTACAAAGAACCATGAATTTTTTTCATATATTTTTTACTAAAATCATTACAGAAGCATATTGTCAAGCCTTTTTTCCATTATTTCCTTAGTATTACTGTATAAGTTTGAATGGTTAGTCTTTTGTTCAGTGTGGTGGTGTTGTTAATTGCCTTCGAGTTGACCATGTTCATAGTGACCCTATGAACAAAAGGCCTGAAGCCCCTCTACAACTATCAACATTTATCAAAGTTCATAGAGTTTCCGAAGGCATGTTGTTTAGGAAGTGCATGCAACTCTTGCTTTTAAAACCCATCTTGTATGTAATTGTTTTTATGTGCCATTGAGTCGCCTGTAATGTACAGCAGCTCTGAAGTCTTCCCTGTCCTGAGCCAGTCTCACTAGTTCCGACACACCAACCCCCATTGCCCCAGTTACTGTATCAATCCATCTCATCCAGGAGGCTTTAATAGGCTGCAAATCCCATGGTAGAAGACTTCTCATCCTTCTGCTGCAGAGCAACTGATAGATTCAAACTACCTACCTTTGAGTTGATAGTACAGCTCCTTATCCTCTAGGCCGTCATAGTTGAGCACACTTAACTATTTAGTAATCTTCAGGTAGAAGTTTCTAAAGGCCCTTTGCCTTAGGGTATAATTGAATACCTTCTAAAAGGATAAAACTTTTTAAAAAATTTCTGTCTTGAAGTACAATTGTAGACTTCTAACTTCACACTTCTCCAGGATGGACCTCTTTTTTCTTTTAGCAGTCCACGGTGCCATATGTTCAATACTCTTCTTCACCATCATAATCCAAAGGCATTGTTTCTCTTCTGTCATCCTTAGTCATTGTCCAGCTCTCAGATGCATAGCAAGTATCTGTGAAGACTATGGCCTGGATTAGGCATACTTTAGGTTCTAGACTGACATCTTTGTTCTCTGGAGAGGTCCCTAACAGCAGATTTTCCCAGTGCAATTCGTCTTTTGATTTCCTGTCTGCTGTTTTTCCTCCATACTTATTCAATCTAACCTACCAAAAAATAACTATAGAAGCTGAATTTATGGAGAGAAATGTAGCATTAGGATCAGAGAAAGACTAATTAACAACTTATATGATGGTGATGACACAACCTTAAAAGAAGAAAGTGAAGGTGACTTAAAACTTTATTAGAGATAATCAAAGCCAAAAAACTTCAAAATGCATTACATACCAACATCAAGAAACAAGTATCCTTATCACCAGACCAATAGGCAGTTGGCCAGGGTGGGTGGTTGTGACTCGTTGTGACCCTGTGAACAATGGATCTGAATCCTACTCTAACCTGTGCCACCTTTATCACCTCTGATATGCTCACGATTATCATTATAGTCACTATGTTACTTCCTTGAGAGTCTTCCTCTCTTATGCTGTCCTTCCACATTTCCAAATATGATGTCTTTTTCCAAGAACTGGTCCCTCTTGACAACACATCAAAAGCATGTGAGATGAATTTTCATTGTGCTTGCCCCAAATAGTTACGAGGTTTCACTTTTTAAAAAAAAAATGTGTTTGTTCTTTTGGCAGTCCGTGGACATTCAATACTCTTTTCTAACACCACAACTCAAAGGATCAATTCTTCTTCCATCATCTTTAGCCACTGTTCAACTTTCAAATGTTCAGTTAAAATTGAAAATGCCATAGTTTGTTGTATCAGGTGCACTTTAGTCTTTAAACTGATGTAATTTGCATTTTAGCACTTTCAAGAGGACCTTGAGAGAAAGTTTTCCCAATACAACCTCAATACATGTTGTTTTTTATTTTTTATTTCTTGACATCATTACAAATGAAGAAAAGGTTGAAGTTGTTAAGGGTTTCATTTTACTTGACTATACAATCAACACCCATGGTACCAAGAGTCAATAAATCAAAAGGCATGTTGCATGGGACAAAACTATTGCCGAGGATGTCTCGAAAGTGTTAAGGGGAAGAGTGTCAGTTAAAAGACTAAGATGTGTATGACCTAAACCATAATATTTTCTATTGCTCCATATACCTCGGAAAGCTTGATAATGAGTAAGGAAGACCATAAAACAGTTGATATCTTTGAATTGTGGTATTGACAAAGGGTGTCCAGTGTCCCAAGGACTGCCAAAAGAACAGACAGATTAGTCTTGGAGGCGGTGCAGTCATAATGCTGCTTAGAGAGAAGAATAGTGAAACTTCATCTCACATACTTCAGCCATGTTGTCAGGAGAAGCTTGTCCTTGGAAAAATACAGCATGCTTCGGAAAGTAGAATGTCAGGGAAAGAAAATAAGAACCTCAAAGTGTTAGATTAGCACAGCGAGTGCGTCAGTGAACTTAAATATGATGGAAATGGTGAGGAGGGTTCTGGATAAGGCAAGGTACCGACCCGTTCATTGAGTTACTATGAATTAACTGACTCACTAGCACCTAACAAGAGCTAAATGTCAAATGTAAAAATTGAAGTCTTACATTGATAGGCTCATTGTTTTGTTTTTTGTTTGTTTGGTTTTTTTTTACTATTTTACAAAAGACAAGAATGTAAATGAAGAAAGTATTAATTTTTTTTTAGAAGGAAGGATGCCAATTGAACATTACATGACATCCCATATTTATTTTATCTTGATTGAATTTTGGAAAAGATTTCAAATTTAAAGTAGGAAAATGAAAAAAAAAAA
>NW_006399787.1:106585-107192 GCF_000299155.1 Elephantulus edwardii | reverse complement strand
TGTATACTGCATTAAAACAGATGACAGACAGAATAATTTAAAAGCAATACATGATAGAGTATTATGGTTATCACAAGAGTCCAGAATTAAGATTGCATAGTGGAGTGTACTCAGGGCAGTGGGAGGGGGCCAGGGGGATTGTATACCAAAGAAAAAAATTTTCTTTTGCTTTTCCAAGAGAGGAGCGAACTGGGGGTGGGGAGAGGGCTGGACAGGGAGAAAAGTGCAACAATGAGCTAATGGAAATCCAAAATTTCTGTAAGTGTTCATTAAAATTAATAAAATACATTTTCTTAAAAAGTGCCATACACAATTAGAAATTTTATTGAGGGATTCTAATTAACAAATTTGCAGTTAGGTAAAATGTTGTTAAGATCTTGCTGAAAGTTAAGCACTTAGAAAATGATGTAGGATAGGTCTGTGGATCTTGGCATTGAGTTGTCTTTTATGCTTCATGTAACAGATTAGAATATGGGTGATTTTGAAGCATTAATTAAGAATATATATATAATGCACAGATTATCCAGGAGGCTGGGCTCTATGAGGAGAAATGTGGGGTCAAGATTGGTGGATGATTTATCAACAATCTGCGTTATGCGGATGACAC
>NW_006399787.1:102931-105950 GCF_000299155.1 Elephantulus edwardii | reverse complement strand
TTTGGCACAGGACAGAGCAGAGTTTAGGGCTGTTGTACATAGGGTCGCTATGAGTCGCAGGCGACTCAACGGCACATAACAACAACAACATATAATATCACAGATTTGAAATTAAGTTTACTTAACTTAAGTGATACTTAAAAAGTTTCAAAATATTCAATTTTATTTGTTTAATACAACACTCATGAGATTTTTTAATATAGTCTTTTTTTCAGTGACAAGAAATGTAAGGAAAAAAATTCTACAGATTGGAAGAATGAAGGTCTTCTGATTCCACTTTTGGATTTGATGCTGGATCTAAAGAATGATTCACTCAGATGTCATTAAGCCAGCATGGTGTTACGTGGAGACTTTTCTGCCATTATTTTTGTGGTTTGACACTCACTAAGGCAGAAATATTTAGTAGGAAAAGCTGGACTGATCAAATTTAAGCTTAACAAAAGCCCAAACTCCAATGCTATTATTACTATATTGATCCTATCTAAAAAAATATTATTCATTATTCATGTTTTTTTATTCTGAAATAGTAAACCCTGATGGCACTCAAAGATTGGGTATAATTATTTATTCATCTTGACATAGGGCTTTTTGGTTTTAAATATTTATAACTTTTAATTTTAAACAAGAACACATCTTTACCTGAGACTATATTACTGTTCCATAGTTGCTAAAGGGTCTTCCTATCACACTTTAACGTTCCATGATTCTTAAAGGATTCAACAGCTTTTAGGTGTAACTTTCACTTCTCTGTGATCTCTCTTGTGCTCCTAAGGCAAACAATAGAAGTGGAACCAGATCCTCTATATACCTTAACACCTATCTTATTGCTTGTTGTACTGCGATCAGTTTGTGTTGTGTTAATACTGAAAACCTTACTACTGGTATTTCAATGACTAGTGGGGTTACCAATGGTAGATAGATTTCAACTTCCAGATAAAAACATCCTGAAATTGACTTCTGAAAAAAACTAGACAATGAAAAGCTCATGATTAGCAGCAGAAATTGTATGATATAGTGCCAACTTCCTTGGGTGGGAAGTCATTCAAAAGGGAATTAGAGGAACCTGTATTCTACAATTTAAAGTATACCTTCACAGTTACAAATAGTCATTAACAATCAGAACATGGAATGTATATGTCAACAAGATCCTGACAGTATTAAAGCTAAAATGGAACATTTAAAGATTGATATCCAAGGTAAGCATCAATGTGCTGAAATGGATTGGTTACTTGAATCAAACGATCATTTGGTTTACTATGTTAGGAATGACAAACTGAAAAGGAGTCATGTCACATTCAGTGCCAAAAGTATCATTTTTTTCAATATCTATCTTAAAAGCAGAACACATCAGGCAATGCACTATGAGAATTAAATATAATCTTGGATATAAAACATTTAAGTTTATAGATCATCTCAAAACTCAATTTGATATGTTGAATACACAAAATAAACAAAGACTACTCTAAAGTGCTAAAGAGCAAAAACCAGTTTAAAGCCTAAGGTGCAAAGTTACAGTATTTGAAATTGTTTCCTACACAAGTGAAAGTTGGACATGAATAAGAATGACAGACGAGAGTCAACGCTTTTCAATTGTGTATTCGTAAAGAGTATTATGTATCCTATGGACCGCCAAAAGAAAAACCGAGACTATCTTAGAGGAAGTGTAGGCAGGTTGTTTCATAGAAGCAAGGATGCTGAAACGCTGTCTCACATACTTTGGGCAAGTTTTCAGGAAGGGATAGTCTTTGGAAAAGAAAGCATGCCAGAAAAACTGGGAAGTCAGCAAATGAGAGAAAGATCTGCAAAAATGATTGACACAACCACTGCAGCAACGGCTTATGGCACGGGATAGGATACAATTCTAATATGTAGCTCATAGGGTTGTTGTGAGTCGAGTTGACTCCATGGCACACAACAATAACAACAAGATTTGTTCAGTTTTTGGTCACCATATCAGACTCTTTACACCTTTGAAAAGTAAATTTGATAAATTCTCCTGTACTTTCCAATGCAAAATCCTATTTACCCCATTTCTTCACTATACCAACGAGTATTTGAAGCAGGATAATATTAATTTGTTCTGGTTAAGATTTAAGAAATATTTAGAGATTAATTGAAACACTATGCTTATTTATAAATTAGTTATATGCTAAGCCCCATCACCTATACCCCTCAAATTTGTATTCTAGAGGAAAAAAGCCAGACATCATCTGGAAAAGTATACTGTGTATTGTTATTGAAAGACCTGTATTTCCTTTCTTTAAAGACAGGATTAATGTCAAATCTAAAGCAAACGGGTATTTAGCTAGAAATATTGCCTTGGAGTTAAAGAACATTTTGCCTAATTTGTCTTTCTTGTGTTAATCAGGAGCTCATGGTCAGTGAGGATTAATAGTGTATTTTGCAATTTGTTCTGCTTAATTCTTACCTGGTCTACCATCGCCTGCTGTGCTACACTATAGAGACATAGAAAAAGCTCCTTCATTAAGCAATCCTGCTGTGATGCTACTAATGCTTAGAAGTTTAATGAATTTCTGAAATATATAGCCACAGGTGTCTGGTGAATATTTATTGATCTGTGGTCAGTTCAGTTGGTTACAGAGAAACAGATTTTTGCAAGTGCACTATAGACTTGAATTATTTTTTGTGATTATGTCTTCTGTCATTAGGAGTGTAACCTGTCACAGTGGTAATCCTTCATTAATAGCCTCACTTTTATGGAATTCTTTGAATAGTTTTATTTTTGAAAATGTGTTGATTACAAAACAGGAATAACATGTGATACAATGATAAGTGTAAATAATGAAGAAAAAGGAAACCAGAAAATAACTATGTACACCCATCTAGGCATTTTGAGTGGTGAATCAATTGGATGAGAAAACTCATAAACACAGAAGAAGGTACATAGCATGACATTCTAAGAGGGTGATATTTTTTTTTAATTTAGGTTGTTTATTTTTCATTTCAATGAACATCTACAGAGATTTTGGGATTCCATTCATTCATTGTTGCACCCTTC
>NW_006399787.1:98777-102615 GCF_000299155.1 Elephantulus edwardii | reverse complement strand
GGGGTGGGGGTAAGACTGAGAAAAACTGGATGATATTTTTTAAGAGGGTGATATTTTACTGCTAAGTGTTCTGTAATGTGGATTTTTCATATACAAATAGTCCTGTGTTATGAACATCTGATTTACAGCCAGCACATACTTATCTTTTAAAGTAATGCAAATTTGCCCTCACTTGGATGTAATTGAACCAATTTGTAATCACAACAAATTCTTCATCACAATCGCCTTCACTTGCTTCACATGTGGCTTTTAAAAAATTAAAAAGGCTTACTGGCATTTGCTGCCAGTATAGTAAGACTCATAGGCATCTTTTCCAACGTGCCTACAAATTAACACAGACACAGTTAGGAATGGATCTCATTGTAACTTAAGGACTCCCAATAAAGGCTAACAATTATGTTCAGCGTTCCCCTTTTTCCCTTGTGATAAAGCACAAGTCTATCTTTAACAATGCAACTGGGGCAATTCTTTGGTTATTAAAAAGCATTAAAAGGTAAAAACAAATGAGTAGGTTGTTTCAGGTTATATCAGTCTCTCAAATGTATCCTTGCTAATTATTAGGAACTTGAAGCTAGGTTTCTAGGGTATCATGGAGTCTATTGTGAGTCTCAGAGACCACATGAACAACAGATTGAAGTCTTGGCCTATTCTGTGCCATCTCCATGATCTCCCTCATGCTTAAACCAATTATTGTGGTCACTGTGTCCATCCATATTACTGATCGTCTTCCTCTCTCATTAACTCTCTTCTTTTCTTTGAATTATATCTCTGTTCCAAAAACCAACCTTTCCTGACAGTGTGAACAAAGTATGTGAGATGAAGCTACGCCAACTTTGGGTTAAGAACACCCTGAATGTACTTCATACAAGACAGACAGGTTTGTTCTTTTTGACAGTCTGTGGGATATTCGGGACCCTTCTCCAACATTACAACTCAGAGGCACTGATTCTTCTTCTGTCATGTGTATTCCTTGCTCAGCTTACACACTTATACAAAACAATTGAAATGCAATACATCTTCTGATTTCTTGACTGCAGCTACCATAGATGTGGATTTAAGTAAAACGAAACCATTTTGAAGTTAAATATATATTGTTTTTAAAACATTTCCTTCAGAGGAAGAAGAAAAGACCAAAATGGATGTCACAAGAGACTCTAAATATTGCACTAGAGTGGCAAGAAGCCAAAGCAAAGGGAAGAAGTCAAGAAGTTAAGGGGTTGAAGAGAAGATTTCAAAGGGCAGTTTGAGAAGACAAAGTATTATAATGAAATGTGCACAGAGCTGGAGTCAGAAAATCAAAAGGGCAGAATCCACTTGGAATTTCTTAAGCTGAAGGAACTGAAGAACAAATTCAATCTGTGAGTTGCAATGCTTATGGATGCTGTGGGCAGAATATTAAATGATCCAAGAAGCATTATAGGAACATGGAAGGGGTATACAGAGTTACTGTGACAAAAGGAATTATCTGACACAGACTTCAGCCTCTTCCCTCTGCTACTTTACGACGGGGACTCAGGTCTCTGGCCTTCTACTGTCTCCTGCTTCTACTCTTCTGGATCTGTTCTGTTGTTCTGTTATGTGCTGTCGAGTCGCTTGTGACTCATAGAGACCCTATGTACAAGAGCCCTAAATCCGCTCCTGTGGCAACCTCACTGTTTCTGACACATCTACTCCTGCCACCCCAATCACTGAATCGATCCATCTCGTTGAGGGTCTTCCTCTCCTGCGCTGTCCCTCCACTTTCTCAAACATGATGTCCCTCTCCAAGGGCTGGTCCCTCCTTGAAACATGCCCAAAGTATGTCAGATGAAGCTTCAGAATCCTTGACTCCAAGAACAGCCCAGTTTCTCCCTCTCTAGGACAAACCTATTTGTTGTCCTAGCAGTCCATGGTATATTCAACACTATTCTTCAGCAACACAGCTCAAAGTCATCAATTCTCTTTCTATCATCCCTAGTCACTGTCCAGCTCTCTGATGCATAGCACACAATTGTGAAAACTACAGCCCAGATCAGGTACACCTTAGTCTCCAGCCTGACATTGTTGCTCTTCAGTACTTTGGAGAGGTCCCTGACAGCTAGCTTTCCTAATGCAATTCATCTCTTGATTTCTTGGCTGCTGGTACCAAGAGTGTTGACTGTGAAGCCAAGTATATTAAAGCTATTAATTATTTCAATCCTTTCACTATCCATACTGATGTTGCCAGTTGGTCCAGTGGTGAGAATCTTCATTTTCTTGATGTTGAACTTCAATCTGTATTGAAGTCCTTGACTTTCTGCAGCAGCAAGTGATTCAGTTCCTCCTCAGTTTCAGCAAGCAGGGTTGTGTCATTTGCATAACGCAGGTTGTTGATGTCTCTTCCACCAGTCCTGATGCTACATGCCTCTTCATACAGCACAGCATTTTGGATGATCTGTTCTGCATACAGATTGAAAAGGTATGGAGACAGAATACATCCCTGATGGACCCCCTTCTTCATTTTGAACCATGTAGTGTCTCCTTGCTCTGTTCTGATGACTGACTCTTGGTCCAAGTATAGGTTTTGCAGTAACACAATCAAATATTCTGGGATTCCCATTCTTCTCAGAGTCAGCCACAGCTTGTTGTGATCCACACAGTCAAAAGTCTTTGCATGGTGGTCAATGAAGCACAGATAGACATTTCCTCTGGTACTCTCTGCTTTCTGCCAAGATCCATCTAACATTAGCTATAATATCCTTAGTACCACAGCCTCTTCTAAATTCAGCCTACACATCTGGCAGTTCTCTGTTGACGAGTTGCTTCAGTCATTTTTGGATAATCTTCAGCAGAATCTTGCTTACATGTGATATTAATGGTATTGTTTAATAATTTCCACACTCTGTCTGGTCATCCTTTTTTTTTTTTGAATGGGAACAAACATTAATCTCTTTTAGTCAGTTGGCCAGGTGGCTGTCCTCCAGATTTCTTAGCACAACTCAGTATGCACATTCAGAACAGTGTCTGTCTGTTGAAATATGTCAGTTGGTATGCCATTAAGGACTCTCCCAAGGCCCTATGGGTTCTGCATTGCATTCACTACAGCCATCTCTTTATAACCATCTTTTCTGTTCTTAGATACGGCCTGTATTCTTTACATTGATACAGTTGTCTCTGCAGTCCCATCGTCTCCTTGAAGACTGCAACCAACTGCTCTGAAGCCCTGAAGAGTCCACAAGCATGCCCAAGGAAAGCTGTACAGCTTTACACCAACCTACATGATGCTTCTTCTTGGGATACTCTGATACTATGGCATGTGACCCTGGCTGCAGACTGTACAATGGAATTTGGATCCTGCTTCATACCAGCCTCTAGAGAAGGGAGACCCCAAGTGGAGCTCTGAGACAGACACGCTCTTTGGGCTACATTTTCCCTATTCCTAAAGATTAATCAAAGGTGGTATTCCCTGCTGCCAAAGATTCTATGTTCAAGTGCCTGCAACCCTGGCCCTATGTAGCCTATTGATGCAAGAAGCCTGTTTTTCCTCCAAGAGAGTAACAAAACAGTGCATCTTTCATTAAGTTTTTGTAACAAAATATGACATAACACTTTTTTAATTAAAAAAGTGCCTCAATTTGTTTAATAGTGGTTATGTTTAGGAAAAGAAATTTGACGTTAAGAGAGTCTGTATAAGAGTAAAGAAGACAAAAAGCATGTTACACTGGGGAAATATGCTGAAAAGGACCGCTTTAAAATGCTAAGCAGTATGTCAGTAAACAGGTGTCAGTTTGAAGACTGAGGTGAGCCTGATCCAAGTCATGGTCTTTCCAGTCATTTTCTAGGCATCTTGGACAATGAATACGGATGACAGAAGAACAAC
>NW_006399787.1:94943-98460 GCF_000299155.1 Elephantulus edwardii | reverse complement strand
CTTTTAAATTATTCACTCCCTCACCTGTTTCAGCGCAGTATACACAATTTATCCAGTTTTTTCTCAGTCTTACCCCAACCTTGATATAAGTCCCATTTTACAACAGTGGTACCATGCAATATTTGTCCTTTTGTGACTGAGATATTTCACTCAGCATAATGTCCACCAGGCTCACCCATTTTGAATAATATTGTAATGGAATACTATGCTGCATTGAAAAACCAAGAACTCATGCAAAATCAGGGTACTTCTTAGAGGCAAGGATGATGAATCTTTGTCTCTTATACTTTGGCATATTGTCAAGAGAGATCTGGTCTTGGAAAAAGGTATCAAGCTGGAAAAGGTGAAGGGTCAGAGAAAGAGAGGAAGACCCCCAGAAAAGATTGACACAGCTACTGTGACATTGAGCTTGAGTTTATCTAAGATCCCAAGGATGGTTCAGGATGGAGTAAATTCAGCTCTGTTGTTCATAGGATTGCTATGAGTCATACTTGACTCAATGACATCTAAGAACAAAAACACAGTATTCTTGAGTAGTTGTACATGTGTCTATGTGTGCATATGTCTATCTGCATTCCTTTCACTTAAACATTCAATTTTATTTGCATATTAAAGCCAAATTAGTATGACAGATAATATATGCATTCTATTCTTGAGCTATTTTACATTTATAACCTTGTTAAGTTTATCAGTGTTCCACTTAGAGAAGGTGGTAATAAAACAGCCATCTAAGAAAGGACTCACTGTGGATAACTTTTGGCTTAATGTCTCAGCTTAACTTTTATCAGAAAGTTTCCATCTGTAATCTCTAAAGTAAAAGTATGAGCACAACTTCCTGCTTCCTCATAGGAGCATTAAGAAGACAACAGAAAGATTATAAAATAATTTGAAATGAATAACTGGTGACCTTGTGGTAAGAAGCTACATTGCAATCCTGAAGGCAATCAGTTTGAATCCCCCGACTGCTTCACGGGAGAAGTTAATCTTGTCAATCCTGTGTGATTAACTGCCTCTGAAAATCCACCACAGTGTCAGCTATGGGTCAGTCCTGATTCTTCAGTATACAAAATAGTAAACATATATTAAAATACACATATTATAAACATAACATATAAGAATATCAGAAATAATAACAATAAAGATACTTCTGGTGCATAGTCTGTAGCTTGTCATACTGCTAACCACATAAACAGTAAAAATATTACTCTAAGCATCAATTTCTATTCCACGCTTCTCTCCACAAGCATCAGTTTTAAAAAAAGAAAACCCAGTTTAAATAAGAATATTTCAAAGTAACTCTGTTTTTCTATGATTCAAGTTTCTGGCAAAACTGAAAAATTATCATCGTCCCAGCATTATCTTACTGTTTTACAGGTACTTGTTGAGATCATCAAGCCCGAGTTAAAGCCTTGCAATGACAGTTGGAATACTTTTAAATTATTCAACTAGCATGAAAACACAATCGTTTGTTTGTACACCATTATGTTACTTCTACAAATGATGTATTAGACTTTCTTTACTGCCAACTTCATTGAAAGTCCATAAATTTGCATACATTTTTACTGATGTGACCTAATTAAGAAGTGAGTTGAATTTTATTGAATTCCAGGTCCTGATTGTAATGAAATATTCTTAGCTGGCTGCCTTCACATCTCACTGAAGAGTTTATTCCCCACAAGCTGACATACTGCGTATTTTTTCTTCGGTCTCCTGACTGCTTTCAATTGCACTTGCAGATTTTCTTTATTTGCTGATGAGTAACATGTCTTACTATCGTTGAGATACTGCTACCACTAGCAGATTAGGCTCCTACTTATGTTGCTATATATTTAGCTGAGGGACCTGTTATAGGATGAGCATGTTTGAATAGTGGATTCATGTGCTGTGTCTAGAAGTTCAAACATACATACCAAATGTTATTAGTATTCTCTATCCTAGTGATGCATTTCATTAACCTTGGGCTGTGAACTGAAAGTTTAGACGTTTGAATTTGCCAGTTGCTGGGTCAATATGAGCCAATCTGCATCCATAAAGAATTTTGTTGTCGTTGTTAAGTGCCTTCGAGTTGTAGACAACTAATAGTGAACCTATGAACAAAAGACCTGAACACTTTCATCATTCCTCCAAGTTCATAGAGTTTCCAGGGGCAAGTTATTTTAGAAGTGAATTTCACTCCTGTTTCCAAGCTTGTTTTAATTGGGAAACTCCACTAAACACTGTCTATCATAGGTACCCATTATCTCATTTGACACATCAGTGTCACAGTGTTCAGCATCCCAACAACCATGATTTACCTCTGCACAGCAAATGGACAGACTAGTACTATACCCCTTAAAATTACCCATCTTTGGCTTGGTAGCATAAGCTTCTATCCACTAGGCCTGGATTCCAGCCCCATACTACTGACCAAATGTGTTTTTAAATAGGAGGCCAAGTAAAATCATCTCACACCCATTGGCGAGTCAACATTCCACCCTAGTCCTCACCAGAACCAGCAAACAAACCTCTGTATAAACCAGCTGTTGAAGGAAAGGAAACAGCCTAGGAAGTACTATGAAGAGTAGTTCTATTCGGTCCTGTAAGGGCTACTAAGGGTTTTAATCAATTGATAGTAGTGGCTTTAGGATTTATTATTCATTCTAGAACTTTGAATATTTTCTCATTCTCATGAACCTTGGCTGATACATTTACAAATTAAAGATTTTAAGTATATTTGTATTTATGTGATCTGTTGTAGTTTGTTTCTTAACTCAAAAGACACGGAAGTGACAGAAAAACCAATTGACATGTTTCAACAAAAAGCAGCAGCCTCAGATGTGCTCACTAGTGTATGCCAATACATTTGGAATGCAGCTACCTGGTCAACTGATTGAAAGAGATATATGTTTATTCCAATTCTCAAAAAACGTGAACCAACAGACTGTAGAAAGTATCTAGTCATGTCTTTGTTAACAAAAGAATGTAAAATATTGCTGAAAGTTATTAAAATATTACTTGTATCACGGGAAATTGCCAGAAATTCAAGCTGGAGTCAGAAAATGCTGCCGTGCAAGGATTATCATTGTTGATGTCGGATGAATCCTGGCTGAAAGCAGAGAATACTAGAAAAATGTTTGTGTTTTACTATTTAAAGTTATTTCACAGTGTGGATAAAAACTATAGCTAATACTGAGAAGAATATGAATCCAATGACACTTAATTACAGTCATGCAGAACTTGTTTGTAAACCAGGAACCAGTTGTCTAAAAAGAGAATATTTCATGGTTTAAAATCAGGGAAGGTGTGTATCAGGGTTGCATCTTTTCTCTATACCTTTTTATTCTTACCTATTCAGTCTGTGTGTTGAACAAATAATTTGAGAAGCTGGACCATATAAAAAAGAATGTAGCGTCCAGTTTTTCATTCTACAACAGTGGCACCATATAGCATTTGTCCCTTTGTGACTGAGATACCTCACTCAGAAAAACTGGATGAAATATGTTTACGGCATTGAAGTCTATGGGGGAGAGAATAGTCT
>NW_006399787.1:82683-94010 GCF_000299155.1 Elephantulus edwardii | reverse complement strand
GAGCCAAGCAAACTAAAGCTGTGAACAATCTCAATCTCTTCACCATCGATCCTGATGCTTCCAACTGGCCCAGTGGTGAGAATCTTTGTCTTCTTGACATTGAGCCTCAATCCATATTGGAGACTAAATTCTTGCTACAGAAGATAAAAGATTACAGCCTTCAATATAGATTACATTTCAACATTAAATAAAAAAAAATCCTCTCAACTACACCAAGAGTCAACCTCATAATAGGGGGAGAAAAGATTGAAGTTGTCAACAATTTCCATTGACTTGGATACACCACCAAAACTCACGGTGACAGCAGTCAGGAAATCAAAAGATGGATTGCATCTCTCAAGGACCTTTCAAAAGTGAAAAGAGAAAAGATGTTGGTTTGAAGATTAAATTGTGCCTGATCCAAGCCAAGGCCTTTTCAATTGCTTCTTATGCCTTGGAAATTCACACAATGAATAAGGACTACAGAAGGGTACTCAATGCCTTTGCATTTGGTGTTGGAGAAGAGTACTGAGTATCTCGTGAACTAACAAAAGAGCACGCAAGTCAATCTTAGAGGAGGAGCATACAGAGTGCTCTTTAGAGGTAAGTTGTTGTTGATTGCCTTCGAGTTGCCCATGACTCATCGCGACCCTATGAACAAAAGGCCTGAAGCCCTTCCACAACCATCGACATTTATTAAAATTCATAGATATTCTGGAGGCAAGTTCTTTAGGAAGTGGCATGTATTCAGGCCAGGCCAGTCCTTGGACAAGGACATCATGCTGAGAAAAGTAGAAGGTTAGAGAAATTCAGAAAGATCTCTAACAAAATGGATTGACACAGTTATTGTAACAATGTTGTTGTTGTTGTTGTTGCAGTGTGCCATCAAATCTGAACCAACTCAGAGCTGACCCTCTAGTGGATGTGTCAGTAAATCACATGAGAGGAAACTGCCCATCCTCTCACAGAGAAGCTTGGTAGATCTGAACTACGTGCCTTTGGGATTGCAGCACAGCTTCTTACCACCAACCCACCAGAGCTCCTTGATCAGTAGGTGCCAATATTTCCAAGACTGTGAAGATGGTGCAGGACGCATCGCAAGGTTCAAATCTATAGCTCATACGGTGGCCATAAGTCATAGTCAATTAGACAGCACCTAATGATAACAACAACGAAAGTTCATGAAATAAGGGCTGAAGCCAGTGGAATCTGGAATAGCAAGAATTGTAAGGATGGTGAGGTATTGGGCTAGATTTTATTCTATTGTACACAATACGTCTGACAACAACAATAGCAGTATTAAGGTACTGAAACCTACTGTCATTGAATTGGTTCTGATTCATAGTGATTCTGTGGGACACAATAGAACTACTTTTTTTAAAGGGCTCTAGAAATCTTTCTGGAAATAGATTGCCTCTTTTTTCTCTGATGGACCAGGGGGGAATTCAAAGTGCCAAATCTTTTGTTAGTAGAGAAATGCTGTAGATACTATGCCACCAGAATTTCTTTTCAAAATGATGCTGTCTAGTCTTCTTTTCTAATATATTTAGTTTTCTTATCAGAATGTAGTTCACAAGTGAAGTCTAGTTAAACTTTCAGTACAATATATAGACCTATTTCTTCAGGATTACTTTTATGTAGAAATGGAAAACAGATGATTATTTTCTTTTAAAAATGATCATAGTAAATTATAGAAAAACCCTTGTTGGATTTAATGAAATATCTATTTCTTTCTCTTTCCTAATAATATCAATAAACTTGACTATTTCCATAAAGTCCACAAGTTATCAATGTCCAAATTATAGACAACCCCTATTTGCCCTTACATACTGTGTAAATTTCCCCTCAATTTATAAAGATTTCATAAAGCCCTATTTACAACAAATTCTTTATCAAAGTCACTTTCACTGAGTGTACGTACCATTTTCAAATCATAGTAAAAGCTATAAGTCTTTTCTTGTCGTAAAATATGGGGTTGCATGAGATAGTAAGGGGTGATGTTGAACTACTTCTTTTTGGTTCTGAAAGTCAACCTGCTGAAAAGATTGTGTCCTCAAATATACTGAATCAGAATCTACATATAAACAGATATCCAGTATACATAAGAATACCTGAGAACCTTGTTCAATTGTTGATTATTATCTAGCATTTCTGGGGTGTAAATACAAATTCTCAGAGGTTTGAATCAGAACAAACCAGTTATAATACTTGCATTAAAGTACAACTAAGTAAGACCTTATGAATTCGTTCTATCTTAGCTCTGAGTTCAACTTAAAGATATATTCAGGGATACACCAATTTGTATATTTATTGTCACCAGCAAATAGTACCTAATGATCTACATATAATAGAGATAGCACTGATGTCTATTTTATAGTATTTAAAAATTAAGTAATAAACTTGCATATATGTTAACCTGTGACTTGCTTGCAATAATTGGTAGCTGAACAGGCATAATGTACAGCACTAAAAGAAAAAAAGTCACATTTATCCCCTGTGTTTTACTTCGGGTTTTTAATTCTCATTTACTAATATGAAACATGTCTAAACTCAGAGAAAAAGTCAGAATCATTCACCAAAACCAGATTGCTTGATTGCAGACTCAACAATTATAGCTCTGACAGACTAATATAAAACATGTTCTCCATTGGAGAGAAAGTCATAACTATTCACTAAACACAGATTACTTGATTGCAGGCTTATTTTGAATTTACGCTCACATGAAAGCTGGAGATCCTGACACTGAATTCCTTTTGATTCTTGAAATAATGATTTCTCTCTTTTATGTAAGCATGTCCTTCTCTATGTATATAATTGGACACTAGCATCAAATGACACATAGGAATTTGTCTTAAAGAGACTTTTTGATAATATAAAAAACCAGGTTATTTTGGTAATAGTTGCTAAGAGGAATAAAGGTATTTAATCCCATTCTGGTTATAGGTTTCTGCATACTTAAAAATTTGCTTGCATTGAAATTCACTAAATAATTGGTGGTGGCGTTGTTTATGTCATTGAGCCGAGTACAATATTATTCATAAACTATTGGTGTACAATTCTATAAATCTTGACAGACTCACAGAGTTTTGTTTTTGTCACAATAGTCATGAGGGATAAATTATTCATTCTTGTTACCAGCCAATTCCATAGTAATCCTAGCCATTCAAGTGGAGTCAAAGCTTAGAAGTTAAAAGGAAACCATACTTTAGACAGAATAAACCAATAGACAGATTGAACTGAGTAAATTCACTCTCAAGGACTTCTTTAAAGAACTTAAGAGAAAGGATGATATCGCAAAGCTAAGGTGCACCTAAGTTAAGCCAGAGTATTTTTCAATTGCTTCATATCCGTATGAAAATGAACCAATGAAGAAGAAAGACCTTTGCTTTGTGGTGTTCACAAAGTATGTTAAATATACTGTGGTGGTTGTTACGTACCCCAGAATCAGAACAATTTGTAGTTGACTCTACCATGAGTTTTAGAGGCTGAAAATTGCACTATTGTGCAGGATTGTTCATCTTTCTCAGTGAAGCTGGTGGATTTGAACTACTTGCTTTTGGGTTCTCAGTGTAACTCCATACCAGCAGGCCATGAGAGTTCCTTATATGCTGTGGAGTACCCTATATTTGACTCTGTGGATCACAACAAACTATGAGTAACATTGAGAAGAATGGGAATCCCAGAATACTTAATTAGGCTCATATGAAATCTATACTTATATGAAGAATCTGTTTTCTGAATGGATCTGGTGAACACTGTATATTTTAAAATCAGTAAGGGTGCACATCAGGGATATATCCTTTCTCCATACCTATTTAGTCTGTATACTGAGCAACTAATCCATGAAACTGGACTCTATGAAGAACATGGCATCAGGACTGGAGTAAGACTCATCAACTACCTATGTTATGCAGGTGACACAACCTGCTTGCTGAAAGTAAGGAAGACCTGAAGCATTTGCTGCAGGAGTTCAAACAGCTTTCAATATGGATTGCATCTCAACATCAAGAAAACAAAGGTCTTTACCACTGGGTCAATAGGCCCATCATGATAGATGGATAAAAGATTGAAACTGTTAATGATTTCATCTTATTTGGATCCACAATCAACACTCTTGGCACTAGCAGTCAGGAGATCAGGAGATGTATTGCTTTGGTCAGAGACCTCTCCAAAATACTGAAGAGCGATGGTGTAAGTTTGAAGACCAAACAGTACCTAATTCAGTGGATGGTCTTTTACATTTCTTGCTATGCATCTGAGAGCTAGACAATGAATGAGGATGGCGGAAGAAGAATGGATGTCTTTAAGTGTTGGTGTTGGATAAAGGCCCTGAATATCCCATGGACTTCCAAAAGAATGAACAGGTTATCTCTTAGAAAACATACAGACAGAGAGCTCTTTGGAAGCAAGGATAGTGAAGCTCAATCTCTCATACTTCGGGCATGATAATAGGAGAGGCTATTCCTTGGGAAGGGCTATCACACTTGGAAAGATGGAGGTCAGTGAAAGAGAATCCCCCGATCAAGGTGGATGGACATAATGACTGCAGCCATTGGCCACCAAGTATATCAGAAAGGGTGATGATGACCCGGGATTGGACAGGATTCAGAACTGCTGTTCAAAGGGTCACTATGACTCTCTAAGACTGTTGTTCATAGGGTGGTACTCAACTCTATGACACCTAACAACAGTGACACCCAAGGTAATAGATTCTTCGTACAGCTAGAGTCATCTACAGAGACAAGGATGGTGAAACACCATCTCGTATTCTTTGGGCATGTTATGAGGAAGGCAATAGGCTTTTGAAAAGAATATAATTTGAAGAAAATTAGAGGGACAGAAATGCAGAGGAAGCCTCAGTTGAGATGAATGGATACAATGGGTGCAACAATGGGTGTCGGCACAGCAAAGATCGGGAAGATGGCACAAGTTCAGGCAGGCTTCATATTTTTGTGCGTAGATTTGCTATGAGGTGCAGCCAACTTGTTGGCAGCTAGCAACAACAGCCATCTGGAGTTAGATCAGATCTTGTACATTCAGACCACTGATCAAACAAAACCAGTCACATTCGCAAAGTCTACACTGCACTCTAAGGCTGTGCCCTAGTAACCACAGATTGAGGCTGGTTTCGCACTAGCTCTTTGAAACATTCTCACTTTTTGATGTACCTTTCCAAGAAATAGTCTCGCCTCGCTAGGCATTCAAAATATGAAAGAAGAAGCTTCACCATCTTCTCCTCCAAGGAGCACTCTGGCTGTGCTTTTTAAAAGACATCTCTTTGTTCCTTTAGCAGTCCAGGGATATGAGGGTAAAACAAGATCTATTATTTGACAGCAGTTAATTAACCACTAATCATCCATCTGCAATATTGTGTCCTTTGTTAGGTGACATCAAGTTGGCTAAGACTCATAGTAACTATATGAAAAGCAGATCTGAACCTCACAGTCCCCTGCACCATCTTTACGATCTCTGACATGTTTTGTCCCATTGTTAGGGTATCTGGATCAGTCCATCTTATTGATGTTTTCCTCTTTGTTTCTAATGTTCCACCTTTCCCAGCACTAGGTCATAATTCAAGGAGTAGACTCTTACTTATTATTGTTACATACCACCAAATCAAGTACCATTCATCGATCTAATGAATAATAGATTTGAACCCTGGCCTATTCTATGACCCTCATAACGCCTCAAACACATGAGCTCATTGTTCCCATTATTGTGTCAATCCAATTCATTGAGGTTTCCTCTCTATTGCTGACCTTCTACCTTTCCAAGCTTAATTTCCTTTTCCTTTGAATAGCCTCTCCTAACAACATGCCCAAAGTATATGAGACAAAGTATTGTCATCATGGCTACTAGAAGGACTCAGACTACACTTTCTCCAAGATATATCTCTGTCCTTTTGGCAGTCCGTGAGAAACTCAGTATTCTAAAACCACCACTCAAAAGCATCAGTTTTTCTGTACTCCTTATTCAATGTCCAGCTCTCAGATGCCTAACAATTGATTGAAAAGACCATGGTCTGAATCAGGTGCACCTTTGTCTTCAATCTGATTTTATTGCTCCACAATAATTTAGAGAGGTCCCTGATTTCAGACTTCCTCAGTGCAATCTATCTTCTGATCTCCTGCCTGCTGTTATCAAGGATGTTGATTGAGGATCCAAGTAAGACGAAGTTGTTGACAATTTCAATATTTTCTCCATCTATCATGGTATTCCCTATTAGTCCAATGGTGAGAATTTTTGTTTTCTTGATGTTGAGATGTAATCTACATTGAAGGCTGTAATCCTTTATCTTCTGCAGCAAGCACTTCAAGACCCTCTCACTTTCAGCAAACAAGGCTGTACCATATGCATAATGCAAGTTGTTGATAAGTCTTCCTCCAATCTCAATACCACATTCTTCTTCATAGAGTCAAGCCCCTGGAATTATTTGCCCAGCATACAGATTGAATAAGTATGGAGAGAGAATACAATCCTGGCATACTCCTTTATTAATTTTAAACTATATAATGCTTCCTTTCTCTATTCTCAAAACAGCCTCTTGGTATAGGTTTCACATGAGCACAATTAAGCATTCAGGGATTCTCATTATTCTCAATGTTAACTGTACTTTCTTGTAATCCCTACAGACAAATCCCTTTGCATAGTCAACAAAGCACAGACAGACATTTCTTTGCTTTCAGTTAAGATACATCTGACTGAATGATATCCCTGGTGTCACGCCTCTTAAATCAGCTTGTACTTTAGGAAGTTCTCTATGAGTTGTTGTATTTTTCTTTTTATTTTAAATGACCTTAACCAATATTTTACTTGCATGTGATATTAATGATATTATTTGGTAATTTCTGCATTCTGTTGGATCACTTTTCTTAGAAATGGAAAGAAAAATATTTCTTCCCATCAGCCAGCTAAGGCAATTGTTCTCCAAATTTCCTGGCATAGATGCCCAGGGCTGCATGTGTTAGTTGAAACTTGCCCATTTGTGTCACAGCCATTCTTGGGGTCTTATTTTTTGGCCAACTCCTTCAGTGCAGCTTGAACTTCTTTCTTCAATACAATTAGCTCTTAATTACATGGTACTACCTGAAATATTTCAGTGTTGCTGTTGTTGTTATGTGCCATCGATTCACCTGTGGCCCTATGTACAACAGCCCTAAACCCTGCAGTATCCCTTGCCAATCTCACTGTCTCCGACACGCCTATCCCCATTACCCCAGTGACTGAATCAATCCACCTCAAGGGTCTTCCTCTCCTGAACTCTTCCTCCACTCTCCCAAGCATGACATCCCTGTCCAAGGACTGGTCCATCCTGGCCACATGTCCAAAGTATGTCAGATGAAGCTTCAGAATCCTTGCCTCCAAGGAGCAGCTTGGTCTCACCCTCTCCAGGACGAATTTATTTGTTCTCCTAGCAGTCAATGGTATATTCAATACTCTTTCCTGGAACCAAAGCTCAAATGAATCAACTCTCCTTCTATCATTCCCAGTCATTGTCTAGCTCTCTGATACATAGCAAGTAATTACAAAGACCATGGCCTGTATCAGGCACATATTAGTCTCCAGACTGACATCATTGCTTCACAGTACCTTGGAGAGGATTCTGACAGCAGACTTTCCCAATGCAATTCATCTTTTGATTTCCTGGATGCTGATAGCAAGAGTGTTGATTGTAGAGCCAAGCAAACTGAAGCTGTCAACAACCTCAATCTCTTCATGATCCATCATGATGCTACCAATTGGCCCAGTGGTGAAAATCTTTATTTTCTTGATGTTGAGCTTCAATCCTATTGAAGCCTGCAGTCCTTGACACTCTGCAGCAAGCACTTCAGGTCCTCCTTAGTTTTAGCAAGCAGGGTTGTGTCATCTGCGTAATGCTGATTGTTGATGAGTCGAACTCCAATTCTAATGCACACTTTTCCTCATAGGGTCCAGCCTCCCTGATACTCTGTTCCGCATATAGATTGAAAAGATATGGAGATAGGACACATCCTTGGTGCACACCCTTCCCAATTTTGAACCATGCAGTACTTCCTTGCTCTGTTCTGATGACTGCATCTTGGTCCAAATATAAGTTTTGCATAAGCACAATCAAGTATTCTGGGATTCCCCTTCTTCTTAGAGTTAGTCACAGTTTGTTGTGATCCACATAGTCAAATGCCTTTGCACAGTCACTGAAACACTGAAAGACATTCCTCTGGTATTCTTTACTTTCAGTCAAAATCCATCTGACATTAGCTGTACTAACCCTAGTGCCACGACCTCATTTAAATCCAGTCTGCACTTTAGACAGTTCTCTGTTGATGTGCTCTTCCAGTCATTTTTGGATAATTTTCAGCATAATCATGCTTGCATGTGATATCAATGATATTGCTTGATAATTTCCATACTCTGTTGGTTCAACTTTCTTTGGAATGGGAACAAATATAGATCTCGTCTAAGTAGGCAGGTCCTTTTCCTCCAGATTTCTTGACACAACTTGGTGATCCCATCTAGGGCAGCATCTGTTTGTTGAAATATGTCAATTGGTATGCCATCAATTTCTGGGTTCTTGTTTTCTTCCAGAGCAGCTGAACTTCCTCATTCATTACCACAGGCTCTTGCTCATATGTTGTTTCCTGAAATTATTCTGTGTCCACCAATTCCTTTGGTACAATGATTCTGTATAATCTTCCCATCTTCTTTTAATTATTCCTGGATCATTTAATATTCTGCCCAAAGCATCCTTTCATTATTTCAGTGTCGGCAAATAATTTTTGGTGCAGTGGTTTTGTGTATTCCTTCCATCTTCTTTTGATGCTTCATGGATTATTCAAGGTTTTGCCCACGGTGCCTTTCAGTATTTCAACTAGAAGCTTGAAATTATTTTTCAGTTCTTTCAGCCTGAGAAATGCATAGCAAGCTTTTCTCTTTTTTTTTCTCCAGTTCTAGTCTCTGCTCATTTTATTAGAATATTTTGCTTTGGCTTTTCAAGCTACGTTTTGAAATCCTCTGTTTAGGTTTTTACTTCAGCATATCTTTTCTTTATTTTCACTTCTTGGCACTCTAGTGTAATTTAAAAAGTCTTTTACTATGTCCATTTTGGTTTTTCTTTATCCTCTGTGTTTGTAAATGATCTCTCACTCACTTCATGAATGATATTCCTGATATCAGTCCACAACTCATCTAGTCTTTGATATCTGATATTCAGTGCTTTCAATCTATTCTTAAAAGGTTTTTAAATTTAGTTGGGATAGAGTCAAGGACATATTTTAGTCTTAGAGAACTTATTTAAATTTTCTTTAGCCTAAATTTGAACTTCTTGTTGTTGTTATGTGCCATCAATTTGCCTGTGACTTATGGGAACCCTATGTACACTAGCTCTGAACCCTGCCCTATCCTGAGTGAGTCTCACTGATTCTAACGCACCTAATCCCCTTCCCCCAGTTACTGTGTCAATCCATCTCATCTGGAGTCTTCCTCCCTTCCAAGAATGATGTCCTTCTCCAAACACTGGCATATGAGTAATTAAATATTTTGATGGCTGATATCGAGTTTCTTCAAGGATTTTTTCCAAAGCTGTAATC
Source organism: Elephantulus edwardii (assembly GCF_000299155.1). Lineage (NCBI taxonomy): Eukaryota > Metazoa > Chordata > Mammalia > Macroscelidea > Macroscelididae > Elephantulus > Elephantulus edwardii. The sequence continues at coordinate 84,465 of NW_006399787.1, read as the reverse complement.
AGTCTGATTCCTACGCAGTCCATCAAGTGAGGTCTATGTGTAAAGTCACCATTTGTGGTTGGTTGTGGTTTTGCTTTTGTTTTTATAAAGATATTTGTGATGAATAAGTCACTGAATGTTCAGAATTTGAGCGTTCTATTTCAGTCCTGATTTCTCTCACCAAATCTGCATCTTTCAACTACTATTCCTTCTTTATTACTTCTGACTTTTGTTTTTAAGCCATCAATAATTATGAATGAGCCTTGATTGAATGTTTGGTCAATATTGGACGGCAACATTTGGTAAAAAGTCTTCCATTTCCTCCTCTTTTGGCTCTAGTTTTTGGTGCATGTATTTGAATAATTGTATTAACAGGTCTTTCTTGTGTGCATATGGTAATGCCTTTTCACTCAGAAGATTGTATTCGATCCTTAGTGGTTCTTTAAAAGACATTTTGTTTTCCTCATAATGATAAGGTCTCTTACATGGTTGTAGTAAGTGAAATTAGGTTAGGGCTGCTTTTTTTGAAAGCATCAGCTGAGGTAGATGTTCAAGATGACTTACTTACAGAGCTTGCAATGACACTCACTATTGGCCAAGAGCTGTGGTGGCAATGTGTATAATAGTGTCCACACATTGCTGATTCAGAATGATGGCCACAAGATCATTAGACTTCTTACATAGCACATTGCTTCTCCAGACAGAGTTTTCCAAGTAAAATTTAACATAAGCATATGCAGTGTTGTGATGTAGTCTTGCCAGTCACTCACACCACTTCTACTGCTTTCAATTGTTTAAAAGACATTCCATAAGTTAGTCCACAGTCAGGCAGAAGGAGAACAAATTTTTTCAATTGTTGAAAAGATATTCCATAAAGTAGTCTACAGTCAGGTAGAAGGAGAACAGATTTTTGTCTCGTAATGGTTAGGTGGCATCCACTTGGCCCTAGGACCAAGAGATCAGAAACTTACCCTTTCTTATGCCGTTGCCATAACACCTGTCAAGCTCAAACCCATTGTTGCAGTCATTGTATCAATCCATCTTGTTGAAGGTTTTTATCTCTTTCACTGGCTTTACACTTTTCCCAGCATTATGCCTTTTGCCAAAGGCTGGCTCCTCCTTGCAGTATGTCCACTGTATGTGATGTGAAGTTTCACCATCCTTGCCTCTAAGAAGCCCTTGGATTTCAAGACAGATTTGCTCATTCTTTGGGCTGTCCGCGGAATACTCAGTACTCTTTGCCAATATCACAGTTTAAATGTTCTTCAGTCATTCTTACTAATTTTCTAACTTTCAGGTGTCTTAGGAAGTAATAGAAAATACCATGGCTTAGATTAGACATACTTAGTCTTTAAACTGAAATTCTTGCCTTCTAGCATTTTAAAGAGGTCCTTCCCAATGCAGCTCATATGTCAATTTTCAGCATTGAGGGGGCTTTCCTGTTGCTTTGATGGTAGGCCTATGCCACAAGCATTTAAAATACCAGCAAGATCATATAAGATGGATAGTTTGCAGTACAGTTTCTAGATTAAGGCAGTCTAAGAAACAGGACAGGCCATATGCTTCTGAAATAAAAGGCCTTCAAAGACTTGTTGATAGGAGTATGAGAGGATTTTTTTTTTTTTTTTAGGTTTTAAAGTTGTTACAGAGAAAAGAACTTTTCTTTCACATCTGGTTTTCAAGAGAAAGACATTCTTGACCATCCTTCTAATTCCCCCTAAAACTGACAATCATTTAGCTGGCTGATAATATAGAAAACTTCAACATAGCTTTTCCTTTATTTATGACACACTTTTGAACATA
>NW_006399787.1:54749-78103 GCF_000299155.1 Elephantulus edwardii | reverse complement strand
AGTTACTTTAGACCATGGAGCTTTCTGTGGTATATCTGTAAGAAGGACATCTCTGAGTTTCTCCTGCAGTGCTGGTCTTGTTTTTACAAACTCTCTAGTTTTAATGAACACTTAGAAAGATTTTGGATTTCTATTCATTCACTGTTGCATTTTTCTGCCTTCCCACCCCTCCCCTGCCAGTTCGCTCTTCTCTTTGAAAAGTAAAAGAAAAATTTCATCATTGGTATACAATCCCCCTGCCCAGCTCCTTTTTTCCTGAAAGCCTTACCTACACAATTTTGCTGTATGAGAGGTATACCCAAGATTATTTTGTTTTTCTTTTTGAGTGAAGCATCTACTCAACAGATGATCACAATAATCTCTCTGAATCCTCTTCTTTTGAACAGCCACAAATCTTGCTTTGGATTTATATGTCACTAATTTGCTGCATTTATAACTGTACACACCAAAGTTCACGAAGAGGAACTCTTGTTACTGTGATGTACCAACAGTCGCGTGGTTCTAACTCATAATGACCCTACAACAGAGGGAAACGGTGCCCGCCCCACCATGCTGTTACGCGAGTCCACTGGTGCAGAGACTGTGTCAATCCATCTTTTCGAGTATATTCCTCTCTTTGCTGATCCTCTACTTTCCCTATCGTAATGCCCTCCTTTGGGTCATAGTATATCTCTTCTGCACTGTTTTTCCATTTTCTTCAGCTTCACTTTTTATTTTCATATAGAGATTGATGTCTCTTCCTACCCCAACAGTGAGTCTTGCTTGACCTTGTTCTGAATCATAATATTAGTTTCTCGATTGTCCTTATCAAATAAGCCATTAATTTGATTCTTGTGTATTTCATGCAACAAGGTCCATATGTACAAGAGTACCATTTTAGTATTTTTTTTTAATGTAGTTTAAATGTGTGAGTTTTGGATCCTATAAAATTCTGTTTTGCAGCTCCTAACATTGATAAAATTTCTATCATCATGGCTATATTTTTCCAGTAATTTATCCTTCTTCTTTGTTTTATCAATTGAGTTCAACTTTATCAACAAATTACTACAATTAAAAATGCATCTTACTTGCATACTTGATAAATTTGACACTACACATGTAAATAAAACAAAATCCCTTTTTTTAACATTTTTGACTGTAGTGATCAGTGTATAAATTTGGCAAGTAGTAAATAATCATTAAATAAAGTCCTGAGCAGAGCAAGGGAACACTACATAGTTTAAAATGAGGAAAAGCATGTGTCAGTGTTGTATCCTTTGTCCCTACATACTTAACCTGTATGTTGAGCAAATTATTCAAGAAGTTGGACTCTAAGAAAAGTGTTGCATCAAAATTGGAGAAAGACTCATCAGTAACTTTTGTTATGTGAATGATACAACTTGGCTTGCTGAAAGTGTGGAGGTCTTGGAGCACTTACTGCAGACGGTTGAACACTGGAGCCTTCAATGTGGACTGCACCTCAACATCAAAAAACAAAAATTCTCGCCACTACTAGACCCATAGTTAAAATTGTGATGCATGGAGAAAGGATTGAGGCTTTCAATGATTTTAATTTACTTGGATCCACAGTCAATACACTTGGAACCAGCAGTCACAAGGTCAGAAGATGCATTGCATTGGGAAAGTCTGTAGTTAGGGACCTCTTCAAATTACTAAGAAGCAATGATGTAAGTTTGAGGATTGAGGTATGCCTCAGATCTAGACAATGATCTTTTCAATCATTTACTATGCATCTGTGAGCTGGACAATGACTGAGGATGCCTTAGAATTGTGGTGCTGAATAAGAGTGAAGTTGAAGATAAGTTGAAGATTCCATTGATTACCAAAAGAACAAACAACTATGTTATGTAGAAGAGTGCTCCTTGGAGGCAAAGATGCTTAAGCTTCATCTCATGAAGCTTGAGAATTTTGCTAGAAGAGGTTAATTCTTGGAGACAGACATCATGCTTGAGGAAATGGAGGAACAGCAAAAGAGAGGAAGACTCTCAACCAAGTAGATGGACATAATAACTGTGGTAATGGACTTAAACATGTCAGAGATTTTGAGGCTAGCAGAGGATAGATTATTCATAGTGTCACTATGAGTTGTACTCACCTCAATGGCACCTAACAGCAATAATAGCAACAAAGTTCTGAACATTATATTAAAGGCACATCATTAAGGTAAATCTACTCTGAGCAGGAGGACATCTATTCCCTGTTGTAGTTTGAATTCTTTCCACCTTAATGGGCACAATATCAGATAATGCTCTGCTGGTAGGCTTTTGATGTTAATTTCAGAAAAGGATATTCAGTCTTACTTCTTCAACTTAACTTCTGCCACAAAGGCAGAACTCATTCCAGTGGGTTTTTGAGAGGCATTGAACTTTCCATCTTTCTCTTGAGGAGGAAAATTACCTATCTTTCTCTTGAGGAGCCACTGGTAGATTCAACCAAACAGAGAGGCATTCTCTTTGGCTTGGCTGCACAATTCCCAATGTACTACATCACCAGAGCTCCTTTCCTACTATATTTAAGTAAGAAGCTCTTGGGAAGCCTGTATACATTTAGTGACCTTACTAGTATTTTAAATATAAATGGCATTTCTTTCAGCATCACAGCAACATACAAGCCACCAAATACAACATACTGACAGATATGTGGCTGAAATTCTACATAGGCATAAAAATTAGTAGCAAGAAACATCTGACAGTTGGCTTATATTAGGTGTTAATACACTTGTTAGAAATAAAGATGCTGAGAAAGCAAATACCTTTCAGCCACTGTGTTGATAGTATAGACTTGATCATCTAAAGCCAATCATTTCAGTACATAGTGAAGTAAGTAAATCTATTTATTTTAAATAATTTTTAAAATTATATAGACTTATTACTTGAGTATAAGATTTATGGGATAATGTGAACAGATCACATTTGATTTGAGGTTATGTCAATGAGATACAAATCAAGATCTGCATATCCATACCATCTATATCTATGCCTATAACCATAGCCATATTTATAACTAGAGAAAAATAATTTGAATATATTAAAATGCTTCTTCTTCCTATTTATTTCCTATGATCTCATGGTTTGCATGCCTTTTGTAATATGGGACAGGATGAGGCTTGTAGGAGGGAAAAGGATTAAGGGCCTGAAGAAGGCCTAGAGATGAAGTAGTGTATATATTTGTTGACTTTATCCTTTAGGAGAATAAAATATAGAACTGTTGGTCAGGCAAAAAAGGAGGATAGTAGTTATAGTTATCTGTATAATGAGTTCTTAGGAGAGAGAGAGCCAGAGATTTGAAAAGCCTCACAGATTGATATTTGAGTTGGTTTTTCTTCTAATTTGAAGGAAAGGTATAGAATGACTAAACAGTACACTGTTTGTAAAGAGGAATAGTTGAGTTATAAGTCTTGCTGCAAGCTCTGCTTTTAAACAAATATCTCTCAACACTTTTTTTTTTGTTAGCCTCACCATTATAGATTTGATTTGAACTGTGTCCTTGACATGGCTGTGAGGAAGATTAATTTTTATTATCCCTGAGTCTACCTCCCTAAATGATTAGCAGAGGTATTCTAAGCACAGAAATGTTTTGCCTTCTGATTTTGAAGAATAGCAAGAGGGGGAGGGGAAAAGCCATGGAATGGAATATCTCTGAATCAGTCTTCCTGAAGAAGAGGCTGAAGTGTAGTAACAAACTCTGAATGAGGGGGGAAAAAAAGTTGTAATGACAGATTGAAAGACAAAAGGAAATAAAGATGAGTCACCAAGAGGACCATTGGGAGGGAGAAACATGCTTGTGGGTGGAGAATTGATGGTTGGGTATAACCAAAGAAAAATGCTATGATTCAACCACAGTGTTTACATCAAACACACATGCTTGAGAGATATTGCTCCTTTTAGACAAGTATCATATATTCTCATTTCCTTTCTTCATTTGTTACTAAATTATTTATACAGAAATGTGCTAGTACATCTGGAAGTAACTGTAAAAATGTTTTATGTTTGATGCAACAAAATGAAAGAAACTAAAGAGTCTCTAAAAATAAGGTAGCCAGCAGCTTTAGCTGCTTTTGCAGTGAGTAAATGGATCTGGTTGCATCTTAGGGTTTAAGAAAATGGCATAAAGATCTGACATTTTTACCTCTGTCACTTCATGCACCTGATTTTATTGGCATGATCTGATTGCACTCTTGACTCTGTTACTAAAATGACCCCTTAGAAGGCAAGAATAGTTTTAATAATCTGTTGTACTCTCTATTCCTAGTATGGTATTAGTTGCAAAATATCAGGTAGTAAATACTTGTGTATTTGAAAATATGTCCTATATATATACTGGGAATAAAATAATTTTCTCTGTCATCTCCTTCTTTAATGTATTTTAGATATACATACTTAACACCAGTAAACTAATCTCTATCTGGATCTTAAAGCAAAACCAATACAGTAGTAAAGACATTAATAGTTAATCTGTGCCAATTACAAGATTCTAGTTAAGGTGGTGCAGAAATGATATGTTTTGGGGGAAACTTAAAGTGAGGATATTTTTTCAAAATTTAACCCTCTCTCTGGGTTATAAATGTCTGACTTTGTATAACTTTGACTAATAAAACCTATTAGGTTAAAGATTCAAGATAATATAAATAATGTAAATATAAATATAAATTATAAATAGAAACAGAAACATAAATAGAAATAATAATAATAGAACATATTCCAATTTGCAGCATCATGACAGAGAGAAGAGATTGAGTTTGCTAACACTTTTAGATTGCTAAAGGTCCATAATCAAAATTCTCATCACCAGAAATTAGAGAATCCAAAGTTCAGTTGCTTTAGGAAACTCTGCTGTCAAAGTACCTCTTCAGAGTAATAAAGAGCAATAATGTCAGTCTAGGGACTAAGGTGCACTAATCCACGCTATGATCTCAGTTACTTGGTATGCATCTGAGAGCTAGACAATGACTAAAAATGACAGAATACGAATCAATGCCTTGAGTTGTAGTGTTAGAGATGAATATGGAACATACCATACACTGCCAAGAGAACAAATAGGTCTGTCTTGTTTGGAAAAGGTAAAACCAAGTTGCTTCTTGGAGGTAAGATTTTTTAAACTCCGTCTCACATATTTTGACCCTGTTGTCAGGATGTACCAGTCCTTAGATAAGGACAACATGCTTAGAAAGGTGGAGAGTCAACACAGGAGAGGAAGACCCTGAATGAGACTGATCCACACAGTGACTATGGTAATGGGGTCAGGGGTGTCAGAAGACAGCAAAAGTGGCTCAAGAGAGAGCAGAGTTCAGAGCTATTGTGCACAGGGCCACGAGGAGTTGTAATTGACTTGATGGCAGATAACAACAACAACAAGAACAACAACAACAACAAGAACAAATAGGAAATATTTTGTGATATATATTGACATTATTACTAACTACAGTGGTATAATATTAAAGATGTAATAATGTATCTGGGAGGAATTCTTTTTTATTTTTTAAACACTGAAAGATACACTGCATATTATATATTAAGACACATATTTGACAAGCTGATGCTAGATGTAAACCATATCTATTTGTTTGATTTACACACAAATTCAGCCAAGAGGCAAATTAAGAAATAGAATTTTGCTTATTTTCTGGCACTTCCTTTACTTAACTAAAAACAAAACTGTAAAAGGAGCAAAAGTAATATGGAAACAGCCAAGTGCAACTTCTATTAGATCCGTAGACGGGAACTCTCCCCATCAACATCTGTAGAATAAATCTGATCCCTATAAGGTCAGATATGGTTCCTGTACCATCTAGCCCTGCTTCTACTAATCACTGGGCACAATGATGTTCATTGTAAAGGACCAAAAGATTTTACAAGATTTCTTTTTACTCATAGTTGCGGGGTTTATTGGGGAAATTGGCTTGGATGTGGGGAAGGCAAAGGATATTACACATTAAAAGACTAGCTTTAGTAAATAGCAATCCTAAAACATTAACAAGAAGCCACAATTCCTCCCTTAGTTTGAGACAGCTTCCAATTTAAGAAGGAAAAGTCCAGATTAACTCGAGCAACAAAAGTAAAAGAAGCCTCTGGTTTCCTCAAACATTGAGCAAGCTTTGTCTGAAAGCAGGCACAAGTCAGCTCTTCCTTCAATCCTAGCAAGCAAAGGATTTAACTCTGGCTAAACCTCCAGGGCTCCAGCAGGCTCTGTTTCATCATGGTCTCTCCACAGTCTGGTTAACTATGTCTCCTATTGCAGTCTCACAGCTGTTCATGAAGTAGAAGATCCTGATAAAAGGCAACCATGTATCTGCAGATGAGGTGTCTGGAGACTATACCCAGGGTACACTAAGGGTGGCAGGTGGAGCCTCAGAGATTCATTTTACTCACATATTCCCACCAGGATGTGTGATCAGAACAAAGGCAATAGATGTTGTTGTTGTTTACCATTGAGTCAGAACTGACCCAGAGATCTTTTCAGAGACAGTAAATTACATGGGAGGAAGAGCTCTGGTGGCCGAGTGGCAAGAAGCTGCTTTGCAATCTTGAATGTGTGTGGTTCGAATCCACCAGATGCTCCACTGGCATAGGAGGGGCAGGGAAACTTCTCCTGTACCAGTCTGATCCAATTCGACAGTAAAACAAATTAAAAATAAAGATAAAATTTTTTTAAAAAGGGAAAAAAAATCACCTGGGAGGAGACTGTGCACCCTTCTCTCTTGGAACAGCTGGTGGATTTGAACTGTGTGTCACTGGGACTGCAGCACAGTTTCTTACAACACACACTCACTTGCTATTGAATGGATTCTGAATCACAATGATCCTCAGTGGGATTTCTAAGGCTGTAAACAGAGAAGAATGCCCATCTTCTGCAGAGCACATAGTGTGTTTACACTCCTGACTTCCTGTTTAGCAGCCTCACTATGGCATCCTAATAATTTTACATTTTCCTGCCCACTCTTTGACGTGAGTGCTTTGGAGTTTCCAGAACATGTGGGTGTTTGGATCTTCTATTCTTAGCAAATTTAACCTAGATTTTTGAAAGGAAAATAACTGTCTGCTGCAATTACTCTAATTACAAGATTTTGGATTGATTGATGTACTGATGTATTGATAATGCATTGATGTATAGATGTATTTATTGATGTATTGATGTATGTATGCATGTATGTATCTACGTATGAAAACAGAAATACATGGTAGAAGCTATATATTTGGATACTGGAAAAGGACTTTGTAAGTGCTATTGAGCCAGAAAAGATTCATAGCTAACCTTTGGGCAGGTTTTCAGAGGCTGTAAATTGAACAGGAGAAGATTGCACGTCTATCTCCTACAGAGTAGCTGGTGGATTTGAACCAGATTCCTTTGAGTTGGCAGTGCAGCTCCTTACCACTAGGACACGAGAACTCCCTGAAAGGGACTTTAGTATCTGACATTCATGCACGTCAGACCCAAACCATCTGACAGATTTAGGATGTTTTGGATTGTCCTTTAAACATTGCCATGGAATTGATTCCCACTCTTAGTGAACTCAGAAGGCAGATGAGACCTGCCCTATTCCATTGCCATAGCTGTACTGTTTATAAAAATGGATGTCACAGTTTCCTACCAGGGAACAGCCAATGGATCTGATCCAGTGACCTTCTCATTAACAGGTGAACACTTACCTATTATACCACCAATGCTTCTTGGCTTTCCATTATGAAAACCAGATGAAGTTGAAACTATTACAAACATACAAGATTCTCTAGCAATAGCAGAGAAAAAAGCTTCAAAGCAGCCATTAGCAGCTAATTATAATATCGTTTGCTTGTTAGACATTTTATTAATCTGCTGGTGATAAATGTGAACATGCTTTGGGGGCAGAATTAAGTTAAGAGGTGGAGCAGCTGCTAACATGTTCAATGACACTTGCAAATTTGGCTTTTTTTTTTTTTTAATACTGACCTGTAGTTTAAATTTATGTAGCTCACTTAAATGTCAAACAACCTAAGTGGTGCATTTCATTAATGAAAAATTAATGAGATTCTTGCTCTGGCACATATCATTTGTTTACAATACATATAATTCATTAGAAAGCTATCCGTCAAACAAAGGCCTGAGCGTAGGTCCGGTGGCATTATAAATGGGCTTTATTCTCTTCCTTTCAATTAATGAAAGTGTGAGACTGGGAAAAATACACATAAAACAGATTCAATAGGTCTTTGGGGAAAATTCAAAGAATAGAGCACATGCATTGTAAATAGAATATGTACAATATTGTTGACTCAAATTATTTAGGATTGGAAATGATTGCATTTTCATTTTACTTTTTTTTAAATTTTATTTTTTTTTTTTTTTTAGAAAAAGCATCCGAGTGTTCAGATTAGGGAACTTATTCCAAGCAAAGTCCCAAATTCTTTTTATCATTTTCTCATTGACTATGTTTGATATTGAATTGAGTCACTTAGGGATTTTGTAAATCTTACTTATTCCTCCTCTCCAAAATATGGGCAAAACCAGGGAACTACGTGCTTAGATATAGGACAAAATAATGTGCTTACGGAAACTCTCAAAATATAAAAGGTTTTTAATATTTACATATCTTGTTTTGTGCCTATATTGTTCTCAATACTGATAATTCTGTTACTAGAGAAGAAAAAGAAGACAATTATTTCAAACACATGCTTTCATTGATTAATGCCCACACTAACAGTGAACATCACTGATAGCTTTTTTACAGCCCTTTGATATTGTAGTCCAAAATTTTACTCATTTTCAATAATATCATTACTTCACAGTAATTTTCAGTTATAGTCTGTAGGGAGCTATGCTGCTAAACTGAAGACTGTGCCCCTTTGGTGGATTGAATTGGCCTCAGGAGAAAGGTGGGCAATCTCCTGTTCAATTTACCATCCTGGAAACCTGCTATGGTCAGGGTCAGCTATGAGGCAGTTCTCACTTGACAGCTACTAGAATGAAGATGAAAGTACTATGTGTAAGATGTGTAATACTTAATAATGGAGGTAAGATTGTTACATGCCATCTGAATGAGATCAGGAATATTGTTTCCTTCAACTGGAGTTTTCTTGGGTTTTGAGTGTTTGTGTTGGTTTTGTTTTTTCAGCATACTAACAAGGACCAGATGCATAGATGGAGTTCAAAATGATATATTTAATAAATGAAAAGGAAACAAACAAATAAGCCCTATCTTATTTTACCTAGTGAAGAGAAAAAAATATAAGAAATAATCTGTAATGTTAGCCACCAAATGATAAATTAAGTAATAAGTCTAGAAGGACCAAGTAATCTCCTTGGCCAGGGTTGTCAATAAATTTACTGGAGAAAGTTTGGTTTTAACTGGTGCCTTTGGGAATGAGATGGTTCCATTATGGTTCTTTGTTACCCATCACCTCTTTGTGGTAGAAACTCTACTAAGTGCCTGATAGACAATATACATTGCTATATATTTAATGAAGGAGTTATGGAAAAAATAAAATAAAAATATATGTATGACAGGTGGCGTTTATGGTGTCCAAATTAATTAATAATGTCAAACAGTTAATATTTTAAAGGGCTAAGCATTCTTTGGAAAAGTGGAGGATTAATAAAGAGAAAGATCGTCAACAAGTTACATTGATGTACTGGTTGTAGCAATGGGCTCAAACTTACCCTGTCATGAGGACAGTTGTCTTGTTGGTGTATTGTTCAAAATCACTTTCCTAGCCTGTTGACCAACTTTGGTATGTGGATGGGCTGGGATATGCAAATAGGGTGTGCTAGGCTACCCATAAAGGGATTGGCTAGTCTTCTCATTAAATTGAGCAGATTCAACAGCAGAATTGGGGAAACAGCACCTGCAAAGAAGAAGCAAAAGACTATCATGTGCCCTTCAGGACCAATGATTCTTGCACCAGCTAGAGTAGGGCCTAGAGGGAGACAAAAAATCAAAGCACCTGCAGCAGAGAACCTGAGACCTGATTTAGGACAGAGCAGACCATGGGACTGCTCTGCTATTGAACGAGAGCTAAGAGTTTTTATCAAAGTTTGTTGAACATCTGGGATGACGGGCCGTAATTGGCAGGACCGAGAGTTTTGTAACACTGGTCTATAGCTGTGAGGCTCAAAACTAAGGTGCTTATGAGCACAAGCTGTCCTGACTGAGGGTGTTTTGCTAATGACCTGAATTATAGCCACAACAATATGGTTCCATGTGATCTGTGAGCTAACTGCAATGGAATTTTTTTTTTAATTCTACTAGTTTATTTACAAAATTCAAATATATCATATTCAAAGAAAAAAATTATTTCAATTTCCCTTACCCTCCCCATCAAATTGTACAACCCCATGATTAATTCCCCTCTCCTCCCCTGCACATCCTCATCCCTCTGCTTTCAACTTCCTCCACCCTTGGATCCTTATCCTCCTACAATAATTGTTTTTATACAGTATTTATCCTTATGGGACTGAGTTAGTTCACTCAGCATAATGCTCTCCAGTCCCTACCAAGTTAGGTAATAATTTACAAAATCAGTGCTCCTGCGTGTTGCATAGTATTTCATTGTGTGAATGTACCATAATGTCTCAATCCTTTAATTTGTGGTTAGATAATTGGGCTGTTTCCACATTCTTACGATGGTGAATAATGCTGCTATGGACATTGGTGTACAAATATCCATTTGTGCCTCAGTTCTTATTTTCTCAGGGTATATTCCAAGTAGTGGAACAGCTGGGTCATATGAAATTTCTGTGTTCAACTTTTTGAGGAAGTGCCAAACTGCCTTCCAGAATGGTTGTGCCGTTTTACAATCCTACAACAATGTATAGGAATTTCTTTCTTACCACATCCTCTCCAATATTTATTACTCACTGCTCTGTTAAACTTTGCCACTGTTACTGGAGTGAGATAGTACCTCATTGTGGTTTTGATTCACATGTCTCATTGTCAGTGACTTGGAGCATTTTATAACAGAAAAACTGAGATGAAGTTTAGAAACGCTAGTCCAAGATATAAAGAGACTGACAAATACTACCAGAAATGCACAATCTGGAAAGGATAAAATTGATTCATAGGACCTTCTAAAGATTAAATCCATTTGTGTATCCAAAACTTTTACCAACAGGGTGAAAAGAAAACTTACAGACTAGGAACAAATATTCAGTAATACCATCTCAGACAAGGGCTTACAGAATACTCCTGGGGCTCCACAAGAAAAAGACTGATAAACCAATTGCAAAATGGGAAAAGATATGGAATGAATTTTCACACAGGAAGATATTTGAATGGCAAACAGACATACACATTGGGATTTGGTCCCAGTAAAGCATTAAGACTGGTTTGGGGCTGAGTAGAAAGAGGTGTGGTAGCATGGGGCTATGTCTGGCCAAATGGGAACTGATTTTATGTTGTTAAAGGGGACAGTTCTCCTTCGTGAAGTTGATAAAGGTCAAATATGTTTGTCCCCATGTAAACTTGTCTCTTTTTACAACGGTACAGTATCAGGCCTGTTGTATGTGTATATACATGTATTTTGTCCCTCTATACATGTCTTCACTATGAGTTGGAACTCATTCGGTTGTTTCTAACACTAACAAAAAAAGAACAATAACTGCAACAAAGAAAGTATATGTTGTTGATGTTGTTAAGTGCCGTCGAGTCCCAGGTGACTCATAGAGATCCTATGAAGGAGAATCCTCGACGCTTGGGTGCGTTTCATCATCTCTTTAGGTTCATAGAGTTTCTGGAGGCAAGCTATTACGGAAGTGGACGCCACTCCACCTTCCGAGCTTGTTTTAATCGGGGAGCTCCACCTCACTCTCTGTCCGCATTGGGTAACCAACCATTAATGCATTTGACACGTCAGTGTCCTGGTGTTCAGCGTTACAGCAACCATAAGTGACCACAGCAAGGCAACTTGTACACCAGGGCTATACGACCTAGAGGAATGTCTGAACAAAAACAATGAAAGACTGCCTTTTGGGCTTGAAGCCCCCTACTGCCTTAAACCCTAGGCCAAGCCTGGCTTGCCTGGCTCCTGGAGGCAGAGTAGTCCTTCGTGTCCAAACACTGCCACAACACCCACACACACAGCACCGTGCTCTCTCTGGCAACCAGGTCATAGCAGCCCTGGGCGGAACAAACCTGGGAGAACATGGCCACCTTCTCTCCACTCTTCTCCTTTTGGGCTTGAAGCACCCTGCTGCCTTAAACCCTAGGCCAAGCCTGGCTTGCCTGGCTCCCGGAGGCAGAGTAGTCCTTCACGTCCCAAAACTGCCACAACACTCTTGCACACAGCACCATGCTCTGCCTGGCAACCAAAGAAAGTATATAGTCATGTTTATTTAAATTTTCATTGTAATGAAGAAATTGAAGAAAGCTCAGGCATCCTGTAGGATAAGGAAGTCATTCAATGTTTTGAACAGAGATGAAAAATAAAAAAGACATGTAAGGGTTCAGGCAAAGTTAAGTTGAGAACAATATTTATGAAGGAAGGACTGATGGAGAAAAATGTGGACAGAGAAGGCAATTTTCTAAAACTTTGAATGTTCCCAAAACGAAGTGTTTGGATTCTAATATTACAGTTGAAAAGACACTTGTTACTTTCAAATGGATGAAGAGAGAAAACTCAAATAAGACAGGATAAAGGCCACCTCATATAAGGAGTAAAAATTAAACCTACCTAAGCACATTTTCTACTCTCTTTGTTGCTTATAATAATGAATTAGAAGCTCTGCATCATGCTGTCTTTCAGAACCTATGAGTAATATAATAGGTACAAACAATTCTGTGTAGTGTCCTCAGTGTAAGTGATGCATAGGAGTCCCTGTTGCCTGGGCTGAGCATTAGTAACAAAGAAAGTGATATGGGGTATTGTCTGGTCATAGAATCCTTAAAAGTCTCCTACAGATTCTTCCATGTAGTAAGCTTAAAAACCATCTACAACCTTGGAGAAATGCTTTAATTTCCCCACCATACCCTTTGCTTTCTTACTTCTAAGCTTTTGACACTGCTTCTAGAATCCTATATTTCTATCTATGAACTAGGTGGCAAACCAAATCTTGCCCCCTTTTCTTTTCTTTTATGTTCTAATTTTATTTAAGTAATTAGGATAAAGTAAATGCTGAGAGCTTTAATGATTCTTTCGCTCTATTCATGATAAAGAGTTAATGTAATTTTGGCTAATTTACAATGTTTGCATCTGGACTCAGAAGATAAGCTACTTAAGTCTAAACAGTATTCATGGTAACAGTATGGACATCTGTATCTATTTGAAATATTTTTATTTGCTGGTTCATCAGTTAAGATTCTTAAATATTTCTGTGATTGAAATTAAAATTGTTCCTATAGTCTCCCTTGATAATTACATCACTTTAAAATTACATTTGGGTTATTTTGGTGTTAGGAGAAGAGGGGATTTTGTGATGAGGCATCTGGAAATTGTGGAATATGGAGTATGCTTCTCTATAGTTTCCCTATATCATTTATTTTTCTCTCCAATCCCACTCAAAGTGAGGAGTTTTGCTTCTCTATATTGAGATGTAATCCATATTGAAGGTTGTAGTCAGATATTTTGTGGTGATTGTTTCAAATCATCTTCAAAAATCCTCAGCATTGGACCACCAGGCAACATGACAGATGAAGAAATGATTGTAGCTGCCAACAGCTTCATTTTACTTGGATTCACAATCAACACTCACGGTAGCAATAGTCAAGAAATCAAGATGCATTACATCGGGAAAATCTGCTATGAAGGACCTGTTCAAAATGGTAAAAAGTTTAAACACTAAGGCTTGTCTAATCCATGTTATTTTTTTTCAGTTGTTTGTTTTTTTGTTAAATTTATTATTAATTTCAGTGAAAATTTACAGAGACATTGGATTTCCATTCATTCATTATTGCACTTTTTACCCTCCCAGCCCTCCCTCCTAGTACACTACGCTCTTGGAAAAGTAAAAGAAAAATTCTTTCATTGTTTTACAATCCCTCTCCAGGTCCATTCCACCATGTAGCCTTCACTCTAGACTCCTGTCATGACAAAAATATCTAATCGCATATCCCTTTTAAACAGTTTTCCCCCTTATCTGTTTCAATGTAGTATACATTATTGAGCCCATCTTTCTCAGTCTCCCCTCAACCCCGCGGTCAGTCCTGTTTTACAACAGTGGCACCATGCAGTATTTGTCCTTTTGTGACTGAGATACTTCACTCAGCAAAATGTCCTCCGGAGTTCCTTGTTTCTCAATGCAGCATAGTATTCCATTGTGTGAATAAACCACAGCTTCTCTATCCATTCACTTGTTGATGGGCACTTAGGTTGTTTTCAACTCCTTGCTATTGTGAACAAAGTCGCAGTAAACATGGGTGTGCATATATCTGCTTGGATGTCAGTTAAGGTGTCTTTGGGGTATATTCCCAGTAGTGGGATTCCTGGGTCAAATGGTATCTCTATTTGCAACTTTTTGAGAAAGTGCCATACCGCCTTTCACAGTGGTTGCACCACAGGTGTTTCTTATGTATCTGAAAGTTGGACAATGAACAATGATGATAGAAAAAGAACTGATGTCGTTGAACTGCTATGTTGGCGAAGAGTACTGAATATCCCAAGGACTGTCAAAACAAGCAGTAAGTCTGTCTTGGAAGATTGTAAATAGGGAACTTCTCAGAAGCAAGGATGGTAAAATTTCATCTCACATGCTTTGAAGATGTTGTCAGGAGGGACTAGTCTTTGGGAAAAGGAATCATGCTGGGAAAGGTGGAGAGTCAGAGAAAGAGAGTGAGACTCTTAACAACATAGACTGACATAGTGACTATAACAATTGGCTCAACATATCAGAGATGGTAATGATGGCACAGGATTAGATATGGTTCAGATCTGTTGTTCACAGGGTCACTATGAGTAGAAGTTGACTTGATGGCACCTAACAAGAAAAACTAACAACACTGCTTTGCTTCATAAAGATCAGATGTTATCAGATGTTATTCTTGATATTTCTTTCTGTAACAAGAAGGAAGCTCTGTAAGCTTAGTGGTAAATAATTGTCCTGCCAACCTAAAAATATGCACTTCAAATCCACTAGCTGGTCTATGGGAGAAAGATGAGAAATCTTCTACTTGGATTCTGACTCAAGAGTACAAAACAACAACTATTATACTAGAAGCCCCACCCTGGTACAGCCACATGTTGATGTTGTTATGTGCCATTGAGTTGCCTGTGACTCATAGCAACCTTATGTACAACAGTCCTAAACTCTGATCTGTCCTGTGCAAATCTCACTATCTCCGACACACTTACTCCCATTATCCCAGTCACTACATCAATTCATCTCACCTAGGGTCTTCCTCTCCTGCACTGTTCATAGGCTGGCAAAGTATCAGATTTAAATCAGTTGAAATCATTAATATTTAGACTTGTAAAATGGGGCAATTTAGGAGAGCAATAAACTAGGCAGGGTAATGACTTTCTTTTCTGATGTGTATTTTGGTATATCTTTTCACAAAATTGACTGTAAATATTTTAAGGAAAAAAACCTTATTATTATTGTTTAAAGTGATGAGAGCTCTGTTAAGGAAGTAATTGAATAGACCATGACCTGAATCAGGTACACTTTAGTCTTTAAACTGAAATAATTGCTATCCATTAATTTGGTGCGGTCCCTTACAGAAGACTTTTCTAAAGCAATATGCCTCCTGATCTCCTGATTGCTGGTAGCAAAGGTGCTGATTGTGGGTACAAATAAGATTATGTCATTGACACCTTTTAATCTTTTCCCCATCTATCATGATGTTGCCTATTGGTCCAGTGGGGAGGAATTTTGTTTTCTTGATGTTGAGATGTAGTCCATATTGAAGGTTGTAGTTTTTTATTTCTACAGCAAGTGTTTTAAGTCTTCCTCACTTTCAAAAAGCAAGATGGTGTCATCTGCATAATGCAGATTTTTGGTGAGTCTTTCTTAGATCCTTATGTCACATTTTTCTTCACAGAGTTTAGTTTCTCAAATGACTTGCTCAACATACAGATTGAATAAGTGTGAAAAACATATATATACACATAGACATAGATTAGAGATAGAGATGAGATGAGATGAGATAGAGATAGAGACGATATAGATAGATATAGATATAAATATAGATATAGATATAGATAGATAGATAGATAGATAGATAGATAGATAGATAGATAGATAGATATTCCATGAAAACTTTAAATAAAATGACAGTAGAAATTAATGCCTTTGAGTTGTGGTGCTGAAGAGTACTGTATGTCGCATAGACTGCCAGAAGAACAAACAGATATACCTTGGAGAAAGTGAAGCCAGAGCGCTCCTTGGAAGCAAGGACAGTGAAGCTTCATCTCACGTACTTTATGCATGTTTCTTGAAAAAGCACATCATGCTTGGAAATGTGGAGGATTAGTGAAAGAGAAGAAGACTCATAAAGAGTTAGTTTGATCCAGTGACTATAATAATGGGCTCAATTATATCACGGATGATGATGATGGCACTGTACAGGATAAGGCTCAAATCTGTTGTTCAGAGGGTCACTAGGAGTCCTACTTGACTAAGTCATCCAACACTTTGCTGGTGTAGTCTGTAGGCAGTTGTGCTGCTAACTCAAAGGCTGAACTCTGCAGGTTTGGATCCATAAGTAAGTGTCTCCTTGGGTGAAAAGTTGGCAATCTTCTACTGTATGATTTACAGCCTCAGAAATCCAATGGAGGGCTCCTATGAGTCAACAAGAATTAAAAAGTAATGAATTAAACTGCTGACACTTTAGAATATACTTGACTAAGAGATCAGTGATTTTCAGTTTATCATTGCATTTGTATGAAACAAATTAATATGAGTTACATTTTTCTTTAAAAATAAAATTTTGACTGATCTGATTTAGTTTGAAAGTGATGCCTCCTACTGCCTCCTTGCTGCCTGTCAAATTTCCTGAGAAAAATATCAAGAGGGTAGTAAGGTCTATGCAGTTTTAGGTAAGATGTTTCAGTGTTATCTTTCGGCAGAGTTGAAACCAACTCTCACTACCATGTAAGAAAAGATCTTCACTGTCACACAGTCTTACTGCACACTAAGGATGTCAGGGTGGCAGCCATCAATCTACACACTGCCTGTCACCATTAGTAAGTTGATACCCATCCACTGAGTAAATGAAACAGCAGGGTCTCAGGGATACAGACATTTACAGATAGGGCCATCTGTCATACTTAGGTTGCACAGGACAAGATAAAGCTTCTTTATATATTTTGAGGATGCCAAGTGCCACATCTCTTCAAAAGCGAGGCCAAGACCTGCCAATCATGACATTCATTGTAATTCAAGAAGGTCAAGTAGTCTTGTCTTTGTGTATCAAAAAATGCCGACCTTCTGTCAATGAGGAGGTCAAAAATCTGTACTAGATTAAAAACATTTGTGCCAAAGGCCTCAAAATTCCAAAAGGTCAGTGTCAATGCCAATCAAAATACATGTACAGAATGGAAGTTAACTTTTGCCTGAATTTAAATGAAACTTTTTTTCTTTTATTACCTGATCAATGAGCCCAAGCTTCTTCTTCGTGTTTTTTTTTAACTTTGTCATTAATCTGTTCCTTAATATTCTTGTTTACTTTATGTGTACAAGGTACTAAAAAAAACCCTCAAAACTCGTTTCAATGGGCAATGTAATTTTTGTAAACCAGTAATTCTCAAACTTGAGGGTTTTTCAGGCACATATTTAATTAGGTGAGTTAGGGGTTGAGCTCAAATATTTTGTAGTTCTAAGAAGTTCCCAGGTGGTGCTGATGTTGCTGATCTGGGGAATAACACACTGAAGCCCTACTCTAGGTCACACAAATAATGTTAACGTCCTGCTCCTTACATGTTGTTGTTGTTGTTATTAAGTACAGTCAAGTCATAGATGACTCATAGTGACCCTATGAATGAAAGACCTGAAAACTTGAATGACTTTCATTGTTTCTCCAAGTTCATAGAGTTTCTGGAGGTAAGCTATTTCAGAAGTGGATGCCACTCCTGCTTCCAAGCTTGTTTTAATCGGGGAACTCTACCAAACACTGTCCACCATGGGTGACCATTATCACATTTGGCACATCAGCGTCACAGTGTTCAGCATCACAGCAACCACGAGTTACCTCTCTTCAGCAAGTGGACAGACCAGTGTTATACCACTTAGAAGAATGTTTGACAAAAAACAATTAAAACTAGGCCTGAGGGCTCCAGATTAAAATCAGCCACCTTTGGCTTGGTAGCATCACTTTCTATCCATTAAGCCAACAGAGCTCTATATGTTCCTTACATAGAAAAAGGAATATGTTGCAATACATTATCTTTATCTTACATTTTCTCTCCTTTAAAATATTTACCCACTCTGGTGGGCATTTACTAAGTATATGATATTATTATTTTTTGTTTGAACCAGCTGTCTTCTAATGTTAAGCTAAATAATTTGTAAATAAACACACATACACAAGAATTGATGAAGATGAGTTTCATACTGTAGTATGTCGAGGGTATATGTAATTTCTCTGGGTTGGAATTTCTCTGGGTTGATGGCAAATTGATGGGTGCTCCGAAATCCATTGTTTTGCATTAGTTGTTTGTATCTGCCTTACATACACACATGCACACACACACACACACACACAATTTTAGAGGGTATGTATACCTTAATTTTGATATTGCTCTAATGACAAGTATTTAGATTTCAATTTCAAATATTTACTCGTACAAAACATGACAGTAAATGTATTTTTAAAATGCTGTGGACACATGTGGAAGTGTTTTTTTTTTCTTTTTCAAATATGTGGAAAGAAAAATGGGTCACAAAATAGCTTTCTATTGCATCTGAGAATAACAGCGTAGGTCTTTAACTTCCAGGTTTAATATCTAGTGTCTGTGCCTTTTCCTATCCCAAGGCAATCACTCTCTTGCTTATTCCGTTGTTACCATGCTGCCTGTCTTCAATGCCTTAAATATTTCACTTTCCTTAGATTATTCTTATGTGGTCCCACATGCTGAAATGCTCTTTCCCCTAAATAGCACGTATATGCCTAATCTGCAGAATTTTAATTGTATTCCAATAAGCCCGCATTCCTTAATTAAATAAAATCTACTTTTTATAAATTAACTCATAATCTCTTATAATATTTTTCCTTTAGGCATTCACCACAATTTGCATTTTTTAAGTCTTTCTGCACTTACCAACATACACTGTTAAATCTGTAAATTCTGTAAGGACAAAAGAACACTTTATTCATGAAACAGATTTTTAATATTTTTTTAGTATTATTGAGTGTGATGACTTTGAAGACCTCTAGCATTTCCTAATCCTTAAGCAGGAAAGGACAGGGTCATATCTGTTGTTTATAGAGTCGCTGGGTTGTAGTCAACTTGAAGGCACTAAACAACAACATCAGCAAACAGATAACTTGTCTTTGACAATTTTTCTTGTCTGTAATAATCACTTCTAACAACCTACTCAATGTCTTTGAGATGAACCTTCAGCACCCTTCTCTCTAAAGAGCTCTCTGGCCACACCTTCTCCAAGACGTCTGTTCGTTCTTTTGACGGTCCGTAGGATATTCAGCATTCCCTTCAAAGACCATAACCCTAAGACATTAGTTTTTCTTCTGTCATCCTTATTCCATGGATAGGGCCAGCATGCTAGGAAAGGTGGAAGGACAGTGAAAGAGAGGAAGACCCTCAAAATGATGGACTGACACAGTGAAATGATGACACAATGACTGCAGCAATGGGCTCAAGGGTGTCACAGATAATGAGGACGGCTCAGGATAAAACAGGGTTGAGTTCAGTCATTCATAGGGTCTCTATGAGTTTACCTGGCTTGATGGCACATAACAACAACAACAACAACAACTTGTATTATAAGAGAACTTTGGGACATAGTCCACAGGGACTTAACCCAAAGGAAGCATTTCTCTGGTGCTTGAATCCTCAGTGAATTTTTAGGGGAATGATAAGCTATCTGCTCCCGTGAGATTTGTTGTTGCTGTTGTTATGTGCCATCAAGTCACCTGTGAACCATAGCAACACTAAGTCTAACAGCTCTGAATCCTGTCCTGACCTGAGCCAGTCTCATTAATTCTGACACAGCAATCCCCACTTCCCCAGTCACTGTAACAATGCATTTCATCTGGAATTTTCCTCTCCACCCTTCCAAGCATGATGTCCTTCTCCAAGGACCAATCTCTCCTGCCCATATCCCCAAAATATGTGAGATGAAGCTCAAAATCCTAGCCTCCAAGGAGAGACTTTGGTTTAACCCTCTCCCATACAGACCTATAGATTTTCTTGGAAGTCCATGGTATGTATGTTCAAGAATCTTCTCCAATGCCACGAGGTGAAGGTATTGATTCTTCTTCTGTCACTCTGACATTTATTGCTTTTCAGCACTCTAGAGAGGTCCCTTACAGCTGATTTCCCCAATGGTCTGTTCTAAAGACTCCTTCTTGATCTAAGAATACATTTCCCATAAGCACAATTAAATGTTCTGGGATTCCCATTTTCCTCAAGGTTGGCCATGCTTTGTTGTGATTCACACAATCAAATGCCTTTGCATAGTCTATGAAACTCAGATAGACATTCCTCTGATATGCTTTGCTTTCTGCCACGATCCATCTGACATTTGTAATAATCCCTCTAGTGCCACAACCTCTTCTATACCCAGCTTGTGTTTCTGATAGTTCTCTGTCAATGTTCTAGTCAGCCTGTGAAAACCTGCTGTAGGGTCAGTTATGAGTTGGTCTGATTCCTCAAAATGAGAGTGTTGTCTTGTATATAAGTGCATGTGTGCCAGATTGCTTTCATTTTCTAACTGTTGTTGGGAAGATCTCAGGTGAACATAATTGCATAGGAGACATCTCACAATGTGTAGCCTACTATCTTTAGAAAGCTGTGCCCAATGACCTTTTATTTTAGCATGTTCACCTCTACTGTCTTTCCTTTTTAAAACAGATTCAGGAGAGAACATAGAATGGGGATGTCAGAGAAATCTTGACTGAAAGTAAAGAAAACCAAAAAGATATTTGCTTGTATTTATATTGATTATGCAAAGGAATTAAACTGAGTAAATACTGATATATTATAGGTAACATTGAAAGATTAGGAATTAAAAAACACTTAAATATACTCATGTGAGACCTCTATTGTTGTTGTTTTTATGTGCTGTTGAGTTGTCTGAGACTCATAACGATCCAATGTAAAATAGGATCTCTGAAGCCTGCCCTGTCCTGAGCCAGTCTCACTGAATCTGACACACCTACCCCTATTACCCTACTTACTATATAAATCTATCTCATCAGGATACTTCCTATCTTGCACTGTCCCTCCACTCTTCTGATCATGATGTCCTTCTCCGAGTATTGTTCCCTTCTGACTACATGTCCAAAGCATGTGAGATAGAGCTTCAAAATCCTAGTCTCCAAGGAGAAATTTGGTTTCACCTTCTCTAAGACAGACTTATTTTTGTGTCCATCCATGGTATGTGCAAGTCTCTTCTCCAGCACCACAACTCAAAGCATTGATTCTTCTTATATCATCCTTAGTCATCATCCAGTTCTCTGATGCATAAAGGCATAGCCTATGTTGTTGTTGTTGTTGTTGTTATGTGCTGTCGAGTCATTTGCGACTCATAGAGACCCTATGTACAACAGCCCTAAACCCTGCTCTATCCTGTGGCAACCGCATTGCCTCTGACACACCCATCCCGATTACCCCAGTCACTGAATCAATCCATCTCATAGAGGGTCTTCCCCTCTTGCACCGTCCTTCCACCCTCCCAAGCATGATGTTCCTCTCCAAGGACCTGCCCTTCCTTACAACATGTCAAAAGTATGTCAGACTAAGCCCCAGAATCCTTGCCTCCAAGGAGTAGCTTGGTTTAACCCTCTTCAGGATGAATCTGTTTGTTTTCTTGGCAGTCCATGGTACATTCAATACTCTCCTCCAGCACCACAGTTCAAAGGCATCAATTCTCTTTCTGTACTCCTTGGTCATTGTTCAACTCTATGATGCATAACAAGTGATTGCAAAGACCATGGCCTGTATCAGGCACACCTTAGTCACCAGCAAGACACTGTTGCTCTTGAGTACTTTGGAGAGGTCCCTAACAGCAGCAAACTTTCCCATGGCAATACATCTTTAAATTTCCTGGCTACTGGTTCCAAGAGTGTTAACTGTGGAGCCAAGCAAACTAAAGCTGTGGACAATCTCAATCTCTTCACCATCCATCCTGATGCTGCCAATTGGTCCAGGGGTGAGAATCTTTGTCTTCTTGACATTGAACCTCAATCAATATTGAAGGCTGACTTCTTGACCCTCTGCAACAAGTGCTTCAGGTCCTCCTCAGTTTCAGCAAGCAGGGTTGTATCAGTTGATGAGGACTCATTGCAACATCTTAATAGTGGAGTCTAAACCTGCTGCATATGGTTTTCAAGGCTGTGATGTTCAGGAATCAAGTCATCAGGACTATATTCTGAGACCCTCCCAGGGTGGGTTTGTACAATTCTTTTCTCTGGCTGTGATTAACTATTAGCACTGATGAACTGCCTACAGGACAGTAAACTGAAAGTATTCCCACCAAGATACAATGTACTGATCATTTTTACATTTATGTAACATTGTAAAAATTTAAATGTGTTCACATTCATGAATTCAAGAATTAAGAACCTAAGAAAAGGATCACGATGGTTTAGCAATGTGCCAGGAATCCTGAGGGACGTGGACAAAAGTACAATAACTTCTAGTAAGATGTGGGATTTACATTAGAATTCCCTGATCCCCGCACAATCAATATATTTGAAGGCTGAATATAAAGAAATAACGGAAAATGAGTGCACACATCCCAATTTTTACCATCTCCTTCTAGCGCTAACACAGTCCACTTATTGCCACAGGTACATTCCTGAAATGTCATTAATTAAAGTGATTTCAATTAATGCTTTTTTGGCTTGGTGCCATTTTCCTACCCTAGTCAAACCAGGAAAAAAATAAGAGCCAAGCCTTATTTTGTTGCAGTCACTAAAGTCCTAATGACATGTATAGACATTGCACAGCTTCCTATGGATTAACTAGGATCTTACTTGCGGAAATAAGAATTTCAGCTACATAGGGTTTACGCTTAACAAGAACAAACCTTCTCAGATTGAATTGCTGACATTTCTCTTTTTAGTTATATTAATTTTTGCTTCTTATATTTAATTTTTTCCATGTTTCTCTCCATTTTCTGTGTTTCTCATGCCTAACATATTTAGGGCATGTTGCTAGGAGGGGCTGTTTCTTAGATAGGGACATGATCTCAGAAAGGCAGAGGCTGGCAAAGGAGAGAAAGACCCTTCAGGCAGGTGGATTAACACTGCCACAGTGGGCTCTGGTGTGTCG
>NW_006399787.1:34959-54544 GCF_000299155.1 Elephantulus edwardii | reverse complement strand
ATATATATAACACAACTATATATATATAACACAACTATCTATCTATCTATCTATCTATCTATCTATCTATCTATCTATCTATCTTATCTATCTAGTTGTTGTTATGTGCCGTCGAGTCGTTTCCGACTCATAGGGACCCTATGCACAACAGCCCTCAACCCTGCTCTATCCTGTGCCAACCGCACCACCTCTGACACACCCATCCCGATTACGCCAGTCACCAAATCAATCCATCTCATAGAGGGTCTTCCCCTCTGCGTTTCTCTCGCCTTTGCCTTATTTTAAAGGTGGTAATAAGACAAATAATGTCGTTTAAGGTTTTTAAATTTCAGAAGCAGAGGGTCTTGTCACAAGAACAATAATCCATATAAATGGTGTATGCATGGCCGTCTGAACTTATTTTTTTGTGATAGAATCAAATGAAACTTGCATAAACTAAACTGACACAAGCATAATTGTATGTCTAATTATTGAATTTCATGGAAATTACACCAAAATGGAGGCAGTGTACAAAAAGCTGTAAAATTGCTTTCATGCAATCTGATCAAATTTTCTTTTTGTCACTTCCCTTAGGTCTGTAATCCCACCAGAGTCATGTATATTTCGCTTCTCTGTGGTTTGAAAGCTCACGAGCACACTGCGGCATCCTTGACAATGTGAGGAGCAATAAGCCTGGGAAGAAACCTCCAAACATTTTTAAAAAGCCTTGTAAGAGTTTAACTTCTGATTCTGCTGCTCTCAGTATCTTCTTACCAAAAGTAACAGGAAATAAACTCAGTGGTTCTCACCACCCCAAGTACCCTGGTCTATTTAATGTACAGCCTTATTTAAATTCCAAGGAGAATCAATTGGTCAAATGGTATCTTACGAGCACTCTTGAGAGGAAATAACTAGTGAATTTTGTCCTTTGAAAACTCCACACTTTGCTACTATAATTCTCAGCAAATGAATAAGGGGGAGAAGAGGTTAGTGAATATTTACATTTGAATACATGCAAACTCTTTAAAAAAAATTGAACATCGGATTCCTTTTGCAGTGTGAGCTCGACAAAAAGGAAGAAATTGCCTGAGATGTTGAACTGAGAATATTTGTATTTAATCATTTAGAAATGCTACCTTTTGCTCTGAAGCAGGTTATGACTAGGCATTTACAGTTTAGGAAATGGAATTTTCAAGTCAGTCCAGAATGTGCTGTTTTTAAATGGAGAATGGAGATTGTTCACATAGCAGGTAAGTGAAACCCTGATCCTGTAATTATGAAATCATTGTTATGTGAGTCAATGGAAGTCACTGAATTAAAAACCCAGAAGTGTAGTGTGTCACAGGATATGACATTTACCCTTAATTAGGGTGGTTTTGTGAGCCAGAAAATACAAAATGCTTTTCTTTAATATGTTAGAAGCACCTGTTATTTAAAGTAGTTGACAAAGAGAAAATAGGGTCTAAACATAAAATAGAACATATATTTCACTGTAGAAAAAGTTAACATGAAAACCTACATCTAAGCCTTTAATTGTATAACTTTAACCTATTAACTGTAACCTCAACGTTATCTCTTCTCATTTATTTCTAAATTAATATCTGGAAAATAGAAAAAGTATGCAAGTACCAGCATAGGCTGTTTTTAGTGTTTTTTGTTGTATTGGGATGCTAACTGAAAACTCAGTAGTTTCAATCTGCCAGGTGCTCTGAGGACCAAAGATGAGTAGTTTCATCCCCTAAAGAGTAATTACCCAAAAATGAAGTGGAAAGGAAACTGAATATAGATAGGTTGATTATGAGTCAGAACTGATACTGCAGTGATCAATTTTATTTTGGTTTTCTTATTTCTCTCCTTTATTTTCTTTCTCTCCCTCACATCAACCTTGTAATATATAAAAGAGATTTATTATTATTATAAATATTAAAAAAATTGCAATTCTGAATCTCTTAACTGTAGGTCAAAGTAGTTCTGACTCTAGAAAAGACTTCTTTTCTCTTGGAGGCTGCTACAGGTCAATTTCCTGTCTTTCTACTTTTGAATTTTGTGCAGAGTTGTGATAAAACAGGAAGCCTTAGATTTGTAAGTAGCTAATATTATTATACATACATATGTATATAAACTAAAAGTCCAACATGTTAATTAAAAATAGTTCTCTGTTTAGAAAGCCAGATACTTTCTCTAATAAGAAATGGTCAAAGGCAGTAAAACTTTCATCAGAAATGTTCCTAACATTGGAACTAGGGGAGGTGATAGAATTATCTGGAAAGCTGTTTATTTTGGCAGCCTAATGTATTTATGTCCTGAATTAAGTTCTAACAGGTCAAAATATCCTCTTCTAGTCGGTACCAAAGAAACAGTAAATGCACATTTACAGATTTTTATCTCTCTAGGATAATTGTGAGCACTCCAATGACTCTTCTGGAGAAAGCATTGATGATCTACTCTCATAAATATTGTTGTTATATGCTGTCAAGTTATCAACAATTCTCAGTTTCATAGACTGAAAATTGCTCACAAGGAGATTGCCCATCTCTGCTTTGTTTTCTCAAACTGCCTCACAGACCACAGAAAAGATGTGTACTTGGGTTTGATCATGCAAAGGAGTTTGACTGTGAATCACAATAGCTAGGGACAACATTAAGAAGAATGGGAATGAGAACACTAATTGTGATGTGATGTATCTTACACATTGTTTAAGAAGCAGTTTTTCTAATGGAACAAAGGAACACTGCATAGTTAAAATCAGAAAAGGCATGTGTCAAGACTGTATCGTTTCTCCATACTTATTCAATCTGTACGCTCAGGAAATCTTTTGAGAGGCTGGAATATATCAAGAATAATGTGCAATCAGGGTTATAGAAAGACTTATTAACAATCTGCACTATGCGGATAGCACAATCTTTCTTGAAGAAACTGGAGGCTTGAATCACTTACTGCAGAAGATAGAATACTACAACTTTCAATATGAGTTACATCTCAACATCAAGAAAACAAAAATCCTTAGGACTGGACCAATAGACAACATCATGATAGATGAAGAAACTATTGGAGTCACCAACAATCTTATTATACTTGGATTCACAATCAACACATGTGCAAACAGTAGTCAAGAAATCAGAAGACATGTTGCATTGGCAAAATCTGCTGTCAAGGACTTCTCCAAACTGCTAAAAGCACAAGGATGTCAATTTAAAGACCAAGATGGGCTTAACTTAGTATTTTCAGTTGCTCCATATGCATTTGAAAGCTTGGTAATAAATAAGGAAGATCAAAGAAGAAACAATGCCTTTGAACTGTGGTGTTGGCAAAGAGTATTGAATATCCCATGGACTGCAACAAAAATAAATCTGTCTTGAAGGAAGTATAACCACAGTGTCCCTTATAGAGATAAGGATGGTGAAACTCTGTCTCACTTACTTTGGATATATATTCAGGAGAAACAAATCCTTAGAGTCATTGTGCTGGGAAAAGTGAAGGGTCAATGAAAGAGAGGAAGACCATCAATGAGATGGATTGACATTCTGACTAACTCAATGGACTCAATGGACTTCATCATAAATGAGAGATGGTGAGGATGGTACAGATAGGGCAAGATTCATAACTGTTGGTCAAAGGGTCATTATGAGTCCTACTTGATCTGATGGCACCTAACAGCACCATGACAACATACTATCAAAAAGTGAAATTCAGTATCGAAGAAATAAAAAATGGCAGAATTGAGATTGATGCTTGGGTTCATTCCTATCCAATTTGAGTTCTACTTTTCAGAGTAAACTTACTTTTAAAATGGTAGTAGCTTTTTTGTTTGTTTTTTGGGTTTTTTTGTTTGTTTGTTTTACTTGCCACACACTTTGGAACGTCACTAAGCCACTTAATGAGTGTGGCTTTTTATAACAAGCTACAAAAACTGAGTAGAATGTAAAACTTATTTTGTACTTTAGTGGTTTTTTTTTTCCTAGCTAAAATATTTCAAAGTAGGTCTACTGTAATTTATATAGCTTTAACTCTACCATATACAGTGACCCTGGCAAAATTGCTTTCTATGTTAGACTTGCCATAAATATTCTGTGAGCGTATTTATAGAAAGTGGTGTGTGCCGAGTTTAGCAAAGCATAAAGCATTGAAGACAAGGTGCTTGCCCTGAAGAGCTTATGGTCTAATTTAGCTGTAGACAGAATGGTAGATACCTATAAAATACTAAAAGAGAGTTGCTTGACCTATAACCTCACACATGGTGTAATAAATCAGGTGATAAGACTCCAAAGCATCTAACAATAAGCTGTGCAGACCAGCAGGAATACATTTTGTTTCAGAATGTCAACAGCAGGAAGTCGATAGAAAATGGCTAAGAAGACAGTGGACAAATAAAAAAATTATCTTCCATTCAATTCTAAGTAATACAAATACTAGAAGAGAAATTTGTAGTCAAAATTGACTGTATTTATATGTAATGTGGCCAAGTTGGAACTGACTCATTGCTGATCCTCCTCTTGGTTTTCAAGAACGTAAATCACAAGAGAGAAAACGGCTTATCTTTTCCCCGAGGAACCACAGTGCATTTGAACTTCAAGAGAGACACGGCGTTTGGGTTAGCAGTGCAGTAACTCTGTATAGACTGCCCCACCTATACAACTGAGCAGTCTCAGTTCTATATCCAAGAATTATCTTTTTAAAAGGAAACTAAAACAAAGATAACTTTTTTTTCAGTACTTTTCTGTTGTCTATATGTTAATTGTAAAAAATGCCCAGAGAAGCCACAGAAAGTAGAGAAACACTGCTGGCGGTCCACAAATGACAGTGAAACATACAGATGCTAGAGTAGATGATGTTCTGGCATATGGTTGCATTGACAGTGTGTTCCTCAAAGTTAGAACACCTTGTTTATGGTAATAAAACTGTTATTTGTAGAGTGTGCACTGTTGACTCCCCACCTCTCTGAAATGTAAAAACATACACACACAGGTTTAAGCATAGGGGAGAGCTCTGTCCAGTCCTCTTATTGGCTTGCCAAGAACAAGCATGTGAGACTCAGCGCCTTCTAGGCCACATCGTTTGAACCAGCCTGCCTGCTGAGAACACACATGCCTTTGTTCTTTGCTTTTTCATGTAGTAAGCTTATAAATTAGGCTCTACCCAGTGAGAAGTGAATGGGAAGTGGTAAACCCTTCTGAAGGGGCCAAATTTAAATCAGCGAGAGTATCTGGAAGTCTGACTGTGGTTAGA
The DNA here is from genome assembly GCF_000299155.1 of Elephantulus edwardii. Lineage (NCBI taxonomy): Eukaryota > Metazoa > Chordata > Mammalia > Macroscelidea > Macroscelididae > Elephantulus > Elephantulus edwardii. The sequence continues at coordinate 49,339 of NW_006399787.1, read as the reverse complement.
CACTTACTCTATACCAGCTAGTCTAGCTTTATGGTAATTTTATTACTCATTTTCTCTCCATCTGCCTGATTTTGTATTTTTCTCTCAGTTGACTCAAATATGAAGGGGAAAGAGGAAGTTTGCAATTAAGCTCCCTTACATATTATAGATGTTTATTGAATAAAAGTGAATTATGGGCCACCAAATACTTGAAAAAAGAAATAAAAAATGGAATAGGTTAAATTGGAGTTTATTGACAGAGTCAGCCTTTTAAAATATAAATAAATATACATACACACAGAGAGAAATAGAAATAAAGATCTATATTGTATTATTTTTTTAAATAAAAATATAATAATTACAGAATTACAGATACATAGAACAAATTGCATTGGGAAAATCTGTCATCAGGGATCTCTCCAGAGCGCTGAAGAGCAAGGATGTCAGTCAAGAGATTGAGGTTCACCTGACCCAGGCCATAGTCTTCATAAGTGCTTGCTACATAAACACCAGAGAGCTGATCAATGACTGAAGATACCAGAAGAAGAATAAAAACTTTTAAATTGTGGTGCAGGAGAAGAGTATTGAACACACTGTGGACTGCTAAGAAAACAAACAGGTCTATCCTGGAAAGAGTAAAACTAAGTCACTGTTTTGGAAGCAAGGATTTTGAAGTTCCATGTGACATACTGTGGGCATATTGTCAGGAAGGACCAGTCCTTGAAGAAGGATATCATGAAATAATGGAGGGACATCACAAGAGAGAAAGACCCTGGAGGAAATGGATTTACACAGTAACTGGAGTAATGGGGATAGGTGTGTTAAAGTCAGTGAGACTGGCTCAGATAGGGGATAGTTCAGAGAATTGTACATAGGGTTGCTATGAGTCACAGGTAACCTTATGGTTACTCAGACCTAACTCATAAGCAAAAACCGTATAGTGATCTCTTATATACAATGAGCTATGGAATACAAAAATATTGAGGCCCAGTCCCATGAGCCACAACCACAGCTTATACTAGGTTTCAAACTTGGCATAGTAAGCCTTAAATTCTAGGAGCCAATCTCTCCTAAAACAGGAGTACTGATCCAGAACAAGTGGAAACTCTTCTCATCTCCAGTTTTTATCCAGTGATGCCCAAGTTTGGCTCACAGAGAGAGCCAGAAACAAAGAACTCCTTACTTGAGAAAAATGATACTATTTCAAACAGAGAGTAAAACTTCCATCTTTTTTTAAATTAATTTTAATGAACATTTGCAGAGATTTTGGATTTCCAGTCATTCATTGTTGTACTTTTCTTAAAGGATCATATTGAATACAGTGAAGTTCTTAATGGAAAACAACTGAAAGTGACTTATTGTTTCATGACACTTGATGTTGTTTGATGCCAGTGCTGGCTAGTCAAGTATGACTCACAGTGACCCTAGGAGCAACAGATCTGAACCCTTTCGTATCCTGTGTCATTCTTGTCATCTCTAACACAATGGAGCTCACTGTAGCAATTACAGTATTAATCAGCTGGTTAAGGGTTTTACTCTTCTTCACTTTCCTCCACCTTCCTAAATATGATCTCCCTCTCCAAAAAATAACCTTTCCTTGCAACATGGCCAAAGTATGATCACTTTTGCCTTCAAGGAGCACTCTGGTTGCACCTTCTTCAAGAAATATCTGTTTGTCCTTTTGTAAATCCATGAGATACTCAGAACTCTTTCCAAAACTACAGTTCAGAGTCATCAATTCTTCTTTAGTCATCTCTATTCATTGTTCAGCTATCAGATGCATAACAATGACTGAAAAGTTTATACCCTAAATCATGACATTTGTACAACATACAAAATGACAAGTAATTAGAAACTTACAAAGAAAACCATGGAGAATCATGGTTAGGAGTCATTTTCCTGGTTTCAAAGTGAACCATAAAGGTTGAAAAGATAGAATACATGTGTTAGGACAAAAAGCCAGAATAAGTGAGAGTGAGACATGAATAGAGTTGAAAATATTCACGACGGTATACATAGATTTATTAACAAAAAGTGAAAATCTTACTGGAACAAGACATTGGATTCATCCTCTGACCAAATATTGAATAATTTAATAGACTGACCCAGGAAAAACTATGAATCTAAATTTTAAAATAAAATCATATGCATGCCTAGTAGTCGGGAAGACACTGCATATCCAACACTAAGCCCTTTGGGGAATGATTAGAGAAGGAACTACAAGCTATTAGTCCTGTCTTAATAAAAGTCCAAAAATTATCTTGCATTGTAATAGTGCTTTCTAAGTCAGAACATATATCCAATTGTAAATGGTAAAATTAAATATGGCTAAGAAGTCTCAAGGATGAGTTTTTAATAATAAGTGAATTATACTGACATGTGCCCACCTTTAGAAGTCATTTTAAAATATTTAATAAATGAACAAAGAAGAAAAGGACAAGTTTGGCAGATTTCACAGTGTCAGTTTAGTCAATAATCAAATAAACAACCAAGGAAATGATGAAGTCAACCTCTTGCTGTAGGAAAATCTTTAGAGATAACACTGTCTGTTGATGAGGATTTGAGAAATAGGGACATTTTGACATTGCTTGTAGGGCTTTAACAAGAAACATCTTACAAAACCCAAGAGATCTCCAACTGGTTTGGTTTTTTGGTTTTGCTCTACTGTTGAATCCAGTATGATGCATGTGTCAGTTGATGAATGGATATACATCATGTCATTCATACACATAATGGAACATTTGGAAAAATAAATTAGAATGAAATGCTGATTCAGATTCATTGGTCAAAGGGATTCCCTGAGTTATATTCATATTGAATGTACCTAACACCAATAATAACAACAGACTCATATATTGTTATTTTACCCAGTGTCTTACAAACTATTGTTATTTACTCTGACTTTCAAATTATTCTGGATCCATGTAATGCAATATCCCTCAAGTTAGCTTTTGGGTTCTGTTAACATCACTTCATCATTCTGTTTATTTTTAAACATATTCATCTTGTAGAGGATTAAACCAAGCTACTCCTTGGAAGCAAAGATTCTGGGGCTTCGTCTGACATACTTTGGACATGTTGCCAGGAGAGGGACATCATGCTTGGGAGGGTGGAGGGACAGCGCAGGAGGGGAAGACCCTCTATGAGATGGATTGATTTGGTGACTGGGGTAATCGGGATGGGTGTGTCGGAGGCAGTGCGGTTGGCGCAGGATAGAGCAGGGTTTAGGGCTGTTGTGCATAGGGTCGCTATGAGTCGCAAATGACTTGACGGCACATAACAACAACAACAACAACTTTAAGACATAGTTAATGTACCTTAAGATGTGTGTACAAATAATTTATTTTCATATACTCATTGAATTTTGAGAATTTCAACACAATTTAAGTTTACACAATTTTAATCAGCTCCCCCTAAATCCACCTAAATTATTTATAGTCATTCTTCATCCTACTTACTATCTCAAGGCAACCATTTCTGTCCTGAGAGTTGCCCCTGTTTCAGACCTCCTCATTTCATCATTTCTGATGTACTTGAGCACATTGCTACAGTCAGTGTCAATCCATCTAGTTAAGTGCTTTCCTCTTTTTCACTGACCATTCACCTTTCCAGGAAGATTTTCCCTTCCCAAAGAATATCCCCTACTATCAACATGAAGAAAAAGAAGCAGAGGGATGAGGTTGTGCCGGGGAGGTGGGGGTAGGAGATTAATCATGGAGTTGTACAATTTGATGGGTGGAGTGGTAAGGGAAATTAGAATATCTGGTGTGAAAAACAATGTATTAAAGTTTTGTGAATAAACTAGTATAATAAAAAATTGACTATAAAAACAACAACAAAATAAAACAAAAATACTTACCAATGAGCCAATAAACAACATTGTGATTGATAGAGAAAGGATTGAAATTGTAATTTATTTCATCTTATTTGGACACAAAATCAACATCCTTGGTACCAGGAGTCAGGAAATTAGCTATAGGAAAATCTGCTGTTGAGGACCTCTCCAAATTCCTAAAGCTTAATGATGCCAGTTTAAAGACTAAGTTGTGTCTGATTCAAGTCATAGTCTTTTCAATCACCTCTACACATCAGAAACCTAAACAATGAATAAGGATGACAAAATGAGAATGGATCTGTTGATTTGTGATGTTGGAGAACAGTACTGATACTCCCATGCACTTCCAAAAGGAAAGATAAATCTTATAGGAAGTATAGCCAGAGTGCTCCTTAGAGGCAAGAATGATGAAGCTTCAGTTCACATGCTTTGGGGGTGTTGTTAAGAGGGCTATTCCTCATCATGCTTGGAAAGGGGGAGGGCGGAAAAGGAGGACCCTCAGTGAGAGAGATTGACACAGTGACTGTAGCCATGAGCTTAAATGTGTCAGAGATGGTGAGGATGGTACAGAATAGGAGAGGGCTCAGATCTGTTGTTCTAGGGTCACAATGAGTCAAACTTGACTTGATGGCACATAACAGCAGTGACATACCCAAAGTATGTGAGACAAAGTTTCTTTATTCTTGCTTCTAATGAGAACTGTGGTTCCACTTCCTTAAGGACATACTGTTTGTTCTTTTATCAATACATGTGCTATTCTGTAGTGAACCACGAACCAGAAAGCCGCGGCACGTGAGCCACCGTGCTCTACCGGTGAGCTACATCTCCAGACCCAATACATGTGCTATTCTGTACTCTTCTCCAGCCCCACAACTCATAGGCATTGATTCTTCTTCTGTCACCTTTATTCATGATCTAGTCCTCAGATATATATATCAAGTGATTGAAAAACTTTGACTTGGATCAGATGTACTTTAGTCTTCAAAGTGATGTCATTGCTCTTTTGCACTTGGGGAGTTCCTTGACAACTGACTTATCCAATACAATATTTTTTTTTTGTTTTCTTGACTGCTGCTACCACAGGTGTTGACTACGGAATCCAAGAAAGAGAAATTGTTGATAATTTCAGTCTCTTCTCTACTATTACGATACTATCTATTGGCCCCATGGTAAGCATTTTTGTATTCTTTTTTTATTAATTTTAATGAACATTCACAGAGATTTTGGATTTCCATCCATTCATTGTTGTACTTTTCTTCCTGCCCAGCTCCCCAACCCCCACCCTAGTTCTCTTCTCTCTTTGAAAAGTAAAATTCTTTGGTATACAATCTCCCCACATCCCCCACCCCTACTGCCCTGAGTACGCTCCACTATGAAAAGTTAATTCTGGACTCTTGTGATAACCATAATATCCTATCATATATCGCTTTTAAACTGTTCTCTCCCTCATCTGTTTCAATGCAGTATACTTAATTTATCCAGTATTTCTCAGTCTTACCCCAACCCTGATGTCAGTCCCATTCTACAACACTTGTCCTTTTGTGACTGAGATATTTCACTCAGCATAACATCCTCCAGGGTCACCCATTTTGAAAAATATTGCATGAGTTCCTTGTTTTTCAATGCAGCGTAGCATTCCATTGTGTGAATAAATATACCACAGCTTCCCTATCCATTCTTTTGTTGATGTGCACTTGGGTTGTTTCCAACTCCTTGGTATTGTGAACAAAGTCATGATAAACATGGGTGTGCATATATCTGTTTGGATGTCATTTATGGTCTCTTTAGGGTGTAATTTTTGCCTTCTTGATGTTGAGATATAATCCATACTGAAGGTTTTAGCCTTTGATCTTTTTTTTTTCCTTTGACCTTTTGTAGCAAGAGTGTAAAGTCCTTTTTAGTTTCAGGCAGCAAGTTGCATCAGCTGCATAACACAAGTTGTTGATGAGTCTTCCTCAGATCCTGATGTCAAATTATTCTTCATAAAGTCCAGCTTCTTGATTGATTTGCTCAGTACACAAATAGAATATATATATACTAACAAACTAGTGCAATTATGGACACATTAGGGCTTTCCTTGTGATTAGATTCCAGCTATTTATTAAATGTAGTATTTTAGGATTCTCACTGTTCCAAATGTTATCCATAATTTATAATGATCCACACAGTTAAATACCTTCTTGTTGTTGTTAAGTGCTGTCAAGTCATAGGCAAATCATAGCAAGCCTATAAATGAAAAACCTGAACACTTGTATAACTCTCATCATTTCTCCAAGTTCAGAGTTTGCGGAGGCAAGCTATATTGGAAGTGGATGCCAATCCTGTTTCCAAGTTTGTTAAAAGCCTTAGCATAGTTAATTAAAAACAAGGAAATGTTTTTCTTTAATTCTCTACTTTTAGATAAAATCCAATTGACATTAGCTTTGACAGTCCTCAGTTTATAACCTTTTCTGAATCCAGCTTGACTTTTCTGGCAGTCCTCTGCTGATGTATTGTTTATGTCTTTTAAGACTAATCTTTAATAAGAAAGATTTTACCTGCATGTGCTATTAATCAGTGATAATTTTTACATTCTCATGGGTTACCTTTCTTTGGAATAAGAACAAATGTACATTTCCTGCCTCCCCACATTTTGTCATGTAGCTCTCTTCCTAATTTCGTAGCATATGCAAGTTAAGAATGTCCAGCCTTTTTGCTTTATTGACTACGCAAAAGCATTTGACTATATGGATCATAAAAAATATGGATAACATTGAGAATAATAGCAAGTCCAGAATAATTTAAATTTCCTCATGTCTCAATCATTCAATTGTGGTTGGACATTTGGAGTTTCCATGTTCTTGCAATGGTAAATTCTGCTGCTATGAATATTACAGTGTAAGTCTCCATTTGTGTCTCAGTTCTTATTTTATCAGAATATATTCCAAGCAGTGGAATAGTTGGGTCATATGGATTTCTATGTTCAGCTTTTTTGGGAAACACCAAATTGCCTTCCAGATTGGTTGTACTAGTCCAATGAGTTTTCAGAGGCTGAAAATCACACTGGAAATTGATTACCAGTTTTTCTTTCAAGATGTCACTGGTGGATTTGAACTATAAAGGAAGTACTGGTTTTGGTGATCACACCCAACAAAAAACCCCATCCATTGCCTCAGGAAAAACTCATTTCTGTGTATGTGGCAGAAATTCCATCTAATCACTCACAGCACCACACTGGTGGGTTTAGGGGGTTGACGTTGTGTCTCTCCTAATGTGCTTCACTGAGAAGAACAAAGAACATACCGTCTTACATACATGTTCCTTCCAAGAAAAATCCTACTCATGAGGTGAAATTAGATTAACCTGGACTGAGGATAGGAGCTTTTGAGGCCTAGTGGGTAGGGAGTTGCCATGCCAACCCAAAGATTGGCATTTGGGGTCCATCAGCTGTTCTTTGGAAGGTGGAAAAACCTCTAATGCAGTTTATAGTCTTTGAAAACTTGCTGGAGAATAAACTATGCATGGATTTTGACTCAATGGCAATAAGAAAGAGAGAGGATTTACAATTAGCCTGAGTTTAAACCTGTCAAGCATGTGACAGTGATAGTAAGACAATGTTCAACAGAAGAAAATTAAATCACAATAGAACATGAGAGCTCTTCATTTTGACCAAAACTAACAACAACGGCATGTGATTTTGTTAAGTCCCTGACTTGAGGGTTCTGTGAAGGTTATAGCTAATATCTTTTTTCCGGTGGAATCTGGGATAGGTCACATGAAGGAGTGGGTGTACATAACTTTAACAATTGAACTACAAGGATACAGGCATCTTTTGTGCTGTTACTCTGTTTATTTTTAAAAACGATTTGCAATTATTTTTAAAATAAATTAATAAAATATGCTAATAAACTAATTTTTAAAACTTATTTAAAAAATTTATTACTTAGTCCTGACCTAAGGGTGAAAACCTAAAATTAAACAGGTTTAGGCAATAATGGAATAAAGTTAAGACAAATTTTGTTTGTTTGTACTTTAATTTATTTTGCTCTGACCTTAAAGCCCTACCTAATTTATCTAATTATTTATCTAATTTAAATGGCATATGTGTGGGGAGGGGTGTTAATAAATTTTATTAATATACCTCCTGTAACAAGACATTTATAGCTTCATAAATAGTAATGTTTTAAAAGAAAGGAATACTTTTAAAGGACTTATTATTAAAATCATTTTGAGAAAGTTTTTCACACCTTAAGGTCAAAATTTTCAAATATTTCTTCAATTCTGGCTTACATTTATCCTTACCTCATTTCTCATGATCAAGTTTTAAAAACAATTTGATGTTATTTCTTTTTCTGATACTGACAGCTTTCATGTTCAATATTTGGTGAGAGTTCTTATTCTTGGCCTACTTAAGTAATTGCTTTTTGTTTTCATCTGGGTCTTGGTTTTTCAGCTTCTTTCATCATGCATGACCCCAGTTGTGGGTGAAACCAGCGCTTTTAAGTAGAAACCCAATGTTTATTTTTCAATATCAACCTAATCTTTAAATTGGCACATGACTTAACACTTAATTTGATACTGTTGTTCTTTAGGACAGAATTAGCTTCTATTGGAGCTTTGGAAGCCTGTGAGCATGAAAAATCAATATGATATGAAAAGGCTAATATGCTGTAAATGATATTGTTATGACCTGGCCAGCAGACTTCCATCATGACTTCATTCAGTTTCCGCTACAAAAACAAGTCAGATTGACACACTGCCAAGAGCAATGCCATGTTTATGTACAAAATCACAAACCAGGGAAAGTTGTAAATTGACTCACTAATACATGATTTCATTTTTAAACAAAAGAAAAAGAAAAGCTTCACATATTTTAAAAGTACTATTTAAATAAAACTCTGGGTTTCTTTTTTTAACTCTGTAAATTTAAGGCAGGCCCAGACATCAACAATAGAACCACAGGTAACAAAATATTGCGAAATAAATGATATATTTTTGATTCAACCAGTTATTGCTTCAGATATTGGATCAGTTTTAGCATATTTAATCATGCACACAATATTTATGGTTACTAGACTTTCCTCCATCCAATAACTCAAGATGTAGTGTAAAAAAATAAAGACACACTAAAAAATTATCTGATATGGTACTTTGCAACAACATGACAAGAAAATTGGATTGCAACTGTTTGGTCAAGTGATTGGAAAACATTTATATTTGTGTTTATTCCAAAGAAAAATGATTGAACAAAACATGGAAATTATCAAATAACATCAGTAACATCCCATGTAAATGAATTTTTGCTGGAAATATTTTTAAAAATTATTGTAGCACACATAGGCTAGAGACTTTCCCACATTCATGCCATATTCAAAAGAGGAAAAAGAATGAGCAATATATTCTTGATAAAAAAAAAATTAACATTGGCTGACAGCAGAAACTATCAGAAAGTTACTTAATCAATGTGTTACTGATCATGCAAGAGCATTCAACTGTATAGATCATAACAAATTATGGGAGCTCCAGAATACATAATTTTATTCAGGTGCAATCTGCACATAGATTAAGAGGCAGTCTTTCAAACATAATAATAAGCGGTTTAAAATCAGGAAAAAATGTTCCTTAAAGGGTCTACTTTTCAGCATTTGTATTTACTAGGTATACTGAGCAAGTAACTAAGAATCTTGATAATATGAGGTACAAATCGTCCTCAGTATGGAAGGCAGGCATTCTAACAACCTGTGATACTCAAATAATGCCACCTCACAGGCAGAAAATAGAGATGTGAAACACTTATCGATAAAGATCAAAGAATACAGCCACTGTGGCCTAGTGGCAAGAAGCTGCACTGCAATCCCAGAGGAACACGGTTCAAATCCACCAGATGCTCTGCCGGAGAAGGAGGCGCAATATCCTCCTGTACCAGTCAGATCTGATTTGACGGTACACGCACACAAAATAATAATAATAATAAAAAAAAAAAGAATACAGCCACTTGCCTTAAAGATCAGAGAGAAAAGAAAACAAAATCCTCACAACTGGACCAGTGAGAATCTTAATAAATGAAGAAGAGATTGAAATTGTTAAGGATTTCAATTAATTTGAATCCAAAATCAATACCCTTGGAAACAGCAGTCAAGGAATCAAACAAGGGGTTGAACTGAATAACTCCATTTCAATACTTTTTAATAATGTTATCAGTAAAGAAGTAACTTTAAGAATCTATAGGCACCAGACAATAGCCATGGTATTTTAATTGTCTTAGAAGAAGAATCTGATGACTTCTACCAACCTTTGTAGTGTGAAATTGATCAAACATGCAATACAGATGCATTAATCATACTTGGTGATTGGAAGGCAAAATTTAAAACAAAGAAGAAAGGCTGGTAATCAGAAAATACAGATCTGGTGACAGAAATGAGACTCGTGATAGAAAGATTGAGCTTTGCATAATCAATTGTTTATTAATTGCAAAACACTTTTTAAACAAAAACAGTAAACTGTACATACACATAGACCTTATCTGATAGATTCTGAAGGAATCAGACTGACGAAATCTATAGAAAGAATTTATGGAGAATCTCATTATCAGGGTCCAAATAAATTCAAGGGCTAACTATGGAACAATTACTAATGTGAAAATTCAAATTGAATTTGAAGAAAATGAAAATAACTACACAAGAATGAAAATGTGAGCCTATCTCATCTGACTTAAAAAAATTCTCAAGGATAGATTTTATGCATTGGGCACTAATAACAAAAGGCCAGATGAGTTGTGGGATGACATCAAGGATATCATCTGTGAAGAAAACAAAAAAGGTCATTACAAAGATAGGAGAGATATAAAAGTCCAAAATAGATGTCAGAAGAGATTATTGAAATTGTACTAGAGTAAAAAGAAGCTTAAGCAAAGGGAAGAGTAAAAAACTACACAACAGCAATTAAACTAATGGGCAAAGGCCAATGAAGTTGTATTGAAAAGCCCATCACTGCAAAAGTTGTGTATATTTAAGTGGGACCAAAGAAGTATCAGTATACTTGAGGAACTCAGAAGGAAACTGCATCTACTCTCATCTTCTGAGATAGATCCACTCTCATCTTGATTGACATGGAACTATTTCAGGAAGTAGGATATGATCGAGAACCAAAGGTAATAAGGAAATCAGTTAAAGTTGCACTGAAAACATTGTGAAAATTAAGGTTCCAGTAATTGATAGTATTCCAATTGACACGTTCAACCAACAAAAGTAACCCTGCACATATTCACCAGCCTAAGCCAAGAAATTTGGAAGCAGACTACTTGGTGAACTGAAGTTATCTATAATGTTCCCAGTCCCAGAAAAGGTGATCCAATAGAAGTGGGACTTATCAAACAATTGCACTAATATTGCACATAAGTAAAATCTTGCATGGATTAAAATAAGGAAAGACATACATCAGGGTGTAACATTTCTCCAAATCTATGCAATCTGTGTGTTGAACAAATCATTTCAGAAGGTTGATTTTATGAAGAAGAATGTGGTATCAGGATTGGAGGAAGGCTCATCAACAATGTGCATTACAAAGATGACATGGCCTTGCTTGAAACACTTGAAGACTTGAAGCACTTGCTGCAAAAGATAAAAGACTGCAGCCTTCATATGGATATGGGATCCATTTCAATATCAAGAAAATAAAAAATTTATCCTTGATCCAGTTGCAGCATCGTTATACATGGAGAAAAGATTGAAGTTGTCAACAATTTCATCTCACTTGGATCCACAATCAACCCTTTTTGCATCAGCAGCAGTCAAAAGATCAGAAGATGTACATTAGGGAGATCTGCTGTCAAAGACTTCTGCAAAGTTCTGAAGAGCAATAATATTATCTTAAGACCAAGCTGTACCTGATTCAGGTGTTGGTCTTTTCAAGTATATGGTATGCATCTGAAAGTTGAACACACTTGTTATGTTCATAAGACTGACTCTTGGTCTAGGTATAGGTTTCATATGAACACAATTAAGTATTCTAGGATTCCTATTCTTCTCAATGTTATCTATAATTTGTTATGATTCACATAATCAAATGTCTTTGCATAGTCAATAAAACACAGAGGCATCCTTCTGCTATTCTCTGCTTTCAGCCAAGGTACATCTGATATTAGTAGTGAATAATGATATCCCTAGTACATGGTCTCCTCTAAATCCAGCTTGAACTTTTGGCAGTCTTCTGTGTACTGTTCCCATCACTTTTTAATAATCTTTAGCAAGACTTTACTTGTATGTGATATTAATAATAGTGTTTGAAAATTTCCACATTCTGTTGAAGCACCCTATGGATCTCTTCCAGTTTGCTGGTCAAATAATGTCTTCCAAATTTCCTGGTACTGTTGAACACATTGGTATCTCATCAATTTCTGGGGCCTTATGTTTTTCTAATGACTTTGGTGCAACTTGAAGTTCTTTCTTCATTACTCTTGGTCCTTGTTCATACGTTACTTCTTGAAATGGTTTCATGTCAGTCAATTCTCTTTGGTACAGTTACTTTGTGCATCCCCTCCATTCTCTTTTGATACTTCCTGGACCATTTGGAATTTTCCCCATAGAATTATTTAGTACTGTATCTTGAGGCTTGAATTCATTTTTCAGTTCTCTCCACTTAAAAAATGCTGAGGGAGTTGTTCCATTTTGTTCTTTTTTCTAACTCCAGCTCTTAGCCCATTTCATTATAATACCATCTTTTTAACCACAAATCAGCTGGTGGATATAAACTGTGTGCCTTTGAGTCAGCAGCACAAATCCTTATAACTAAGCCATCAGTGCTCTCTTAGCATGATCTGTAGTCATTATTGTTAGGTATTGTTGAGTAATTATGACTCATAGCAACTCTATGAACAGCAGACCTGAACCATGTCTTATCCTGTGCAATCCTCCCCATCCCTGCAATATTCAAGCCCACTGCTCCAGCCACTGTGTCAGTCAATCCATCTCTTTGAGGATCTTCATCTCTGTCACTGTCCCCTCACCTTTCCAAGTATGATGTTCTTCTCCAAAGACTGGCCTCATCTACTCACATGTTCACAATAAGTGAGGTGGGATATCATCATCTTTCCCTCTAAGGAGCACACTGGCTAAACCTTCGCAAAAATGCATTTGTTTTGTTGGCAGTCCATGGGCTAGTCAGCTCTCTTCTCTGACACTATAAGTCAAAGGCACTATTCTTCTACTCTCATCCTTCATTAATTTCTCATGTGTAGAAAACAATTTAAAAAGATCATGGCTTCTTAGTTCTCAAACTAAAATCATTGGTCCTCAGCACCTTGGAGAGGTCCCTGCTCACATTCTTTCCCAACACTACACATTTTTTCATGCTGTTAGGTGCTGAGTCAAACAGAATTTACAGTGACACTATAAATAACAGATCTGAACACTGTCGTACCCTATGCTATCCTCATCATCTCTGACACGTTTGAGTCCTTTGTTGCAGTCACTATGTTAACTCATTTCTTTGGTGGCCTTCCTCTCTTTGCTGACTCTCCATCTCTCCAAGCATGATATCCCCTACTAAGGAATAAGTAGCCTCTCCTAGCAACATACTCAACGTATGAGAGACGAGGCTTTGCCGTCTTAGCCTCCAAAGAGCAATCTATCTTAGAACAAGTGCATCCAGAGTGTTCCTTGGAGGCAAAGATGATAAAGCCTCATTTTTTATATATTAAGCACATTGCTGGAGAGGCTACTTATTTCTAGGAACCTTGCTTGCCAAAACTGGGGAAGACCTGAGACATTGTTGCAGAAGGTCAAAGACTGCAGCTTTAAATACGGATTGAAGCTCAACATAAAGAAAACAAAGATTCTCACCATTGGGTTAATTGGCAGCATCATGATAAACAGTGAAGAGATTGAGATTGTTAACAGCCTCAGCTCAGCACCACAGTCAGCTCTCTTGGTACCTTCAGCCAGGAAATCAAAAGAGGAATTGCATTGGGAAAATCTGCTGTCAGAGACTTCTCCAAAGTACTGAAGAGCAACAATGTTTGTCTATAGAGTAAGGTCTGCCTGATCCAGGGCATGATCTTCACAATTATTTGCTATGCATCAGAGAGCTGGAAAATGACTAAGGATGGCAGAAGAAAAATTGATGCCTTCGAAGTGTGGTGCTGGAGAAGAGTCTTGAACATACCATGGATCACCACGATAACGGAAAGGGCAAAACCAAAGCGGTCCCTGAAGACAAGGATTTTGAAGCTTCATCTCACATAATTTGGGCATGTGGCTGGGAGGCTCTTTGGAGAAGGACATCATTCTTGGAAGGGTGGAGGGGCAGTGCAAGAGATGGTTTGATACAGTAACTAGTGCAATGGAGGTAGGTGTATTCGAATCAGTGAGACTGGCTCAGGACAGGGCAGGCTTCAGAACTATCATATATAGGCTTGTTATGAGTCATGGCTGACTCAATGGCACATAACAACAACAGCCTCCAGAAACTCCATGAACGTGGAAAAAATGATGAAAGTTATACAATTGTTCAGGTCTTTTGTTCATAGGGTTGCTATGAGTCGTCTAAGACTCGACGGTACCTAACAGCAACAACAATAATAACAACAAC
>NW_006399787.1:28631-34859 GCF_000299155.1 Elephantulus edwardii | reverse complement strand
AACAACAACTATATAATAAATATATATTTTTATATTCTTTTGGCAATACATGGGACAATCAGTACTTTCTCCAACACCACACACTCAAAGGCACCAATTCTTCTTCTGCCATCTTTATTCACTGTCCAGCTCTCAGATGCATAACAAGTGATTGAAGAATAATCAAGCACATCTTTGTATTCAAATTGACGTCATTGCTCTTTAGAATTTTGGAGAGGTTCTTGACCATGGATTTGCCCAATATGTTACATCTTCTGATTCTGGTATCAAGAGTATTATTTGTGGATGCTGAAATGTGCTAAAACTAGAGATCTTTTCATCTCTTCAGCACTTGCTAATATTTCCCACAAGGGGGTGAGTTAGGGTGTCTGTAAATAAATAAATAAATGAACAGACGTATATGCAGTGTTAATTTATCAAAACAAGTGAAAAAGTTGTATTAAGGGAATGCAAAGGAGGCATGTTTGGTGAAAGACTGGTAGGCTTTGTGTAAGAGTTAAAGAGAGAAGTGAAGGAAGGGGGAGAAACACTCCTGGGGTGTCAAAGATGAACCCAGTGCTTATGGCATGCAGTCAGGAGGCGAGAGGGCAGGAGCCTCCAGTGGGCTCTGCTGTTTATTGACTCCCAGTCTTATGAGACTGGTCATACATAGCCTACCGCTACCTAAAGATCTGTGGGGTCGATTGGGGTTGGAATCCCCTGCATTCTTAAGTAGGGAGCTTCTGTACTTTGATGCATGTCCTTAACTTCCCTTCTAATTTCTTTGAGAAACCTTGCTTTTAATATTCTCCTGTTGGGGGAGGGAGAGAGACACAGAGAGAAAGAGACAGGGATAAAGAAAGAGAGAAAGTGAAAAAAAGAGAGACAGCAAGACAGACAGGGACTGGATCAGGTAGCAATTCTATCCTTTAGCAGATCCAAGTTATATGTAATCATTGACAATTTCAATCCTTTCTCTAACATGATGTTACCTATTGACCAGTGGTGAGGCTCTTTGATTTCTTGAAGATGAGATGTAATCCCTATAGAAAAGGCTGTGTAGTTTTGATCTTCTGCAGCAAGCATTTCAAGTCATCCTCACTTTCAGCAAGTAAGGTTGTACCATGTACATAATGTAGATTGTTGATAAGACTTCTTCTGATCATATCATAATGCCTCATTTCTCTTCATAGAGTCCAACTTCTCGAATTATTTGATCAGTTTATAGATTGGATTTTAAACCATCTTGCTGAGACCTATGGTTTGTCTGTTTTTTGATGTTGCTGTTGTTATGAGCCATTGAGTCGTTTGTGACTCTTAGCAAAACTATGCACAACAGCGTTGAACCCTACTGTATCTTGAGCCAACCTCATTGTCTCTGACACACCTACCCCCAATCACTGAGTCAGTGCATCTCATCTAGGGTTTTTCTTTTCTTCCACTCTCCCTCTCCAAGGATTGGTCCTTCCTTGCAGCATGCCCAAAGTATGTCAGGGCTTCAAAATCCTTGACTCCAAGGAGCAGCCTGGTTTCACTCTCTCCTGGTTGGACCTGTTTGTTCCCCTAGCAGTTCACAGTATAGTTGATACTCTTCTCAAGCACCACAATTCAAAAGCATCATTTAGGGAGTGGCAACTTAAAGTGTGGAACAAGTACAAGTGTGTAATGCATATGTTATGTTGACTTTGTAATTGGATAGTTAGAATTAGTATTTATAGAGAGGCTTTAGCTGAAGTTGTTAAATGGAAAGTGAGTCTGTCCCCCCAACCTTAACATCCCCATACTTCCCCATCAGGGATATAAAGGAAAACAAGAAGAGAAGTCAGAAAATTTCAAAAACTGTGGAAAATGAACAGTTGATGAGAAAGAAGTTAGGGGGAAGGAGACTTAGAAAGAGCTGTAAGGGAAGTAAACAGGAGGCATCCTCACTAGGGCCTCAGCATAAGGCTTTTCATTACATTTGTTTACAAGCCTGACAGAGCAATAATTAATGCTGATGAGCTGAGTTGCTTGCAGATCACAGATTATGTTGTGCCCTTGACACTGCAAATTACAAGGCTTCCCAGAAGATCTGAAAACAAAAGGCAGTCTTTGTGGAATTTGAAAGCCAACTTTATGAATAAAGTAAGTACTCAACTTAGGCTAAATAGAGTCTGGGGACTCTCTTCGGCTGTTCGGAAAGAGAAAGCTATTTCTCTAGTTGCTCTTCTGTATCTACTTTCCTATAATCTTTGTGGGGAAAAAAATAATTTCAGTGAGTTTCAATAGAGTTTAAGTGTTAGGGCCTGTGAATTCAAGGAAGGCCAAAGTTGTAAATATATGCCCTCAAATGAATGGCTAGAGCAAATGATTTCTTCCAAAAATGGTTTAAGAAAGGAAGACAGTCTAGTTTATATGTATATGATTTAAATATTACTAAAAATAGGGTAATGGGAGTAGATGTGTCAAAATTAGTGAGACTGGCTCCGGACAAGGCAGTCTTCAGAGATGCTGTACCGAAGGTGGCTGTGAGTAACAAGTGACTCAATGGCACAGAACAACACAAATAATTAATAAGGAGAACACTTACTATGTATCTCAGAAATTGTTGTTGTTAAATATTGTGGAGTTAATTGTGAACTGTTACCTACCTCCCATTATGGAATAGCACTAGGCTGTTGGGATTTCTTGGCTGTAAGCTTTACAAAAGCAGACTCTCAGGCTTCTATTCTATAGAAAAACTGGATGGATTTGAACCATGAAGTCTTCAGTTAGCAACTAGCTAAGTAAGGGCTTACCCATTTATGCCACCGAGGCTCCTTTTCAGAGAGATGCAGTGTTTCATCCCACTTCTTCCTAAATGGGAAGGCAGTTCAATGTTTAAGAGCAAAATCTTAACTGTGACCCAGTATGACTTTGAATTCTGAATCTTCCATTTCTACTTCTCTAACATGTAACATGCTGTGAAAGCTTCTGTGACTCAATTTGCCCATATAGAAAATCTGGGTGAATACAGTATGTGCTTTATGTGGCTGTGTAATCTTCCATAGTGTAAGAACTGCCTGCTAGCTCATCCTCCAGTGGGTTTTCAGAGGCTGAAAATTGGATGGGAGGAGATTGCTCCTCTTGCTCCCATTGAGAAGCCAGTGGATTCAATCTGCCTGCCTTTAGGTTGGCAGCACAACTCCTTATTCACTAAGCCACTAAGATCTCCTTGGACAGTTACAAAGATTGTGAGGATGAACTTACACTTTTTTTGCTGGCCATGGAACCAATAGTTTAATTCAGGCCTTAAGACTCTCAACTCCTACCTGTTTTCACAAAGTCATATTTTCTTTTGTTATCTATATTCTCTTTCTTATGTCCATTCTTTCACTAATCTTTTATTATTGCTTTCGGTGTGCTATTTTTAGGTTATTACTTTTCTATCCATCTGTCACTGTGAAAAAAAAGTGACACTGATGAATTCAATCTTAAATAGAAAATACAGTTATCAAATATGTCCTTGAATAAAAAAGAAATGACAAAAAATGTAGAGATCAGGCTTTATTTTATTCCTGGAACATGTCTGTAAGATTGCTTAAACCTGTCATTGTCTCAAGATGAGAATTTTTTCTTCAATTTAGAAAACCCTGAGGACATCTGATACTGCATTTAACCAATGCAGAAAGGTTAGAGTTCAAATATATATTTAACTTTTTTAAAGGTATCAATAAGAGTTTTAAGGTACTGTTTTTGGTGGACAAAAAAATAGCATATTAGCCAACATTAACATAAATATAGATATTGGGATTCAAGTATACACACAAGCCATATAGTAAGCTTTCTAAATTTGTTAAAGTAGTGGTTTATCTTGCTATTCACATTAATACTCTCAAAAAAAAGAAAAAAGAAAAAAATATCTTAACCAGAACAAGATAGTGAAATAATTGAAGTCTAATACAGAGACTTAAAAGTATTTTGATTATTTAGTAATCTTGGGGAATATATTAACAAACTCAAATACAAATTAACTCACTAAATTGGCTTTTTGATAGCTAAGATAAAGGTAAGTCTATTTTTAAAAGGTTTTTTTTTATTTTTAGTTATTTTTTTAAATGAAAGTTTACAGAGATTTTGTATTTCCTTTCATTCATTGTTGCACTTTTCTTCCTTCCCATCCCTCCCCCAAATTCGTTCTTCTCTTTGAAAAGTAAAACAAAAATTGTTTCATTGTTATACAACCCCTTCCCCCAAGTCCACTCCACTATGCTGCTTTCATTCTGGACTCCTGTCATAACAATAATACCTAACCACATATCCCTTTGAAACAAGTTCTCCCCCTCATCTGTTTCAATTCTCACAATGGAATAATACACTGCATTGAAAAACAAGGGACTCATGAAATATACAAAATGGGTGACCCTGGAGGATATAATGCTGAGTGAAATATCTTAGTCACAAAAGGATAAATACTGCATAGAGCCGCTGTTATAAAAGAGGACTGACGTAGGGGTCGGGGGAGAGACGGAGAAAAGTATTTTTTACAAAATTAGATTGAAGGACATAGGGCAGAGTAGGTAATTCTTGCTTATACTAAAACTCCAATTACCAGTAATAAATTAATATAAAACTCCAATTATTAGTAATAAATTAATAAGATAGCTAGTTTTCTGTGGCCTACTGATTGAACATATTTTCATTTGTTTATTGTAATATTAGATTCTTAACAGATCTATGATTTTTATAGATATTCTCCTAGTCAATAGCTTTCACTTTTTGGTAAGGTATTTTTAAGATCATGTTTTTAAAAAAATATAATCTTAGCTATTTGTCTTTTAAAAATTATTGTTAGGTACTCTATTGTTAAAGTAACAGTACTATATCGTTAATAGATTAACATTAATAGCAAAGATAATGGAGCACTTGTGGCCTAGAGGCAAGAAGTTCTGCTGCAATCTCAAAGACACATGGTTTGAGGCCACCAACTGCCCCATGAGAGAAAGATGGGCAATCTCCTCCCGTGAGATTAAATGCCTCTGAAAACCTGCTGGAGGGTCAGCTATGGATTGGTTCAGACTCTACAATATACCACAAAAAACAACAATTCTAATGTTAAAAGCTAGGCCAAATAGCATTGCCTCAAGTACTTCATGGTTTTAGTTTGCACATTTGGTCTCTTAATCAACTTTTAATTTCTTTTTTGTGTATGGTATACAATATATATCCTATTTCATTTTTCTGTATATGGTAGACCATTTTTCTCAATATCATCTATTGAAGAGGCACTTCTTTCCTTATTAAACAGATTTATCACTCTTGTCAAAGATCAGTTGGCCACAGATGTGTGGGTTAATTGCTGGAATCTAAATTGCAGTTTATTGCTATATTTGTCTATTGATATAAGAACATCAGACTCTTTTTATTATCATAGCTCTGTAGATGTTTTATCTTATTTTGCTTGTGCTAGGATAGCTAAGATAAAAAGCAAGCAAGCAAGCAAGGAAACTAACAAATAAACCAGTCTAGAAAAATAGCAAATGTTGGCAAAGGTGTGGGGAAACTGAAATTTTTATCCATTGTTGGTAAAAATATATAATGGTATATTAAGAGTTTGGTGGTTCCTAAAATAGAATTATCACATGACTCGGTATTTTTACTCCTATAGGTATGGACCCAAAGACCTGATGTTTAATGAAATGCTATTCATAATAGCCAACAGTTGGAAATAATGTCGTCTACCAGTAAATGAACAGACGAACAAATATGGTATGCTTATTCAATGGAATACTCAATGTAGAATAAAAATGGGTATTCTCCTCCCAGGAAATTTCTAGGGTCTGAAAACTCACTGGAGGGTCAGTCATGAGTGAGCTCCAACTCAAAGACACATAATAATAAACAATGGCATGTTACTCAACCAGTAAAAGAACTGAAGCCTTGGTATGTGCTACAATATGGATGGAACTTGAAAACATTATTTGGAATGAGGTAAGTCAGCTGCATAATGACAATTATTATTCAATATCATTCATATATAAAGACTAAAACATGCAAATGTATGTAGATCAAAGTGTGCTGGTTTATTCCAGGAGCAAGGAGTGAGTGAGTGTGGGTTTTAATAGTGACTAAAAAAATTTCAGTAATTGGAAGACAGGCTGCATAGAGTTTGCCATCTTTTCTATCTGTATGTCTGTACACACATAAAAATTTGAACTGGCAAAAGTTATGTGAGAGTTTGAGAGAGAGAGAAGAGAGATGGAGAAGAGAAAGGGAAAGAGGGAGAGAGGG
>NW_006399787.1:16161-24571 GCF_000299155.1 Elephantulus edwardii | reverse complement strand
AGGATAGAACAGGGCTTAGGGCTGTTGTGCATAGGGTCGCTATGAGTCACAAAGGACTCGAAGGCACATAATAACAATAACAACATGAATACAGAGTTTTTGGAGCTAAGGGAACTCAATGACCACTTGACATTTACTTCTTTTGTGATAATTTGGAAAACTTATATCAAAATCATTTCTGATATTTTAAAACCAAAGAATACATTAGTTCAACTGATTTAAAAAGAAGTCTACTTTAAGCATCAGGCTCTTTTAAAAACTAGATATAATTGAACAAAGTGATAACAACACGTAAAAAGATAAAAATCTTAAAGATACTTGTTAATGAGGAAAGAACGTCCCAGAAAAGTGAAGGGAGAATTGATGTAAAACTTGATGAATATTATGATTGTCCTTGATTCATATATATAGAAATTATCAATTTCTTAAACCCTTTTAAAACTTTTTTTAAATATTGTAAGTAAAATAAAATATGAGAATTTGGTACGGGTAGCTAGAGAAGTAAAACAGTACTTTTATAAAATTTCTCCTATTGTTATTGTTTTTATTTACATTTTTTTTTAAATGGAAGCACAGTGTTAAATATGTTTATGGTTGCTTTTTATTTTGGCTTGCTGTTCAAAGTGAGAAAATTAAGACACAAAATTCAAGAAGTGGATCAGTTTAATTTGGGTGTACCAATGAGGGAGTTTTTCTTTTGCTTTTTAGGGAGAGGAGCTAAGTGGGAGGAGGGGTTTGTGCAGGGAGAAGGGTGCAACAATGAATGAACGGAATTCCAAAATCTCTGTAGATGTTCATTGAAATGAAAAATAAACAAACTAAATTTAAAAAAAACCCTCCTTTATATTTTGATTTCTTGTAGATGTTCAAAGAAGGATGATGAAGTGTTTAATGCTAACTACTTCTTGCTACTGGAGATTAAATATATTACAAATCCAAAGGAAGATAATTACTATACAGAATATTTTTGAGGAAGAAGAATTAAAAATGGAAAACTTAGATAAACATAAAGAAAAGCAAAGAAACAATGAAACTAACTTTGATTGCTAGTATTCTACTTTTATTGCAGATTTTCCTTTAAAAAACTTTATCAAGTTTGATTAAATGAAACAAAGATGTTGCACATGTAATCTGCTGTTCTCCAATTTCAAGTTTTTTTAATGTGTAAATATTATCGCTGGTGTGCTTTTTTTAATTTCCTTTTTCTTTTCTTGGAGGATTTTGTATTGCTTACAAAATGTAAAGAGCTCTGGTGGCATGTTTTCTAGGGACTTGTGTGGCCAGTCCGAAGGCCATGGCTCTTGACGGCTCAGATGTCTCCGCAGCTCCGAAACAGAAAGATGGGCCACTTCCTCCTATTTTATTTACAGTTTTGGAAATTCAATGGAGAGTCAGCTGTATGTTGCTTGCTGCTTGATGGCAGTGGGTTTTAGAGACTATGCATAATTTGAATTTTCTTAAAATACTTATTTCCAAAAAGGGGGAAACGAACCTAATTAAATCCAATTTCACTGAGATGGTTCAAACTCAAAGAGGAAGGGACCCTAAAATGGGACTGATATCAGGGTTGGGGTAAGACTGAGAAAAACTGGATAAATTTGTGTTTACTGCACTGAAACAGATGAGGGACTGAATAATTTAAAAGCGATGTATGATAGGGTATTATGGTTATCACAAGAGTCCACAATGAAGGTTGCATAGTGGAATGTACTTGGGGCGGTGGGAGGGGTGCGGGGGGATTGTGTACCAGGGAGAGAGTATTTATTTTACTTTTCAAAGAGAGAAGCAAACTCGGGGAGGGGGACTAGGCGGGGAGAGAACTGTAGCAATGAATGAATGGAAATCCAAAATCTCTATAAATGTTCATTAAAATTATTTTTAAAAACTGCTTAAGAGAGAGAGAGAGAAAGAGAGAGAGAGAACTGTCCTGTTTGGCTTCCTAGGTTAAAATCTTTTCTAAAAACAGATTGCCGTGGGTTTTGGAGTTTTGTTTTGTTTGGTTTTTCTTTTCCTCTGAGGACTGGCTATGAGGCTTAAATGATTGGCCTTCGGTTAACAGCCAAATGCTTCATCACTGTGCCACGAGAGTGCCCACATTGTAGTGCGGGCACCAAGGACGTACTATGTGTAAGGGATTTTAAGACTCTGTTTACAACTGCCTGGGGTTTTTCATGTCCCAGTTGCGGTGCCTCTTGGACTCCAGGAGGAGCAAGCCTAGGCAGTTGCCGGAGAACAGAGACAGGCAGGCAGACACAGATATTAAGATCTGCTTTTCTCCTTTTTTCCAAAAACTTGATATGCTGCTGTGACGTTCATTAGGTCAATGCCTAGAGGTTCTATCTCTGGCTGAAGTGGAGGATCCTGGGTTGTGCTTGTCGTTTCCCTCACTCCTGGTCAGTCACTATCAATCCCTAGGTTGTGCCAAGCATGCAGTGTCATTGCCACATTCCTTTCACAAGGAGCTCTCAACCAACACTAACAGCAGGGTTATTTTGGGGTTTCCCCCCACCAATTTATTCTTTGCAGGCTGCTTCCAGTCTCCAAAATCCTCTCAACAGGGACGATAGAGTTGTAGTTGGAGACTGCTCATTTCAGGGGAGAGTGTGACCTTTTCTATCATACTCATTAATAACTAACTACCTCATCCTTTCTCTGTGGTGCCTGCCACAGTTTCAGGGAAGATTACCCAATAAGCAAAATAAATATGGATTAACAAACAAAACTAATCTCTAAAGATTACTGAGTAAGCCTAAGTAAGCTCATTCTTACTTCGCTTTTGGATAATTAGACATTGCAATGAGGTTAGAGATGATAGGATACACTGTTCACTAATACTGTTGTTGTTACGTGCCATTGAGTCACTTGGGACTCATAGCAACCCTATGTACAAGAGCTCTAAATGCAGTTCTATCCTGTGCCAACCTACCCATCCCAAACACACTTATTCCCACCACTCCATTCACAGAATTGATCCATCTCATCGAAGGTCTTCCTCTGCTTCGCCGTCCCTCCCCTCTGCCAAAAGTGATGTCCCTCTCCAAGGACCAGTCCCTCCTTGCAACATGTCCAAAGTATGTCAGACAAAGTTTCAGAATCCTTGACTCCAAGGAGCATTCTGGCTTCACCTTCTTCAGGACAAACCTATTTGTTCTCCTAGCAGTCCATAGTATATTCAATACTCTTCTCCAGCACCACAGCTCAAAGGCATCGATTCTCTTTCTATCAACCCTAGTCACTGTCCAACTCTCTGGTGCATAGCATGTAATTGCGAAGACTATAGCCCAGATCAGGCACACCTTAGTCTCCAGCCTGATGTCGTTGCTCTTCAGTACTCTTGAGAGGTCCATCACAGCTGACTTCCCTAATCCAATTAATCTCTTGATTTTCTGGCTTCTGGTACCAAAAGTGTTGACTCTGGAGCTAAGTAAACTAAAGCTGTTAACTATCTCAATCTCTTCACCATCCATCCTGATGCTGCCAATTGGCCCAGTGGTGAGAATCTTTGTCTTCTTGACATTGAGTCTCAATCCATATTGGAGGCTGCAGTCCTTGACCCTCTGCAGCAAGCGCCTCAGGTCCTCCTCAGTTTCAGCAAGCAGGGTTGTGTCATCTGCATAACGCAGGTTGTTAATGACTCTTCCATCAATCCTGATACAGCATTCCTCCTCATACAGCCCAGCGCCTCAGAGGATATTTGCCTTTTCTGTTTTCCCAGCTTAACTCACCTCTATAAGTTTCTTACTTTAAAAAAAACTATATTGTTTCTTGAAAATGAACAAGCAGTAAACCACCATAGACTTTCCTCACAAATCCATTACTATAAATCTCTGTGTAGTGCTTATACTTAGAAATAATGTGGTGTTTGAAAAGAAATAGAGGTTTGGAACAAATGTTCCTAAGTTGTGCACATAATAAAGTGCCTGCTCACAAAAGGAGTAGTCATTCAAATCCACCCAAAGGAATCTTGGAAGAGAGGCTTGATGATTCACTTTCAAAAAATGGCAGTCTTTGAAAATCCAGTAGACGACACTTCTAATCTGAAATAACGACGGTCACCTTGAGTCAGAGTTGACCCACAGCAAGAGCAATGAGTACAATTTTACGGCATGATGGTCAATTCTCTGATCTCCAGGTGAACACAGAAGTACATTTTAGGCATCATCATTATATATGGAAGAAGGTTGAAGCTGTCAACGTTTTCATTTTGACAGGATCTGCACTCAATACTCTCATCATAACAGCAGTTAAAAAAAAAATCTGCCGCATTGGGAAAATCTGCTGTCCAGATCATATATAAAATGCTAAGGAGATGTGAAGACTGGAGTGCACCTGATCCACACTCTGGTGTTTACAATTATGCCTCTGAATGTTGAACAATAAGTAAGGAAGACAGAAGAGAAAAGTGACGCCTTTGAATTGTGGTGTTGGCAAGGACTACTGAATATCCCATCGACTGCCGAAAGAGCTGTGGTGACCCAATGGATAAGGAGTTTGCTTCCAATTCAAAGACAGATCCTTTAAATCTACCAGCTGCTCTGTGAGAGAAAGGTTCAACCTCCTCCCTGCTCCTTACAACCTCTGAAAGCCTGTTGGAGGGTTACTACGAGTCAATTCCTATTCGATGGCACATAATGGCAAAAGAACAAATTTGTCTTAAAGGAATTGTGACCAGAGGCAAGAATGGTAAGTAATGCTCCATTTTATACACTTTGGACGTGCTACCAGGAGGGGCCAATCTCTGTGAAAAGACCCTATGCTAGGAAAGAGGAAATCATTGAAAGAAAGGAATATCCTCAATTAGTGGATAGACACAGTTATTGTAACAACAGGCTTGAGCATCTCAGAGATCATGCAAATGGTTTAGAATAGGACAAGGTTTAGATTTGTTGTTCATAGGGTTGTGTATTGGTTGTAGTCACCTCTGGTACCTAATAACAGCAATTAGAGCTAAAACTTTCCACAGCATGATGGAAGTTAACAAAATTAGCCAAATGTACTGAAAATGTGACTTTGAAGACTTTAGGGACACATTCAGAACAAATTGGTCACATATATCAATGGATTAATATTTCTTTAAACCATGTGTTTGCATCGAGGGATCAGAGTTAGACACTGGGACAGAAAACAATGTGATATGGACACTGACCCTGCCATGATGACTTTGCAAATTCAATGGGGAAGTTAATCAGATAATTAAAATTCAAAGAGGTAAGAGCAACTATGAAAGGAAGCCCAGACCCATTGACAATGGCTCCCTCTCAGGCTCAGTCATCAGGGAGTCTTGTAGGAGTGACGGCATCTCAGTTGAGTCATAAAGCTTCCAGGGGAATAAGCCAAGTAAATTCTAGTAAGAATCTGAGTGAGGAGATTATATCCTCCGCCCTCCCCACCCCCAAGGGAGACATTGGGAATGAAAGTGCTACCACATTCCCTCTTGGAACTTTCTTTCTCCCTCAGGCAATTATAGAAGCAAATTTTCCTGCCTTAAAAAATTTAGTAGAGGATGATTTGCAACTTGGCTGGACCCTCAATAAAGCTGGCAGCCCAGCCTACAGATGGCTGCTGAAGGGGAGGAAGGTGAAAGAAAAGGCCCTAGGCTGTCTCAGGATGACTGTTTATTCCTGGGAGGAGGGGATTTAAAAAAATGAGAGAGGGAGAGAATAAGTGAAAGTCTGAAAGCAAGATTCGTTATCCGAAGTATCTTTTCCCTGAGTGCAGAGATGCTGAGAGAAGTTGCTGGGTTATCAGGGCTGTGAATAAATGGTGTCAGCCTTGACATTTTCTCTCTGGCAGAGACAGAACACCCCTGAGGAAACAATACTGATCTTAGTTTTGTTTATTCAATTGGGGGTGATGTGTTGCCAGGTTTTGATAAATGTGTTTCCAAAGTGAACGGGATATGGTTATTGTGTGACTTGTGCTTATTGCGATGTTGGTGTTATCCATCTGAATTTCAGAGTGAGTCCCCAAGTGGCGCGTATTTAAAATAGAAACCATCAAGTAATCATTACTGTGGCCAATACCTATTAAGATATGCCTAGTGATGCCCCTCAAATCTTCTTTGCCCATTAGCCAGGACGGGCAGAATTTCTATAGGCCTCTGCGAACGAGACCCTGTTCCCTGTAATAGCTGGCCATTGATGTATGAAATTCCTTTAAGTGAGATAAACTTTTCATTCTGCGAGCTGCAGCTGAGGCTCACAAAGTAAATAGCCCTATGGAGATTAATCTTCAGATTTTAATATTTTACTATGGGTTAAATTTAGTCTTTAATAACAAATTTGATAATATCTTACATTTAAACACTGAAGGTATTTGTGTGTTTATGAAAGAAGAAAATAAAAGAGAAATAAAGTGAGATAGAGACCACTGGGAAAAAATGCTAAGACACGATTGCAGCTTAAGGAGCCTTCATAATTTTTGCCTAGACAATAGAGAGGTGCCATTTTGGATTGGAGCCACATTAAGAAAAAGAAAACAAATATGTGAACAATCCTGTAGATTTTGTCAGAAAGAAAGAAAGATGCTGTTGGATAATAAATCTGTTGTCAGTGAGAACATACTCTTCTCGTCATTACCTCCATTTCATCAACTCAGGGTAGGTAAAGGCTCACTTTTAGGGTGTGAATTAGGAAGTTTGGTGGCTTAGTGGTAAGGAGTTGTCAGAGTTGTACATACAGCCAATCCAAAGACATGTGGTTTGAATCCAAAAGCTACTCTACTGGGGGAAAAAAAATAGACAATCTCCTCCTGTGTGATTTACTGCTTCTGAAAATCCACTGGACAGTCAGATATGAGTCATTTCTAATTCAAGGACACATAACAACAACTTAGTAAATTGGAGTCAACAGACTTCACGGAAGAGGAAGGTGAAATAATTGACCTCCTTGAAGGGGTGGAAACAAATACCAGGAAAAAGAAATATCTGCCTTCTTCAACAATGAATCTTCCCCAAAGTGATCCTTTTAAACACCTTTGCTAACATCCTTAAATTGGTAAGTACCAGGGGAGCTGTGGTGGCCTAGTGGCAAGGAGCTGCAACTACAATCCCACCAGATGCTCTGCCAGGGAAGAAGGGACAATCTCCTCCTGTACCAGTCAGATCTTATTTGACGGTACACTCACACAAAAATAATAAAATTAAAAAAAAATTGGTAAGTACCTGAAGCACGGTAATGTCTTAAATGTTCTGAAGACGCTAAGCTCATATAGACTTAGCTTTAAATGTAGCTGCTCCCAGGTCCTATGGAATGACTTTGAACCTGTTACTTAAAGTTTTAACCTCAATTTCCTTATTGTTAACATGGAACTAATACTGTCTGCCTCATTTTTTATGACAACCTACAAAGCTATAAGAAGAAATACATCTACTTCAATTATTATTGATATTACCATCATCATGACTAACAGAAAAAATTTATTCTAAAACACCCAAAGGGTCTGTTGTATACTGTCAAATAGAGGTAACAAAAAAAGTAAGAACTGATTATTTCGTTTTAATAAACAAAGTTGTTGTACTGATCTGAAAGGAGGTTAGGTGAAGGATTTATACTCTTGCACTTTTTTGTCAAATAGGCTGGATTAAATTCCTTCCTTATCATCATAGCGTGGAAGAAGGAGTGGCGTCCACTTCCATAATAGCTTGCCTCTGGAAACCCTACGAACCTGGAGAGAGGATGAAAGGCACCCAACCGTCAAGGCCTCTCCTTTATAGGGTCGCTATGAGTCGCCTGTGACTCGACGGCACTTAACAACAACAATCATCATAAAATATTTAACTTCTTTGAACCTTACTTTTCTGTTTAAAAAATGTTTGCTAATCAAACCAACTTCCTAGGATTGAAGATGTCCTGGTGATGCAGTGACTAAGATCTTGACTATAAAGCAAAATGTGCATGGTTCAAATTCCCCAGTTGTTCTATGAGAAAAAGCTGTAACAGCCATTATTCCTAAGTTCTATGGTTGTTCTGAGTCACAGATGACTTGATGCTGCACAACAAAAATTAAACAAAGTGATCTTAAACACCTTCCTAAGATAAGCCAAAGGAAAAGTTGGTATGAACGCTGTGGGACTCGACTTCCCGTTACTTAAGCATCATAGTACATTTCAACACAAAGCACCAAGAACTCCTTAAGCAGGAAGACCTTTGTCCCTAGATAATTGTTGCTTAAAATATCTAAGCTTTATTGATTGATTTTTAAAATGGCCATGCTAACAAATTGTATTTGCATTTACGTACAGAACGAAGGGACAATGGTAGGGAAGCAGTGACCTAAGACAAGAAAAGAGAGGAAACCAATAAATGGGAAATTATCAAGTGGCTACTGTTGTTGTTGTTGTTAAGTGCAGTCGAGTCATAGGCAACTCATAGCGACCCTATGAACGAAGACCTGACCATTGTTCATAGAG
>NW_006399787.1:7449-13891 GCF_000299155.1 Elephantulus edwardii | reverse complement strand
TGACCTGTATCAGATGCACTTTAGTCTCTAGAGAGACACCATTGTTCTATTGGACAATATTTAGTTTTGATTTTTAGAAATTTCATTACTTAATTTTCAGAAATATATGTTTCTTTTATTAATTTTTATTTTATTATTTTTGTGTGCATGTACTGTCAAATCAGATCTGACTGGTACAGGAGGAGATTGCCTCTCCTTCCCCGGCAGAGCATCTGGTGGATTCGAACCGTGTACCTCTGGGATTGTAGTTGCAGCTTCTTGCCATTAGGCCACCAGAGCTCCCCTAGAAATATATGTTTCATTGCTTAATTTTCAGAAATATATATTGTTATTCTTGAGTACCACAGAGTTGGAACCAACCCATGGCTCACCCTCTGGAGGGTTTTCGGAGGCAGTTAATCACAGGGGAGGAGATTGCCCATCCTTCTCCCACAGTGCTGCTGGTGGCTTTGAACCTCGTATCTTAGGAATTGCAGTGCAGCTTCAAAAACTAGAAACTATATAAATAAACCTTTTACCTTTGTCTTTCTTGGTCTAGAAAGCCTGCTGAAACTTGTTCACCATGAATGATCCTGCTGTCATTTGAAATGTCAATGGCAAAGATTCTAGAATCACAATAACCCACAAGCCACTCCAAACAACAAATTGATGGATAGTGGCTATTGCTCCTACAATTGGCAGAACTAGTTTTGGATGCAGAAACTTTAACACAATGAAAGGCAGATGAGAGCTGTTAGGAGTTAGACACTGTGCACTAGAATTAATGGAGAAGGACTATAGCCAGGTAGCATCTGACACATACAGAATTCATTTTTCCCTTACCTCCAAGAAGCCAAACACATATGTGAAAAATTATGCCACAGCATATATTATCTGTTTGCAAATTTGTTGCAGTTATTTATCCAATATTAAATAGTGTCTCATTTATAAACACCTGTGCTTCTTTTCCCCCCTAATGACCCAGCAGTAAAATATTATAGGAAGAGAATATAGGGCATGCATTACAATAAGTTGCTGCTATCATTGAACAACAGATCTGAACCTTGTCCTACCTTGCGCCATTCTCACACTTCCTGACGCGTAGAAAGAACCCATAGTATCAGTCACGATTTCAGTTCATCTGGTTGAGGGTGTGCTTCTGTTTTGCCTTTACAAGTATGATATCATCACCAAGGAATATCCTCTTCTAGCTACATGCAATAAATATGTGAGATGAAGCTTCAGTATCTGTGCCTTCAAGGAACACTCTGACTTCAATTTCTCCAAGACATGTCTGTTTGTTCTTTTAGCAGTCCACGGGATATTCAGTACTCTTCTCCAACACTGCAGCTCTCAAAGGCATTGATTCTTTCTCTGTCATCCTTATTTATTGTCCAGCTCTCAGATGTGGAGCAAATGACTGGCATGACCACAGTCTGAATCCGATGCGTCTTATTCCTCAAACTGATGCCGCTGTTCCTCAGTCATTTGGAGAGGTCCCTGACTGCAGACTTTCTCAGTTCAATATGCCTCCTGATTTCTAGACTGCTGTTACCAAGGGTGTTGACTGTGAATCCAATAAGAGGAAAGTGTTGAGAATATCAGTCGTTTCTCTGTAATGATGTTACCTATCTGTTCAGTGGTAAAAAAATTTTTGTTTTCTTCTTATTGAGATGCATTCCATATTGAAGGCTGTATTCTTTGATCTTCTGCATAAAGTACTTCAGGTCCTGTTCACTTTCAGCAAGCAAGGTTGTGTCAGCTGCATAACACAGGTTACTGATGACCTTTCTTTGGATCTTAATGCTATATTGGTCTTCACAGATTACAGCATCTGGAATAATTTATTCAGCATAGATTGAATAGGTGTGGAGAGAGGATACAATTCTGATCTACCCCTTTCTTGATTTTAAACAATAACGTGTTCCTTTGCTCTGTTTGCACAACGGCCTTTTGGTCTAGGTTTAGGTTTTGCAAGAGCATAATCAAGTGCTCTGGGATTCCTATTCTTCTCAATATTAGGCCTAGTTTGTATGATCAACACAGCCAAATGGCTTTGTATAGTCAATAAAGCATAAAAAGATATTATCCTGGTATTCTTTACTTTCAGCTAGGATTCATTTGATATTAGCAGTGATATCCTTTGTCCCATGTTCTAGGTACCTCTCTAGCAGTTTTTGAATGACCTTTAGCAGCACTCACATTTTATTTTGTACAATAGTTCTCATACATTTTGCTTTATATAATTAATCAGCATTGTACTACACCTACCCTTCCCCCACCTTTTCAGGTCCCTGCTGGACCGTTTCCATTTCCTTTACCTCCTCTCTCTACCCACCAAATTGTGCAACTCTGTGATACCCTCCTGCCCACCCTCACCTCTCTGATCCCACCCTTCCCTCCTTGGACTCCTGTGTATGTTTTACTGGTTATCCTTCTACTTTTACACTTATGATGTTACGGACTATTTGTTCTTACGAGAAGGAGTTAGTTAATTCAACATAATGCTCTCCAGTCTCACCCAAGTTATTTAGCAGTTTTTGAAATAGCTGCCACTGAGTACTACATAGTAATCCATTGTGTCAATGTAACACTATTACAGTTGAACATTTGGGTTGTCTCCATAATACTGTGAGGGATGGTGAATAACATTGCTATGAACATTACTGTCCAAATCTTCATTTCTGTCTCATGTGTTTAATGAAGTTAGATAGTTTGAAGACTGATTTTTAAAAAATAGATGAGGGCAATAAAATACTAAAAAATAATTTGTTCTCTGAGATGTACTCGAACTTCTAAACTTTGAGTTAATAGCCAAAGACATCAACTGTTTGCATCATCCAGGGGCTCTGGTAATATTAAAGACCTTTGAGTCTCCAATAGTTCCTGGTGTCACTTAGTTAATGATGATAAAGCCTTTTGTAGAAAATCCAAATGTTATGTTTGTGGTGGTGCTATGGTTGCACTTGGAGAGTCACAGATACTTACCCACACAGGATGGAGCAGAACATTCTGGTAGCAAACTAACCATGTGTGAAAGAACAGATATTAGGAATGTGTAAAAATCCATCACAAATGGTCAAATAATTTACTTATCCCCCCCCCCCTTGCCCTTTCCCCTCTACTTAATGAGGTAGAACTTACATACAGGAAAGAGTAGAAAATGTACTTCTTTTAAGCCTTTGGCCCAGTGAATACTTAAATATGTCTACACTGCTTTTACTCAATCTATAATAGATCTAACACTGAAAGACATCCCCTGTTGTTCTTTCCTTATCACTACCTCCCAGGATGAACTGCTATTCTGACTTCTCTTGCCCCGCATTTATTATAGTGGGGTATAACTGAACCCATTGAAATCCTGATCAAACAAAACATGGTAACTCTAGTCAGATAATAGTTTTCCATTTATGACCTGTGTATCTCATGTTTCTTGTGTTCAACTCAATTTTGTTGCCAGGTACAGAATGGTACAGAGCATTGATGGCCCTATAATGTGTAAGATTGACAGTTATTACAGTTGCCTATGTTACTGGACTATTCACTGTCCTGAACTGCACTTTATATCATTTTAAGCTAAACATTCCTTACTTACAAATAGGGAATTTACCAAATAACACTGCAAATTTTCACTTGTAAGCAGTAGTGTCCAATCCTGTGTTTAGCATTTCGCCTCAATGTTGTAGTGTTATCTCACTGTTTAATATCATTAGAAAATATTACTATGAAGTACATTATGGTTCCAATCCAAACACAACAAAATTGGAGTTAGAGATAGTAATGGCAAGAAGCAAAGTAGAAATACCAAATTGAAAGCGAATCAAAATCGTATTTCACAACAGAAAGGTAAAATATCAGTGAATGTTATTACTTGTCACTTAGGCATATTTACACAACGTCCAAATGACACAATGTCCTACTTCATAGATGTTTTGTGAATATTAAGTGATGTCTTGCTGAATTCGTATACACTGTTAAATTCAATAGATATGTTTACAGGTTTCTGGCTTAACAGTCTGTGGTAGTTTTATACTATGTCAACTCAGGAGCGTTGAAAGCACATTTTCCAAAACTCTATTCTCTTTCCAGATTTTGGTTGATTGTAGGAGAATTTTGTGAATAGTTTTGAATCTCTTGTTCCCAGTTCAATCATCACTGACTAAGCGAAACTGGAACGAATTTGAATTTATGAAAGGTGGATGTACCAAAAAAAAATAAAAGAGCTAAACCCAACTTCTTACTTAGGAAGCAAAAGCAATATGTATTTTGCATAGCAGTCTAACTCTTGAGAGGCACAATTGGAGACAGAAGTAATTTCCTTAAAAATGATGGCCAAGTGTTCCACTTTGAATATGTTCCATGCCACAGTCCTAAGAATAATCCAGTATCTAGTACGAAGCTCTTGAAAGTGAATGTAGTCCTCTTCTGAGTCTTCTGTTCCAGGGCTTTGACACATAATATTTTTCAATTCCATTTAAAAAACAAAACAAAACAGATACTCAAAAGAGCATCTGTGGTAAGAATTGTTGGAGAAGTTTAATATCAGCAGTAAAAACCAGGCCAGTTGTTAACTGTGGAACAAACCATTACTTCTGTGTATGCTCTAATTGAGGCTGAAGAAAACAAAAATTAAACCATGAGAACCAAAATATGACAATGAATATGTTGTTGTTGTTGCTGTTATGTGCCATCAAATCACCTGTGTCTCATAGCAACCTTATGCACAAGAGCTCTGAATCCTGCCCTATCTTGAGCCAACCTTATTGTCTCTGACACACTTATCCCCATTTCCCCAGTCACTGAGTTATTCTATCTCATCAAAGGTCTTCCTCTCTTGTGCTGTCCCTCCACCAACTCAAGCATAATGACCATCTCCAAGTACTGGTCCCTCCTTGCAGCATACCCAATGTATGTCATACAGAGCTCAGAACCCTTGCCTCCAAGGAGCAGCTGGGTTTTACCTTCTCAAGGATGAGTGTCTTTGTTCTCCTAGCAGTCCATGGTATATTTAATATTCTTCTCCAGCACCACAGCTCAAAGGCATCAAATCTCCTTCTATCATCTCTAGTCATTGTACAGTTTTCGTATGTATAGCAAGTAATTTGAAGTCTTGAGAATCAATGATAAAAGACCAGATGAGTTGTGAAATGACATTAAGGTAATTAACCATGGAGTGAACAAAAGGCCAGTATAATGGTGTTAGAAGATGCTCTGAAAATTTCACTAGAGGATTGATAAACAAAGGGAAGAGATGCTGAAGTAAAAGAGCTGAACAGAAGTTTCCAAATGGGAGATCAAGAAGACAAAACGTATCAAGAAATGTCCAGAGAGCTAGAAATAGAGAATAAAAATGGAAGAACTTTACAAATGGAGAAATTCAACATTTCTCAAGTTGAAAGAACTGAAAAACAAATTCAAGCCTCAAGTTGCACAAATGAGATATTTTACAGGAAACATCTTGAATGATACAGGAGGCATAAAAAAAGAGAGAGAAAGAGAGAGAGAAATTGCACAGAATCACTGTAACAAATCATTGGCTGACACTGAAACATTTCAGGACGTACGATATGATCAATGGCCGATAGTAGTGAAGAAGTTCAAGATACACTGAAGGCCCTGACAAAAATACAAAATAATACTAACAATATTAATATTATTAATACTACTAATAATAAATAATAAAGTTCAAAAAATGCAAAAAAGCAAACCAGAAACTGTTTTATTGTTGAACAATATTTAATTAAATAAAATGATGTTGTTAATAAAAGACACAGCATACTTTAGCTTATTTGACCATTAATTACATTATATGTGATACATGATTGTGCCTACAATGTTTCAATATTTTTTACTTAAGGTATCCTTCTACCTTTCAGTGTAAGAAAACAATGTATCTACTAACTAAGAATTTATAGTTGATAATACATAAAACATACATTCGAAATAATAGTTACTATTGTTACATGATATCAAATCAACTCAGACTTATAGTGACACTAGGACTACAAAATCAAAATCTTGTCCAATAATGTAGCTGTCTTCATGATAACAGGTACTCACGGCCACTGAAGGCCCGATGCCTCAATTCATCTCCTTCCTCTCCTTCTCTGACCCTTTTCCACCTTTCTAAGGGTGATGCCTTTTTTCCAGGGATTTGATTTTCCTGACAACATGGCCAAAGTATGTGAGACAAAGTCTCATCATCCTTGTCTCTATGAAGTACTCTGGGTACACTTCTTCCAATTCAGACTTATTTGTTCTTTTGTCTGTACCTAGTATATTCAACAATCTTCAGTAACAAATTGATTGTGGATCCAAGCAAAACTAAATCCTTGACAACTTCAGTCATTTCTTCATCGATCATGAGTTTCCTGTTGGTTCAGTACTGAATTTTTTTGTTTTGTTTTCTTGATGTTGAGTTATAATCCATACTGAAGTCTTTAATCTTCTTCAGTAGTGCTTC
>NW_006399787.1:0-7349 GCF_000299155.1 Elephantulus edwardii | reverse complement strand
AAAAATAATAATAAAAATACCAAAAAATGCAAAAATAAAGGCCCTGACGGAATATCAATTGGCATGTTTTAACTAACATACGCTCCCTGACATATTTACCAGCTTATGCCAGGGAATTTGGAGAATGGCTGCCTGGTGGGCTGACTGAAAGAGATTCATATTTCTTACCATTCCCAAAAAAGGTGACCAAACAAAATGTAGAAATTATTGAATAATAATATTGTTGAAGATCATTTAAAAGTGCCAGAAGTTCAAGCTGGATTTAGAAAGGATCTTGGCACCAGGAATATCAAAGAATACCAGAAGAGTGTTTATTTGTGCTTTATTGATTGTGCAAAGGCATTTCACTTTGTGGATCTTCACAAATTATGTCTAACGTTCAAAAGAATGGGAATCTCAGAACATTCAATTGTGTTCATATGAAACCTACACCAACAGCAAGAGACTATTGTATAAACAGAGTAATCAAATACTACATGGCTTAAAATTAAGAAAGGTATGCATCGGGGTTGTTTTCTTTCTCCACACCTATTCAATCTCTGTGTTAACCAAATGATTGGATAAGCTAGACTCCATGAAGAAGAATGTGGCTTCAGGATTAAAAGATTTATCCGTATCCTTTGTCATGCAGATGAGAGAAGCGTTCTTGCTGAAAGTAAAGAGGAATTGAAGTACTTGGATAGTATATCAATGTCAAGAAAACAAAAATTCTAACAATTGGACAATAGGAAACATCATGATAGATGGAGAAAAATTGAAACTGTCAACAACTTCATCTAACTTGGATCCACAATCAGCATCTCTGTTACCAGTGATCAGGAAATCACTAGATTCATTTCATTGGGAATATCTGTAGTCAAAGACCTTTCCAAATTATTTAGGAGCACTTACGTCAGCTTTAGGACTAAGGTGCACTTGATTCAAACAATGGTCTTTTCAATTACCTGATATGAAGCTGAGAGATGGACAATGAATAGGGATGACAGAAGAAGAATTTATGATTTTGAGCTGTTAGGTTGGATCTTCCAAGGAATGTTAAAAGAACAAATAGCTATGTCTTAGAGAGGGTGAAGCCAGAGTGCTCCTTGGAGGTAAAGATGACAAAAATTTACCTCAGATATTTAGGGTATATTCTAGGGATTGCTTTTCTTGGAGAGAGACATCATACTTGAAAAGGTTGAGGTTAGACAAAAGAGGTGAAGACCTTCAATGAGTGGATTGAGACAGTGATTACAGAAATGGGCTCATGTATGCCATAAATGGTGAATATTACACAGGATAGGGTGGAGTTCAGATCTGTTGTTTGTAGGGTTACTATGAGATGTATATGACTTAATGACACCTAACAACAACAATATTACCTCTGAGAATGAATTGATTTGAACTGGTTTGAAACCCTGGTCTTAAGTGATATTGAAGAAATTAATATAAAGCAGAAGGCATTATTTGTTAAGTTAGTTAAGGTCCTGTATGCTACTGAGTATGTGCATATTGTTGTTGCTATGCTGGATTATATTGTTGATATTAGGATTAAGAATTGTACCAAAGACTGTCTTTCATAGTAGTTGCAGTAGAAGAGTTGTGGTGCTGGAGGTTTAACATGGACCACCAAAAGAATAAACAGATCTGTCATGGAGAAGCTGAAACCAAGTTTCTCCTTGGAGGCAAGGATTTTTTTAAAAATAATTTTAATGAACATTTACAGAAAATTTGGATTTCCATTCATTCATTGCTGCACATCTCTACCCGCCCAGCCCTCTCTCCCCAAACCCCCGTTCGCTCCTCTCTTTCAAAAGTAAAAGAAAGACTCCCTCCCTGGTACACAATCCCCCCCCACCCCTCCCACCACCCCAAGTACATTCCACTATGCAACCTTAATTGTGGACTCTTATGACAACCATAAGACCCTAACATACATCGCTTTTAAATGATCCAGTCCCTCATCTGTTTCAGTGGAGTATACACAATTTATCCAGTTAAGTTGTGTCTCACATACTTTGGGCATGTTGTCAGGAGAGACTAGTCCTTAAGGACATTATGCTTGGAATGGTGGAAAGACAGCACAGGAGTGAAAGACACTGAATGAGAAGGGTTGACACAGTTACTGAGATAATAGGGATAAGTGTGTCAGTGTCACTGAGGATGACAGGACAGGGCAGGGTTCAGAGATACTGTACATAGGATTGCTATGAGTTGTAGCTGACTCAGTGACATATAACAAAAATAGTAGCTAGTGCACTAGTTTTAATTTTCTTTAGCTTCAGTTTTAAGTTGTACTTGAGTAATTGATGGTCTGTTCCACACTCAGCAACTGACTGTTTTAACTGCTGATATTGAGCTTCTCCAATGAATCTTGTCTAACCTGTTAAGCTGATTCTTGTAAAGTTCACCAAGTGATATCTGTGTATAAAGTTGCCTTTTGAGTTTTTTTTTAAATAAGTATTTTCTGTGAATAAATTATTGAGCATACAAAATTCAATCATTTACTCTCTGGCCTCATTTATGTCACTGAGTTCATAATTTACAAATACCATTCCTTCTTTTTTGTTTCTGATTTTTGTGAACCAGTCACCAATTCAATTTCAAATGGCAAAAGCTGGTGGTTGCTGTTATGTGTTGTTGAGTCATCTGTGTCTCATAGCAACACTTTGAACAATAGCTCTGAACCCTGTCCTATTCTAAGACAGTCTCATTGTCTCTCATATATCTAATAACATTATCCTGGTTACTGTGTGGATACATCTCATCTAGAGTCTTCCTCTCTTGTGTTGTCTCTCCATCCTTCCAAGTATGATGTCCTTTTCCAAGGACTGGTACCCTCCTGACTAACATGCTCAAAATATGTGAGAAGAAATCATACAATGTATCTTCTCAGACCACAGTGCCATACAACTAGAACTTAACCACAAAAGAATAAAACTTATAAAACCACCAGTGTGAAAGCTAAACAACAGCCTGCAAAACCACCACTGGGTTATAGAAGAAATAAAGAATGAAGTTAGAAAGTTCCTCAAAACAAATAATAATGAAAATACAACATACACAAACCTCTGGGATGTAGCTAAGGCAATCCTCAGGGGTCAGTTCACAGCAATAGACAAACATAAAAAATGAAGAAAGAAGCAAAGTTAGTGATCTAACTCAACACTTTCATCAAATAGAAAAAGAAAAACAATCAAAGCCCACAGCCTCTAGAATAAAGGAAATCATAAGAACAAGAGCTGAAATCAATGAGATAAAAAAAAAAACCCAAACAGAAAAAAATTTAAACCACCAGCAAAACTAGGTTCTTTGAAAGGGTCAACCATTGGCAAACTTAAGAAAAAAAAGGACAAGGCTCTAATAACTCAATTAATAAGCAATAGAGGTGAAATCATAAAAGAACCAGAAGAAATTAAATCTATAATATCAGAATATTATGAAAAGCAATACACGGATAAATTTGAAAACTTAAAGGAGGTGAACAAATTCCTTGAAACTCATGCCCTACCCAGACTGTCAAAGTGAGATGTAGACTCCGTTACAAAAGGAGAATTTGAGCAGGTCATAAATAACTCCCGCACAAAAGAAGCCCTGGGCAAGATAACTTCATTGCTGAATTCTACCAAACATTCAAAGAACACTTATCAACAATTTTACTTAAATCAAAAAAATAAGGAACACTCCCAGAGACTTTCTAGGAAGTAAGCATAATCCTAATACTAAATCCACAGAAAGAAATCATACACACACACACAAACACACACACACACACAAATTCCTACAATATCTCTCATAAACATAGATGCAAGATTCTTAACAAAATACTAGAATAGCAAGTAATTGCAAAGACCATGGCCTGGATTAGGCACACCTTAGTCTCTAGACTGACGTAATTGCTTTTCAGCACTCTGAAGAGGTCCCTGACAGCAGATTTTCCCAATGTAATTAGTCTTTTGATTTCCTGACTGCTGGTGCCAAGTGTGCTGATTGTGGATCTGAGCAAGCTGTAATTGTTTACAACCTGAATCTCTTCTCCATCTATCATGATGATGTCAATTTGCCCAATAGTGAGAATATTTGTCTTCTTGAGATTGAGCTTCAATCCATATTGAAGACTGTAGTCCTTGACCTTTAATAGCAAGCACTTCAAGTTCTCCTCACTTTCAGCAGCAAAGTTGTGTCATCTGCATAATGTAGGTTGTTAATGAGTCTTCCTTGATTCTGATGTCACATTCCAACTCATAAATCTAAGTTTCCCTGAATGATCTGTTCTGCATATAGATTGAAAAAGTATGAAGAAAGGATGCATCCCTGATGCACTCCTTTCCTGATTTTGAACCCTGCAGTGTTTCCTTGCTTTGTTTTGAGGACAAGTTCCCGGTACAAGTTTGTTTTGCATAAGCACAACCAAGTGTTCTAGAATTCATTTTCCTCAAGGTTAGCTACAATTTGTTGTGATCCAGAGAGTCAAATGCCTTTGCATAGTCAATGAAACACACATAGACTTTAATACTCTTTGCTTTCTGCCAAAATCCATCTGACATCGTCCACAATGTCTCTAGTGCCATGACCTCTTCTAAAGCCAGCTTGTATTACTGGTAATTCTCTGTCAGTGTACTGTTCCAGTGTTTTCTGGATAATCTTCAGGAGGTTTACGCTAGTGTGTGATATTAGCGATATTGAAGACTCAATATTTTGAAAATGACAATCCTACCAAAAGCAATCTTCATGTTCAAACAATCACAACACAGGTAGACACTAATTATTCAAGGAGAACAAAATAAATCTTGTCAAATTTATCTGGAGAGAAAAGAACCCTCAAATAAGAAAAGCACTCCTGAAAAACAAAAATGAAGTGGGAGGCATAGCACTCCCTGACCTCAAAACCTGCTACACAGTGGTAATAACCAAAACAGTGTGGTACTGGTACAGTGACAGGCACAGAAACCAATGGAACAGAACCAAGGACTCAGACATGGACCCATCTATAATTGACAAGGAAATAAAACCTTTCAAATGAGAAAATAAAATGACAAGTTCTTAAACAAATGGTTCTGACAAAACTGGACTGCTATCTGAAGAAAGCCGAAAGAAGATCCATATCTCACACCACACACAAAAATCAGCTCAAGGTGGATCAGAGACCTGCAAGTAAATCCCCAAACCATAAAGTTCATCAGAGACAAACTGGGGCCAAGCATAGAAGCCTGAGCCTATAGTATAAAAATACTGTCATATACAGCCAGAAATAAACAATCTTGAGAGGATGAAATTGGTAACTTTCTAAAGATTAAATCTATGTGCTCATAATAAACTACCAACTGTGAATACATATTTGGCAATAGCATTTCAGACATGTGTCTCATAACAAAAATTTACCAAATACTCCTGGCCTTCCAGAAGAAAACGTCTGATAACCCAATTACAAAATGGGTAAAAGACATGGAAAGACTTTTCATAGAGGAAGACCATAGAGGTGATTTGGATGGCCAACAGATACATGAAGAAATTCTCAAAATCACCGCAATAAGAGAGATGCAAATCAAAACCACAATGAGATACCATCTCACTTCTGTAGCAAAGTTTAGTAGGGTTGCAAGCAATAATGTTGGAGAGGCTATAAAGAGGTGGGACCTCTAATGAACTGTTGGTGGGATAATAAAATATTGCAACCACTCTAGAAGACTGGTGTTTCTTCAAAAAGCTGAACACAGAAACTCTTTATGATTAAGTTATTTCACTACTAGGAATATACCCCAAGAAAATTAAAACTCACACACAAACAGATATTTGTACACCAATGTTTATAGTAGTATTATTTACCATCACAAGAACATGGAAACAGACCAAATGTCCAACCATAACCGAATTGATTGAGAAATTGTGGTACATTCACACAACGGAATACTATGCAACATGCATGAACAACAATTTAAAAAAATACAATGTAAATTGGGAGAGGGTTGAGAGCATTATGTTGAGTGAACCAAGACAGTCTCAAATACTGTATAAGACCATTATTGTTAAAATAGAAGGATAACTAGAAAAACATGCACGTGAACTCAAGGGGGTGCCGAAGGGTGAGGATAGGCAGAAGCAAAATCACAGGGTTGCACAGTTTAGTGGGTGGTTGGAGGGGGCCAAGAAAAGGGGAAGGATCTGGGAGAAAAAACCAGGTAATGATGGGCAAGACCCAATGGTGATTGATTTTTATGAAACATGAGGCATGAGAATGATTGTATGAAACAGTGTGAATGAAGAATAGTGTGAAACAAGTTGTATATTGAACTTTATAAACAAGTCAATAAGAAATTGTGGGGAAAAATAAACAAGGCAGTGTTTCAACACTGTCCTTTCTTCATATCTGTTCATTCTGTATGCTTAGTAATTTATCCAGTGGACTCTGTGAAGATGAATGCAGCATCAGGATAGGAGGGAGACTCATCAATAACCTGTGTTATGCAGAGGACACATCCTTGTTTGCTGAAAGTGAGTAGGGCTTGAAGCACTTGTTGCAGAAGATCAAAGAATACAGCCTTCAATATGGATTACATCTCAATGTCAAGAATACAACGATTCCTACCATTGGACCTATAAGCAACATCAAGATAGTTAGAGAAAAGATTGAAACTGTCAACAACTTCATATCACTTGGGTCCACAATTAACAACACCCTTGGCACCAGCAGTCAGAAAATCAGGAGAGGTATTGTAGTGCAAAAAATTTCAGTAAGGGACATCTCCAAATTACTGAGAAGTAATGATATGTTTGAGGACTGAAGTGCATCTGATTCAGGCCATCATTTTTCCAATCACTTGCTATGCATTTGAGAGCTTGACAATGAGCAA
This sequence comes from Elephantulus edwardii, assembly GCF_000299155.1. Taxonomy (NCBI): domain Eukaryota; kingdom Metazoa; phylum Chordata; class Mammalia; order Macroscelidea; family Macroscelididae; genus Elephantulus; species Elephantulus edwardii. Next base: position 519 of record NW_006399787.1, on the reverse strand, counting down.
GGGTGAAAGAATTAATGTCCTTGAACTCTGATGTTGGAGAAGAGGACTGAACATTCCATGGACTGCCAAAAGAACAAACAAATATGTCTTCGAGAGGATGTAGCCAGAGTGCTCTTAGAAGGCAAAGATGATGAGATTTCACCTCACATACTTTGAGCTTGTTGCTTGGAGGGGTTATTCCTTAAAAAGGGACATGATGTTCAGAAAGGTAGAGGGCTGGCAAAAGAAAAGACAAGCCTTGGGTGGGGAGATTGACACATAGATTGCCACAACGGAGTCTTACGTGTCAGGAAGTGTGAGGATGCGCACAGTACAGAAAAGGGTTTACCAATCTGTTTTTCATAGAGTCACTATGGATTGCACTTGTCTCTGTGTCACCTAACAACAACAACAACAACAAAACAACAGAGTGCTGATCTTCATGTATTCCGTTTTATTTCTGACAATTTCCAGTTTTCCTGTATTTATACTTTGTACATTCCATGTTCCAATTATCAATGACTGTTTGTGGCTCTTTAT
>NW_006399786.1:22008290-22010736 GCF_000299155.1 Elephantulus edwardii | reverse complement strand
ACTTGGTGTACGACAAACACAATTCAGTAAACAGGTGTACATTACAGGGTGACTCTGAATCTTGGAAGCAGTTAACAAGCTATACTGCTGACCAGAAGGTTGGAGATTCAAGTTCATCCTCAGACTTGTGGAGCTAGAGATCTACGTCCTAACTCATGTGGGGTTGATGTGAGTAAAAATTAACTGATGGTAATTTTCCCCTTTTCAATTTCTTCCTTTCTAGTTCTATGCAGACATTGATCATTTGTGCAGTTTGATTGTGCTGAAGAGATATTAAAAGGTTTGCAAGATATTGTCAAATTTTGTCATTAAGACAAACACAGTTACAAACCTGCTCTAGCTCATTGTTTATCGGAAAAAGCAACTAAATACGTTTTGGAACATTGTTTATTAGCTTTTTCTATGTTGGAAACTTCTAGAATAATCTACATTTATTACACTCCTATCTATACCAGCAAAAGTTTTCAAATTTTTGTGAATATTTTACTATGTGTCATGGGGCTGAGTTTCTTTGTAATCCTCAAAAACAAGGTATAATTGGGATAATTGGGATGGGAGTGTCAGAGACAGTGCGATTGGCACAGGACAGAGCGGAGTTTAGGGCTGTTGTACATAGTGTCACTATGAGTCGCAGGCGACTCGACGGCACATAACAACAACAACAACATAATGGATTGTATTTTTTGTAGTAGAAAAGATTATCTGCAGTGGAAACCCCTCATGGACTCTATGATTTTATTATTTAGCTTCTAACTGACGAGCTTCCGGATATGGAGCAGGTAGAATAAACGCCATCTTTCCAGCAGATGCCAACTTTCCTTCACGTTTTGAGAAAGGTCGTGCTGACATCTGGCAACCACCTTGGAGAAAATGTCATCATAACGGCGGTATGGCCATTCTCTTATCTAACGGTGATGTAATTTGTAAAGGACCAACGGTTGGAATGCTGCCTGGCTTGGAGACTGGTCACCTCTTCATACATACGGTCCCAGACTTTCTATGAAAGGATTTGTGGGAGGAATGTGGACTATTGATATGAAGAACTTTCAAACTGAATTGTGGAAATTAGTTGCTAGTATGGATTCGATAAATGTCCCCTGTGTCCCAAAAGATAAATGTAAGGGAGATAGTGTCACAAGTGACAGAGTCATGTCATGTGTACCTGAACCATATGTCTAATTGATTGGTAATAATGTAATCACTGGTGATTATCCAAAATTTAATGTAAGTTGTTTCCTTAAAATTTCTAACTATATTAGCTCTGTTACAAAAAAGGATTCAGTTGTTATTCTGAAGAATCTTCCTCTTGTTATGACATTGATAAAGTTAAATGATACTTGGTATGATAATAATGGCTTGCAAATTTTAAAAGAGTTATATAAGTTATCGGTGGTATATTCGCACAATGGAATATTTTGCTGCATTGAAAAACAAGGAACTCATGCAATATTATTCAAAATGGGTGACCCTGGAGGACATTATGATGAGTGAGGTATCTCAGTCACAGAGGGACAAATGCTATATGGTGCCACTGTTGTAGAATGAGGCTGACATCGGGATGGGGGTAAGACTAAGAAAAACTGGATGAAATATGTTTACGGCATGGAAGTCTTTGGGGGAGAGAATATTTTATATTTTAGGGCATTATGTTTATCGTAAGAGTACGGAATGAGGGTTGCAGAGTGGATTATATTTGGGGATTGGGGGATGTGTGTGGGGGATTACGTACCAATGAGGTAGTTTTTCGTTTGCGTTTGAAGGAGAGGAGCAAACGGGCGGTGGGGGTGTGGGAAAGGGGTGCAATAATGAATGAATGGAATTCCAAAATCTCTGTAGATGTTCACTGAAATGAAAAATAAAGAAATTAAATAAAAATTAAAAAAATCTATATCTATCTCTATCATCGATATCTTTATATCTCTATCTCTATCTCTATCTCTATCTCTATCTCTATCTCTATCTCTATCTATCTAAAGTAAGTTCACCTGGAAATTTACAAAGGTAAAGGATTACTCTATTCTTGGGAAAAATAAAAATAATTAAGATTTGTATGTTAAAAAAAAAAGAATCAAGAGAGTTGTAGGACTTTTTATTGTAGAAATTGTTTCTCTTATCCCTATGATTGCTGGTGTCTCTACTTCTGCTGTAGCTTCAACACATGAAGTCCACACGGCTAAGTTTTTAATTGGGTTAGTGCATATTGTGACAAAAAAATTTAAAGTGAAAGAATGTAGAATCAATCAATTATGGCCTAAAAGTTAAGAGGATGCGGTCAAAGACCAGTCATTCTTTTTTGGGGCCCGTAATAGGCTTTCTTTTGCTAATTTCTTCTGGCCCCTGGGCAATTCAGAGACTTACACGCCTTATCAAGCAGCAGGTCGTATCCATAGCCTCCGGTCCCATACAAGTCCATTATCAAAGACTGCAAATGGCCGATAAAGAAAAT
>NW_006399786.1:21966719-22007660 GCF_000299155.1 Elephantulus edwardii | reverse complement strand
TTTCCTTCCCAGGGTCCCCGCTGAAAAGATCCTGTGGGTCGGGACAATTTCCAGTGGCTTAAATTTTGGAAATTGTTAGGTGCCTCGTCCAACATGCTCCCTGGGTAAACTTGAACCTCCAAACATTAATAGTCAAACATGCCAAATGAATGCACCATACTGAGGCACTTGAATTTAACATATAACTTAATTCATTGCCTTCTAGTCTGAACAGGTTCTTAGCTGACCCTCTAGCATATTTTCTGAGGCTGTAAAACACGTGGGAGAAAATCCGTTTTTCTTCCTTTGAGCTTGCTAGTGGATTTGAATGAACAAAGAGGTGCTATCTTTGAGGTAGCAGTGCAACTCTTCATGGGATACTAGACCAAGACCCTGTTGAGAATGAGGCCCTGGTGATGATGGTGGAGGGACTGTGGCAAGTTGTAATCAGAGGAGCCATGAAATAAAGGCCGTGGTTGAAAGTTTTTGCTGTTCTTGCCAGATGATGGAAGCAAAAGCTGACTGGTGAACTAAAACCAGCACCTGGACTAACTGAGGAATTATGCTTTGGGTCTTCTGGGCTAAAACCTGAATGTGCTTTGGGTGACATTTTTTTGGTCCCCCCCAAACTTATTTCCATAATATATCCCATTCTTGGTACCATGACTGTGTAGTCTGTGAGTCACCAACAAGTAAAGGGACCTCTTGGTTGCTGGTGTGGTTCTAGAGGTGCCACTAGACTGGTCTCCAGGATTTTTATCTGCTTTCTGATCTGGGGTGGTGAGAGGCTGTGCCATTCTCACTCGCGCTAGCCTTTCAGAGATGTTCATCACAAAAGGACAAATATTGCATAGCACCAGACTTATAAAACAAGACTGACATGTTATTCTCTTTTCAATAAGAGAAGAGTAGATAATAAACACTTCATTGGAACAGACGAAGGAAAGAACTGTTTAACAGGAATATATGTTTAGGCATTATAGATATAACAACAATCCAGAAGAAGAGGTACCTTGCAAAGAGGACTGGCGGAGGGAGGTAATTGTACAACAATGGATGAATATTTAAGAAAAAATGTGAAGGGACAGTGAGAGGGGGGAAATATACAATAATGAACGAATGAAAATCCAGCTTTTTTGTAAACTGTCATTAAAATCACAATCAAAATTTTACAAAAAACAGTAACATTAACATTTTTGTCTGCTAAGGAATTCTGAGGGTTTGGTGGTTAAGGAGCTGCACTGTCAACCCCTAAAGACAGATGGTTTGAATCCACCAACTGCTCCTCAGCAAAAGGAAGAGCAAGCTCCCGTGTGTGATTTACAGCCTCTGAGATCTCACCGGAGGGTCAGTGATGAGTTGGTTCTGACTCCATGACAATGAATTGTTAAAGTGACTATAATGATTTGGTGATCCTCTCTGATTAAAAAAACGAAACACTAAACAAAAACCAAAACACAAAACCAGCTAATTGAAGAAGTTGACTCTTTGAGCAGATACCTCCAAATCATTGTGATACCAGAAACCTGCTGTAAGAAGAGCTAGGTGGATGAGTGGTCGTGAATTAAAGAACATAGATTGAAGAACAGATTGAAGAATGTAGATCTGTAAACTATACGCCAAGTAATCTTTCCATTTCTTCCAGGGGAAATTTTACAAATGGTTCAGTAAACTGTTTTAAGGCATTGCCTAAAATGGAAAATAATATAGGGGAAAAAAAGACCCAAATATACAGCTAAAAGTCTCCAGAAATGATGCTGTTACTAATAACGGTCATGCATAAAACAATTTTCATCTGTCTAAGGATCATATTGGTCCTCCGCATCACTGCAACAGCATCATAGCAACTGTTTAATATATTTTATGCAATTAAAATTGTGACCTAATTTTCTCTTTTGTTTTATTGTTCAACAACAATTATCCAACAGCCAGCAAAGGAAACTGTTGGCTTTCCTCTAACTAGATGCCTTAACCCTTCTGTGAAAACCTCAATTCTGCATTTATTAGATTTTCAGGGTCACGGATGAAAAAGCTTCACACAGCAAGTTCCCCATGATAACATCCTCACATCACGATACTTTCTCTGGGAACACAGACCTTCCATTCTTGACTTTTCATGAAGATAACTTTGGATAAAAGTAAATTCAGTGCATTTATTGGAAAGAAGAATCGAGAAATAAAATCATATATTGTTTCTTTAAAGAATTACTTCATATAAAGAAAAGATGAGGAAACAGGAAAAGTGCTGTTATGATGTGGAGATTGTTATTAATGTCATAAAAAAATGTGTATGAGTGATTGAATAGAAAACTGACTTGTTCTGTAAAGTTTCAGTCAAATAAAAGGTTTTTATAAGGAGAAAGCACAAAAACCAATCAATCAGGGATTGTGAGCTATCAAAAATAACATCAAAGCAACAATTCAAATCTTTGAGGTTTTTTTTTATAATTAGTGCAGTAAAGAAGCACTGTGTATCTTCCAAACATAGAACAGAAGGGATGAAAGTTAAAATTGAAGAGGCTGAAGATCAAATTCAGTCTTTTATCAGGACTCCTAAATGTATTGATGTCTAAGCACATGGATCAGGAATAAACACTGGTGTAGTCTAAAATGTCTCAGGTATGATCAAGTTGACTATAGCTCACAGTGACCATATGAACACTTCTGAACTTGACCTTCTACACTATCTTCATGATCCCTGATATGCTTGAGCATGATGTCCAGATTAGTAACTATAGTTTACAGTAACTGTGCGCCTCTCTTGTCCTTGCCTAAAGTATGAACAGTGATATAGATAAACCTCACATTAGATTTCTTCTTCCTGGTGTAGTCACTACTCCAGAAAGAGAGCTGTAAGTAATACTTGTAACTTGTGGTCTCTGTGAAGCTGAATACTGTGACACTGATGTGTCAAATGCAATAATGGTTACCTGTGGTGGACAGTGTTTGGTGGTGCTCTCCAATTAAAACAAGCTTGGAAGCAGCTGTGGCATCCCTTTCCGTAAATATCTTGCCTCCGGAAACCATATGAATCGGGAGAAAGGATAAAAGTCATGCACACAAGTGTCGAGGACTTTCGTTCATAGGGTCGCATGAGTCCCCTACGACTTGGTGGCACTCAACAACAACAACAGCAATGCACTAATACTGCAATGCAATCTGGAGGCCAGGCAAGTTAACTTTCAGAGAACATCAAATGTCATTCCCCAAATACACAGCATCACATATATTCGTGAAGTAACTAGAAGCCTATGCCTTGCCTAGGAGGAAGCACCTGCCCTCTCCACCCTCGCAGAGACAGCACCTGGGATACTGTACACCACAATCTCCTTGAACTGTATCGGCAAGATGAGGCAGATCCTGTAACTGGACCCTCAGCTGATGCTTGTCGTAACTCATGAACATAGAACATCTACTTTCCTTGTAATTTAGGCAGCACTATCTTGGAGGCTGTGTGATAAGTTAGGTGATACTGAAATGAAGTCCTTTAGGCAATACCTGTGCTGTGTCAGTGGGTGGTGAAACTGAGTTTACTGCAAGGTGCGTAGCCCAGCACATCAATTGCCATTAGACTAAATCAAGACCTAAATCTATTCCTTACAAAGGTTGCTTTTAAGGGGAAAAAAAGTCAGTGTTTGTGATAGATAGATCTACTCTATTTAGCATATGAAAAACAGTGTATTGCCCTTAACATAGTCCATGCTCTTTCATGTTTAATTTTAGTCACTAATTGCAACTCGTTGTAGGTTTAGTTGACTAAATAATAAAGAAAAAAACATTTTCCAGAGTAACCCTGGGTTGAACATATTAATTGCTGAATAACAGAATTACATTTTATTCTTTATAAGTAAATGTTTCAATTACCCTGTTAATAAAAATGTTAAAAACAAAATATGTTTTCTAAAGAGTTTTTCCTCCATGATAGTTTTACACTCTGATCGTGGGAAATTATGTTGATAAAGTATATATTTGGACGTTTGAAAGTACAACTTTTATGTATAATCAATTATCAGGGTGGGTATTTACACTTGCCTAGCTACATTTGCCCCACATTCTTCAGTCATGTTGTTACAATGGGTTATTCCTTGGAGAGGGATACCATGCTTGGAAAGGTGGAGGGAAAGGTTGGTAAAAGACATGAAGACCCTCAACCAGATGGATTGACACAGTGACGGCTACAATGGCCTCGAGCATGTCAGGGATAATGAGGATGGCAGAGGATAGGACAAGTTCAGATAAGTTGTTCAAAATTCAGGTATGTTGGTCACTATGAGTGACACTCAACAGCACCTAACAATAACAACGACTCGGTTACCTCTATTTCCCATGTTATCAATAAGGCTTTTGAAAAGACTGAAGAGTTTTGCGTCCTTTGTCCTTGGGAGGTATGACTTTATGTAAACTGTTGAGAAAAGTCTTGAAATGTAGAAGGGAAGTGTCACTCAGAATAACTATGTAAAATATTCAGATGTAAACTCCTTGGAAATCTATGCTGACACACTGTCTCAGGTGCCTCATCTTCCTAGAGAACAGAAAGCAGAAAAGAAATGCAAACAACTTGTAAAGGGATCTTTTACTGCAGTTTTTTTGAACCTGCAATTCACACCATCTAACTCCATACCCTTGGTTGCAACTACAGGCCACAGTGTGAGACCCACATCCAGTGGGGAAAGTTGGCCCCAGATGTATTATATAATCTAATCACCTAATGGGACTAATCACTTCTATGATTAATCTATCTTAATATAATCACTTGCAAGATTACAACTGTCAAAATGTATCTCTGCCTTGAAGAAACCTAATGAAGGTGTCCTTAACTGCAGATTCTCCCAGTGCAATGTGTCTCCTTATTTCTTGACTGCTGGTACCAAGGATATTAATTGTGGATCCAAGTAAGGTGAAGTTATTGACAGTTTCAATCTCATCCAACATCTTGAAAATATCTTCACAAGTGGTTACAAGTGATGTGATGTGTCCTTCCAAAAGTGTGTCTTTGAGAAACTCTTTTGGAAGGGAAAATTGTGCTTTACAATACATTGACAAAAATGGTTTCTATAATTAAGGGATACAGTGTAAGAAGCACTCCTATAATACTAATTTGAGATTAAATTGAAAAAATCTTTGGTTCTTAAACTTTATGAGTTTCTTCTGTTTTAATCAAATTAATGTCTTCTTAGTTAATTCTAATTATGTTAGGAAGTTATTAGACATGTATGAGCTCAAGAAGTACTGTGCTGGAAATGAAATAGTATAAAGTACCAGAATAGATGGTATACCAATTGAAGTATTTCAGATAACAGATGTTGCCCTGGATGTGCTCACCAAGTTGTGCCAAGAAATCTGGAGAACAACCACTTGGCCGACTGACTGGAAGAGATCTATATTTGTTCCCATTCAAAAGAAAGGTGACCCAACTGAGTGTGGAAACTACAGAACAGTGTCATTGATTTCACATGCAAGCAAGATTCTACTGAAGATTATCCAAAAACGATTAGAACAGCACATCAGCAGAGAACTGCCGGAAGTCCAGGCTGGGTTTAGAAGGGGTCATGGTACTAGGGATATTGTTGCTGATGTTAGATGGATCTTGGCTGAAAGCAGGGAATACCAGAAGAATGTCTATCTGTGTTTCATTGATTATGCAAAGGCATTTGACTGTGTGAATCATAACAAACTGTGGCTGACTCTGAGAAGAATGGGAATCCCAGAACATTTAATTGTGCTAATACGAAACCTATACTTGGACGAAGAGGCAGTAGTCAGAACAGAGCAGGGTAACACTGCATGGTTCAAAATTGGGAAGGGTGTACGCTAGGGATGCATCCTGTCTCCATACCTTTTCAACATGTATGCAGAGCAGATTATCCGAGAGGCTGGGCTCTATGAGGAGAAATGTGGGATCAGGATTGGTGGAAGATCTATTAACAATCTGCGTTATGCAGATGACACAACCCTGCTTGCGGAAACTGAAGAGGACCTCACGCACTTGCGGCGAAGGGTCAAGGACTGCAGCCTTCAGTATGGACTGAGGCTCAATGTCAAGAAGACAAAGATTCTCACCACTGGACCAATTGGCAGCGTCAGGATGGATGGCGAAGAGATTGAGATTGTTCACAGCTTCAGTTTGCTCGGCTCTACAGTCAACACTCTTGGCACCAGCAGTCAAATAAAAAAGCATATCGTGATGGGAAAGTCTGCTGTTAGGGACCTCTCTAAAGTACTCAAGAGCAACGGTGTCTCTCTGTAGACTAAGGTGCGCCTGATACAGGTCATGGTCTTTGCAATCGCTTGTTATGCATCAGAGAGTTGGAGAAGCAGAGTTGATGCTTTTGAGCTGTGGTGCTGGAGAAGAGTACTGAATGTACCGTGGACTGCCAGGAAAACAAACAGATTCATCTTGGAGATGATTAAACCAAGCTACTCCTTGGAGGCAAGGATTCTGGGGCTTCGCCTGACATACTTTGGACATGTTGCCAGGAGGGACGGGTCCTTGGAGAGGGACATCATGCTTGGGAGGGTGGAGGGACAGCACAGAAGAAGAAGACCCTCTATGAGATGGATTGATTCGGTGACTGGGGTAAATGGGATGGGTGTGTTAGAGGCAGTGCAGTTGGTGCAGGATAGAGCAAGGTTTAGGGCTGTTGTGCATAGGGTCGCTATGAGTCGCAAACGACTCCACGGCACATAACAACAACAGCAACAACCCCCAGAGTTTTACAAATATCTCTGTGCAATATTTGCTTTATTCGTCATAGAAAAAAAACACTGAAGATTCTATACCATTCACTATGCCATGATATACTCTATATGTGAACAAGTGTTTTAATATTTTTGAAGTAAAATTTTAATTTATACTGGTTTACTTACAAAGCTCATATATATTGTTTTACCCCCTGGATCTTTCCCATTTCCTTTACCCACCCCTACCTCTACCTATCAAATTGCATGACCTTATGATTAATTATCTCCCCACACCCCTATTTTCACCCCTCTGTCCCTCTCCTTTGCCCCTTGGATTCTCATACACATTCTACAATAATTATCTTTTATATAGCATTTGTCCTTACAGGACTGAGTTAGTTCACTTAGTATAATGCTCTCCCGTTCCTCCCAAGATGGGTAGTGATTTACAAAAGTTGTTTTATTTTATGAAAAAAAATGCCATTAAAGGATGGAAAGATAAACTCTGTATCTACTGTGTGCCATCGAGTTGGAACCAACTCATAGCTAGACTTCCAATGGTTTTGGAGACTCTAAATTGCATGAGAGGAGATTGCTCATCTTTCTCCCAAGCAGCCACTGGAGGATTAAAAAAATTGTCTAGTTTTGAGTTGGCACTACAACTTCTTACCTACTAGACCACCAGAGCTCCCTATTCCCTGTGCCTACAGATAGCAGATAAGGAAGTCAGGTGCTCTATTCCTTGGGTAGGGGTGCTGCTAACTCATACGCTAAGCCTCTCAAATCCACTGAAAATGGCAACCTCTTCCTGTGGATTTACAGCCTCAGAAAATTCACTTGAAGATCAGTTATTAGTTGGTTTTAAGTTGAGAGCAGTGAGTTATAATCAATTATGTACATATATGTAAATGTTAGAGAACACAACTAAGCACAGTCATGCTGATGTGGAAGCAAAGGCAGGAGTGTTCCAGTTTCAAATCAAAGGAGAAATGAATTCAGGAAGAGAAATAAATGTAATTAATACTCAACTGCTCCTGTTTTCAGTATACATATTTAATGAGCAATTTAAAAATAATCTTTATGATACATGTTTAAGTTGTATGTTCAAACTATGATTCAGTGAAAAATTTTTAAAAATGATTGTATTTTTAGACATTGATTTGCTTATAACCTGCTTTGCTTAACTCTTTTACTACTTTTCTGAAACCTTAAAACTCAACCAATGACTGTCAAGTTGACTGCAACTTAAAGCAACTCTATGTATGTCAGCTAGAATTGTAATCCATGAGGTTTTCAATGGTTTATATTTTGGAGACAGATTGCCAGGTGCTTCTTCAAGCCTGTTCCCTGGGTAAACATGAACCTCCAAAGTCCCTGTTAAGAGTCGAACATGTCAATTATTTGCACGATTCCTAGACACTTGAATTTGAAGTAGTACGTCAGACATAAAACTTAATTGTCTTCAAGCCTGAACAGACTTTTGGCCATCCTTTAGCAGCTTGTTTATAGGGTCACTATCAGTCATACTTTACTTGATGGTTCCTAACAATAAAAACAACAACAATCTACATGCCAAAGATCTCTGCTGGCGCAGAACATAGTGTGTCCTTATTACTAACCAAAAGGCTTCATCTCCAACAGTTCAGATAACTCCAGTGGCTTCACAGAAGACAGATACGAAGACTCCTCTTCTAAAGATTCATAACCTCTGGAATCCATGGCAGGTCTGTGTGAGTTGGAGCTGACGCCACAGAAATGAGCCTTTATTAGATTAATTTTATCTGCATGTGAACTCATTGATCCTTTAGTTAATTGAGTCTTTTTTTTTTCAGGTGAACATAAGTCTTTTTTTGTTTTTTAATTTCCATTCATTCATTGTTGAACTTTTCTCCCTGTCCAACCTTCCCCACCCAGTTTGATATTCTCTTTGAAAAGTAAAAGAAAAAATTCTTTCATTGCTTTACAATGCCTCCCCCAAGTTCACTACACTATGCAGACTTTGTTTTGAAAAGTAAAAGAAAAATTCTTTCATTGTTATACAATTCCTGCCCCCCCAAGTCAACTCCACTGTGCACCTTCGTTCTGGACTCCTGTCATAACAATAATACCTAATCATATATCCCTTTCAAACAGTTCTTTCCCTCATCTGTTTCAATGTAATATATAAAACTTATCCCATCTTTCTCAGTCTCCCTCCCAACACCGATGTCAGTCCTGTTTTACAACAATGGCGTGATGCATTATCTGTCCTTTTGTGACTGAGATATTTCACTCAGCCTAATGTCCTCCAGGCTCACTATTTTGAATAATATTGCATGAGTTCCTTGTTTTTCAACGTAACCTAGCGTATTCCATTGTGTGAATATACCACAGCTTCTCTATCCATTCGTTTGTTGATGGGCACTTGGGTTGTTTCCAACTCTAGCTGCTTTGAACAAAACCGTGATAAACATGGCTGTGCATATATCTGCGTGGGTGACAGTTATGGATTCTTTGGGGTATATTCCCAGTAGTGGAATTGCTGGGTCAAATGGTATTTCTATTTGCAACTTTTTGTGAAAGCGTCATACAGCTGTCCATAGTGGTTGCACCACTTTACACTCCCAATAATAGTGTATAAGGATTCCAGTTTCTCCACAACCTTGCCAGCATTTGTTGTTTGCTATTCTGTTAAATTTTTCTATTCTTTCTGGAGAGGGATAGTATCTCATAGTTATTTTGTTAGTTAATTGAGTGTTTAACATGTTTACAGAAGAAAGAAAATTTCATTTTAAAAATGCATATTTTTGACATTAATAAGCATCTGATGAGTAAAATATAGTCCTTGAGAAAAAATTCCATGCATCAAAGAACATGAAACAACCACACTCCCCATCACATAATAAATCTCCAATTTTGAAATCACCATGTCATTAGGAGTCTGAAACCTGAAAATAAATGTCATTGTCATGGAGTCAAAATCATTTTAAAATTACATTTTGAAATAAGTGGGGAGTACCAGATAAATGTCTATCTGTGTTTCACTGATTATGCAAAGGCATTTGACTGTGTGGATCATAACAAACTGTGGCTGACTCTGAGAAGAAGGGGAATCCCAGAACACTTGATCATGCTAATGAGAAACCTGTACTTGGACCAAGAGGCAGTCATCAGAACAGAGCAAGGAAACACTGCCTGGTCCAAAATTGGGAAGGGCGTATGCCAGGGATGTATCCTATCTCCATACCTTTTCAACCTATATACAGAACACAGTATCCAGGAGGCTGGGATCTATGAGGAGAAGTGTGGCATCAGGATTGGTGGAAGATCTTTCAACCATCTGCGTTACACAGATAACACAACCCTGCTTGCTGAAACTGAGGAGGAACTCATGCATTTGCTGCAGAGGGTCAAGGACTGCAGCCTCTAATATGGATTGAGGCTCAAGGTCAAGAAGACAAAGATTCTCAGCACTGGACCAATTGACAGTATCAGCATGGATGGTGAAGAGATTGAGATTGTTCACAGCTTTAGTTTGCTTGGCTCCACAGTCAATATTCTTGGCATCCGCAGCCAGGAAATTAAGATATATTGTGATGGAAAAGTCTGCTGTTAGGGACCTCTCCAAAGTACTTAAGAGCAATGGTGTCTCTCTGGGGACTAAGGTACATCTGATATAGGCCATGGTCTTTGCAATCTCTTGTTATGCATTAGAGAGTTGGGCAGTGACTAGGGGAGATAGATGGAGAATTGATGCCTTTGAGCTGTGGTGCTGGAGAAGAGTATTGAATGTGCCATGGACTGCTAAGAAAACAAAGAGATTTATCCTTGAGAGGGTTAAACTGGGTTGCTCCTTGGAGGCAAGGATTCTGACGCTTCGTCTGACATACTTTGGACATGTTGTAAGGAGGGACCAGTCCTTGGAGAGGGACATCATGCTTGGGATTGTGGAAGGACAGCGCAGGGAAGACCCTTTGTGAGATGGATTGAGTCAGTGACTGGGGTAATCGGGGTGGTTATGTCGGAGACAATGAGATTGGCACAGAACAGAGCAGGATTTGGGGCTGTTGTACATAGGGTTGCTATGAGTCACAAGCGACTCAACAGCACATAACAACAACAACAACAACAACAACAACAACAACAACAACTTATTAGGATGCATTTACATAGTCTGGGGTTGAAATTACTCTCGGCTTCAAACAAACTTATTCATTAAAATGAGTAAATGACAGGAAAAACTGGATAAATTATGTATATTGTATTGAAACAGATGAGGGAAAGAACAGATTAGACGTGATATATGATTGAGTATTATGGTTACCACAGGAATCCAGAATTGTACTCGGGGTGGGGGGAAAGGACGTGGGAATTGTATACTAATGAAGGAATTTTTTTTCTTTTTTTTTTTCCTCTCTTCGGAGGGGGAAGCGAGCTGGTGGGGAGGGGTGGGAAGGGAGAAAATTGCGGCAATGAATGAATGGAAATCCAAAACCTCTGTAAAAAAAATTATAAGAAAATTTTGATCCCTTTTGTGAGAGAAAATAAAAAAAATAAATGAGAAAATACATTTGCGATGGCATACTGCAGAACTTGGAGACTTGCTTTTGTTGGTGCAAAAGGTTATGATATATAATATATAATGATATAATGTGAGGGTAGCTGAGTCTGACTTCTACCCACTTCATAAAGGGAAACTTTCCCCATTAATAATACCCAAAATAGCTACAAGGTCAGACATGCCACCCCCTACTTTCTGCCCCCTCTTCTACCAATTATTTGGTCTGATGTTTGTTGTAAGACTCAAAGACTTTACTCACATTTGTGGAGTTTATTAGGGAGATATGTTGGAGAGTGGCGGGGGTGTCAAAGAGTGAATAACACATAATGTAAGTCCACATTTAGTCCAGCAGTCCCAAGACAGATTAACAAAGCACAATTCCTCAATTGGTGAAAGTCCAATTTCACCCCAGAAGCACAGATGTACCTCTGATTTACTCAATCACCCAGCAAACTTTATCACAGAGTAGTTACAAATCAGCTCTTTCTTTAATCATCAAGCAAGCAAAATCTTTAACTATAACCTTTATCTCCAGGGTTCCTCTGGTTACAAGTTGTTGCAGTCTCAGCATAGCAGTGACACAGTCTCCAATCTCTTTACTACTTTCCTGCCACATTTTGACTGTAGAAAGCATTCTCATATATTGACCTACAGCTATTGAAGATTTGCAAGGCCATGTGTACACAGTTAAGGTAGCTGGAGACCATGTATTCCAATGAGTGTTAATGCGATGGCTAGAAAAGTCAATTTTCACATGTTCTAATATCCCATTTGGGAAGGTATAAAATAAAATTATGGGAGGCGATTTGAAGAATCGGGTAATTACCCTTTCCTTTCTAGTCATATTACTTCTATCTATGTATATCTTTTTAACGTTATGTTGCTAGCCATGCTTGATTATGCCAGAAACAATGAAAGTGCTAACATTTTTCTAATTGTATACATGAGAAGTGTTTATTTGTGGTTATAGCTACTACGTTAGGAATATATCTCAACTGAGAACACCTATGCTTCATTGATAGAACTATTTCTCTGTTCAAATAGAAACCCATTCTATTGATTTTTGTCTGTAGACTCTGGCTGTTTTCAGGAACCTCTCAACAGTTATGTCTTTTATTTGAAAGTATTGATTTAGTGTGTTCTTACCAGTGCTTTCTTTCTACGTTACTACTCCATTGTATGGTCAGATAAGAATCATGTAGGTTTTCATTTACCTATGTGCTAAATGTGTTCTGAACAGCTGAACAGAATACTTTTTTTCAAAATTTCATTAAAGTAACTTTCTTTTTTTTTTAAAGTAACTTTCTATGAATCATATGTTGACTTGACAGCACATAACAGTAATAACAAAGAAACTTTACTGTCTTGTTTCTGGTAACCCAGTTGTTTTATTTTTACAGGCTAGTATGGTCTTTGAAAAATGTTTGTGCTAAAGAGCATCTCAACTCTAAAAAAATATGATTTTCCCCCTTTAAATAATGAATGTTTCTTGTTCATATAAGTATAAAGACAATGTGTAGTAACACATAAACTGAAAAAAATAATTACTCAAATGGTTTGTAACTCCCCCTCTCTGCTTTTAAATTATACAAGACACTAGTTTAGTAAATAAATTAGAGATTACACTCCAGGTTACAGATGTATAATATTACTGTCAATTTGTATAGGTTGCTATTTACATAGTGTGGACTCTTAAGTTAGATTTCATTTGTGCTCATATATAATCAGAAACCTGAAGCCACTATAACATATTCAACTTAAAGTGCTATTTATTATATTGCTAAGAAAGTGATTGTTCACCCAATGAGCAAGACTTTTAAGAATTTAGAAAAGGAAAAAAAGAAAAGAAGGCTATTGAACAAGCTTTATCTGGTTTATAGTGGGGAATACACTCCATTCACAACCAGAAAAAGAAGATCATGCAGGATTGAGAAGAGATGAGACTGGGAAAACCTCTGAGAGACTATCCCTGAGTATATTTTTAAAACAATGGCTCTGTTGTAGATCAAATGCTAAGTATGGTGTCAAATAACCCTGTATTTATGTAAAATCATTCACCTAGAAAGCCTTATAAATTATTAACCTGGAGTCCTCTTCTTCCTTATAAATAGTCTGAGATAGATGACATTACTTCTTCTCATTGTATAGTTGAAGACAGTTGTAACAGGAGGGATGGCCACTTTCTAAAATCCAGAAAAATAACAGCTATGAAGTCTCAAACTCTGAACATCCATTAAGACTTAATATTTAGACAATACTTAACAAGCATTTGGGAATCTGTAAATGAACATCTTTAGTGAATACAAAAGGGAGTTGAGCAAAAAAGTAGGAATAAGCTGTACTGCAATCCAAAGACAGGTTGTATGAATACATCAGTTTCTCTGTGGGGAAAGGATGGGCAATCTCCTCCCATGTGATTTACTGCCCCTGAAAATATGGTCAGGGAGTCAAACGTGGGTCAACTCCAGTTCAAAGACATGCAATGACAGTGAATACAAAGACAAAAAAATTAAATACCAAAACAGATTGTCCCAAAAAGACACTAAAATTGGCACAAGAATGTAAAGAAGCCAAAACAAAGACAAAATGCAGAAAAGAGATAAACAGAAGCTTTCAAAGGACCAAAACTTGAGAAGACAAAGCAAAGTTTTACAATGATATGTGTAAAAAGCTGGAGTTAGAAAACCAAAAGGGAAGAACATACTCAGTATTTCTCAAGCTGAAAGAACTGAACAACAAATCTCAAACTGTAATATTGAGAAATTCTGTGGGCAAAGCCTTGAATAAAGCAGGAAATATACAATGAAACAGACGCAGCCCTGGATGTGCTCACTATTCTATGCCAAGAAATCTGGAAGACAACTACCTGGCTAAATGGCTGGAAGAGATCCATACATGTTCCTGTTCCCAAGAAATGTTACCTGATAGAGCATGGAAATTATCAAACAGTGTCTTGAATACAAAATGCAAATAAAATCTTGCTGAAGATTATTTTAAAATGTCTGGAATAGTAAGGTGTACAAGTTGGACTCATAAGATGTCATGGAATTAGGGTATCACTGCTCATGTCAGAAGGATCTTATTTGAAAGCAGAGAATACCAGTAAGGTATTTATTTGTGTTTTCTTGACTATACAAAGACATTTGATTATGTGGATCATAGAAATAGATCATGGATAACATTGAGAAAAGGAGAATCCCAGACAATTAATTGTGATCGTGTGAAACCTGTACATATACCAAGAAGTAGTGTCCAAGTAAAACAAGGGAACATTGCATAGTTTAAAATCAGGATAAATGTGCATCAGGGTTGTATACTTTTCCATTATTATAAAGTCTGCATGCTAAGTAAATCATCCTAGAAACTGGACACTATGAAGAAAAATGTAGCACCAAATTTAAAAGAAGATTTATCAGTAACCTGCATTACGGAGATTACATAAACTTGCTTGCAGAAAATAAAGACCTGAAGTGAAGAAGATTAGACTCCAGTCTTCAATATGGATTACATCTCTACACCAAGAAAACAAGAGCCTTCATCAATGGACCAATAAGCAACATCGTGATATATGGACAAAAGATTGAAGTTATCAATTATTTCATTTCACTTGGATCCACAATCAATGTTCATAGTAACAGCAGTAAAGAAATCAAAAGACCTGTTGCATTGGGAAAACGTGCTGTCAAGGACCTGTCTAAAGTGCTAAGTAGCAAGGATGTCAGTTTAAAGATTAAGGTGCTCTTGATCCAAGCCGTGGTCTTTTCCTATGCATCTGACAGTCTGTTAATGAATAAGGATGACAGAAGGACAATCTACATCTTTGAACTGTGATGTTGGAGAAAAGTATTGACTATCCCATAGACTGCCAAAATAACAAACAAATCTGACTTGTAGGAAGTATTAGCAGGGTTATCCTTAGAGGCAAAGATGCTGACACTCATAATCTTTGGGTATATTGTCAGAAGGGGCAAGTCCTTATCGTGGCTTTGTTCACAATAGCAAGGAGCTGGAAACAACCTAAGTGCCCATCAACAAACAAATGGATAGAGAAGCTGTGGTATATTCACACAATGGAATACACTAGGTTACATTGAAAAACAAGGAACTCATGCAATATTATTCAAAATGGGTGACCCTGGAGGACGTTATGCTGAGTGAAGTATATCAGTGACAAAAGGACAAATACTGCATGGTGCCACTGTTTTAAAACATGACTGACCTTTGGTTTGGGGAGAGACTGAGAAAGATGAGCTCACTAAAGTATACTGCATTGAAACATATGAGGGAGAAAACTGTTTAAAAGGGATATGTGATTAGGTATTTTTGTCATGATAGGAGTCTAGAGCAAAGGCTGCACGGTGGAGTGGACCTGGGGGAGGGTTTGTCAAACAATGAAAGAATTTTTCTTTTACTTTTCCAAAAGGGTAGTGTTCTGAGGGGGTTGGGTTGGGATGAGAGAAAAGTGCAACAATGAATGAATGGAAATCCAAAATCTCTGTAAATGTTTACTGAAATTAATAACAAAGTTAAATTTAAAAAAAAAAGAAAGAGCTATTATGCTGGGAGAGAGGGTGAACAGAGGACTCTCAATAATATGGATTGACATATTGACTGCAACAATTAGCTTGAGCATGGCAGAGTCTGTGAGGCTGGTGCAAGATAGGACCAGGCTCCAATCTGTCGTTCGTTGGGGTCTATGGAGCCACAGTGGACTCATTGGCAATTAATAGTAACAACAGGGTGTACTGCAGCTCATGTGCTTTTCAAACAATATTCTGTTATTTGCTGCCTGATTTCAAGAAGGAGATTGCTGGAAATGCCCCAAGTTTTCCATGTTCAATTCATACCTGTATAAATCGTACATTCCATTTTCTAGGCATTTTTCAGTGACTTTATCTTTCTTATTATCTCCTGTGCACTTTTATTATTTCCCACTTCTGAGATTGAGAAGGTACAGAGAGACCTCAGACCTGAGAGTTTAAGAAAACCTTCCCTCTTTCTTTTTGTGGTAAAAGGATAAGATTTTCTGATGACATTATCTTTTTGTGTTTACTCAGATTTCCAATAAAGTAAAACATTCTTAGGTGCAATGCTCTTATGCTGTTGCCAGGAGGTAATAGGAGACTGGAGGCTGATTCCATCCTTGAGGCACTCAGTGGAATGCATACCCTGTAGTTGACTGATACTAATCAATAAAGCTTTAGTTTCAATGTGACACAGTTGTTTCAGAATTCACCTTGGGTTTAATGTTCCTGGAGCTTTATCCAGAAGACTAAATTCCCTCTGTAGTGAATTCAAGTAACAGCATATTTATAGAAAACAGCACCTATAGAAGTTACTTTTAAAGCTAAAAGATCTCTCACAGCCAGTGAAACTGCTCCTTGATGCCCTCCCTGAAGTGGAGACCAGGGTACACACTATACAGGCCATACTTTAGATTCGCCTCTGAATGAAAATATTTGTTATTGTGTTTAAGTAATTAGATAAGGTATATTACACACAAACATACACATTCACACACACCCTAGAGGGAAATAAAATTGTTTTAGAAAATTGAATGGAAAAAAATTACATGTTTCTATTACATAGTACCCTTACCTTAAGAGATCAGTATTTTCTTGGATTTAAACAAACAAAAACAAAAGTCACCCCAAACTAAGGTATTTAACGCACTAAAACCAATCTAAAGTAAGTGTCAGGGCTTCTGGTAAAGGACAATTGATTCTGATGTAGAGGTTGTATATTGGATCTTTGCCTGAGTCATCTTGAGTGACCAATATGAGAAAAAATAAAATAGTAAATGAAAATTCAATTGCAATATTTTAAATTTTTTTTAGGTGCAAATTTTTCTCATAACAGAATAAAACACCATCTGATTGGATGCGATCGTCACAATTGTTGCCATATTTGAGCCCACTCTTGTAATCCCTGTGTCAATCCACCTTGTTGCGGGGCCTTCCCATTTTTCACTGATCCTCTATTTTACCAAGTAATGTGTTCTTCTCCAGGAACTGCTACCTCCTAATAACTTGCCCAGCGTACATAAAAGAAAGTATCATTCTCACAGCAAAGGCGTATTCTCTCTGTACTTCTTGCAAAACAGATTTATTCCTTCTTTTGGTAGATGGCAAAATATTCACTATTTCTTTTCCAATATCTTAACTCAAAGGCATGAATCTTTTCTGGCGTTCCTTAATAATGTCCAGCTTTAACATATATGTGATGCAATTTAAAACACCATGGCTTGGGTCAGCAATATCTAAATCTTTAAAGTAACATCTTTGCTCTTCAGCACTTTAAAGAAGTCTTTTGTTTTTTTCAAACTCTTCCTTAGAAAACTTGCCCAATGAAACATGTTTGATTTCTTGGTTGCTGCTTTCATAGGCTTTGACTGTGGATCCAAATAAATGAAACTCATAACAACTTTAATCTGTTGCCTGTTTATAATGCAGTTGCTTATTGATCCAGATGTGTGAGGAATTCTGTGTTCTTTATTCTGAAATATAACCTGTTTTGAAGAAGACTGCCTTTCATTGTCATCAATCAGTGCTTCAAGTCTCTTTCACTTTCAGCAAGCACAATTGTGTCATGTGCATATTACAGATTGATAATAGATCTTCCTCCCATCTTTATATTTTGTTCTTATTTATGTAGTCTAACCTCCTGGATGATTTGTTCAGTGTTCACAATTAATTGGTTAAAAGTTAAAAAAATCTCTCCAACCAAAAATCCAAGGTGACTCTACTAATTCATTCAAATGTAAATCTCTGAGTACTGGATGAACTTAATCTTCCCCCTTGCTCATGATAGTAATGACATTGTTCAATAATATCCACACTCTTATTAATTCCTTGGAACAGGCAAAAATCTGAATCTTTTCCAGTTGCTTGGCTAGATAACGGTCTTCCAAATGTCATGGCATAGATTAGGAGATATATCAAGCTCTACCTCTATTTGCTGAAGCAACTCAATTGATCTATCAGTTCTGGGAGACTTGCTTTCATAAACACCTTCTATGCAACTGAGACCTCTTCCATTATTATTGTTTCTTGATTATGTGCCATGTACTAAAATTGTTCATGCACAACACTGTATTTCAGGATAGATCTAGAAAAGGTCTTTTAGATGATGAATATGGCCCCATTTTTCACTTTTTCGTTCTCAGCACAGTAGATCATATGATGATCTGATTCAAAATGGCCCATGTAAATCCATCTCAGCTTGTCAAGGCCTAGAAGGTCAATATTAATGAATTCCATTTATCTTTTAACAATGAGCAATTTCCCCACCTTCATACTTCTTATATTTGTTGTTGTTGTTAAGTGCCGTCGAGTCACAGGCGACTCATAGCGACCTTATGAAGGAGAGTCCTCAATGGTTGGGTGTCTCTCATCCTCTCTCCAGGTTCATTGGGTTTCCAGAAGCAAGCTGTTATGGAAGTGGATGGCACTCCTCCTTCCAATCTTATATTTAATGTTCCAATTATTAGTAGATGTTTGCAACTGTTATTTTTTGTGTGTGTTTCCCAGAATGAGGTCTTAGTCTCCAATGCTATATCTATTAGTCTAAATGTACTCTACCGTTCATAGGTTTTCAAAGGTCTGTTAATTTGAAAGTGATGGCCAATCCTTTTTTCTGTCTTAATTTGGAAGCTCAGCTTTAGTACAATATCTGATAGATAAGCATTTTACCCCAAAGAGCAGATGACAGACACTTCCATAAAGGTAAATTCAGTGGTGTCTGTGTTCCACTCCACATCACCTTCTTCCCTTCTCCCTCAAATCCTTTTTGTGAGTAGCTGCTAAGCTAGGCCTGAAATAACCCCTGATATGATGGCTCAGGTCTCCAGTTACTTCTGTCCACCCACTATCTCTCTGCTCCCCATCAATGATGGTGGTCTGGGCCTTCTGGTGCATTGATACTCCCGGTCTCTTTGGCTTGTCTCCTGATGTGGATAGGCCCTGAAAGTCCCTGGTCTGCCTGGTCTCCTCCTTAGGCCAGAGTCTCCTGTCTCCATCTCTTGCATAACTTCCTTTTCTAAGGACTAAGCTCCTGACTACATGCCCAAAGTATGTGAGATGAAGTTTCATCATCCGTGCTTCTAAGGAACACCCTGGTTGGACTTCTAAAAATGATTTGTTTGTTCTTTTGGTAATTCATTTGATATTTGATGTCAAAACGCCAATTCAAAGACATTATTTCTTCTCTGTTGTTCTTATTAATTGCCCAGCTTTCAAATGAAATTGAAGCTTTGTATCAGGCACATCTTGGTCTTTAAACTGACATCCTTGCTCTTTAGTATTTCAAAGAAATCATTGACAGTAGATTTGCCCAATGAAATAGTAAATGTATAAGGTTGAAACCAAAGGGATTCCGTTGTGCTGACCTTTCAGCTCTACCCAAGTACATGTCTCTGAGTTCCAGGAGATAGTAAATAATATGATTAATGTTTACTCCTAAACATGGTTTCAAGACCCGTTCCAAGAGATAAAATGGGGAGTGATGAATCAAGGGAAAGTGTCTCAGGGCCCTTGACATTTCTGCAACTAACCCTAACTGGCCAACATGGAATGGATAAATTCCCTCTTTGTTCAGTTGTTGTAGTTGCCATTGTTGAGTGCTGTTGAGTATGACTCATAGGGACCCTATGAATAAAAGATGTGAAATCAGTTCTGTCCTGTAGCAGCCTCATACTTCCTGACACTTACAACAGTTACCTTGTCAACCCACCTGTTTGAGGGTCTTCCTCTCCTTCATTGTCCCTCCACCCTTCCCAACATCATGTCCCTCTCCAAGGAATAGCACCTCCTAGCAATATCAAAGTATGTGAGGTAAAGCCTCATCATTCTTGCCTCCAAAGAGCATGCTGCCTGCATTTTCTCCAAGACATATTTGTTCATTCCCTTGGCCTTTCATGGGATATTCAGTGCTCTTCTCCAACACTACAGCTCAAAGGTGTCAGTTCTTTTTCTGTCATCCTTATTCTTTGTCCAGGTCTCAGATGCATAGCTAGTAATTGGAAAGACTATGACCTTAGTCCTCAAATTGCCATTACTAATCCTAAATAATTTGAAAAGTTCCATAACCACAGATTTTTCCATTGCAATGTGTCTCCTTATTTCCTGATTGCTTGTATCAAGGGTGTTATTGTGTATCCAAGCAAGATGAAGCTGCTGGCAGTTTCAATCTCTTCTCCATCCATTATCATACTGCCTATTGGTCCAATGGTAAGAATAATTTGTTTTATTGTTATTGAGAAGACCCTTTAACATGACTATAATTCAAGTGTATATTCTTACATCTAGTGCCAAAGAGAAAAAAAATGGGATTTTTACCAATTTTTTGCAGTCTGACATTGACCAAACATGCAATCAGGATGCATTCATGATAATGGGTGACTAGAAAGCAAAAGTAGGAAACAGTGAAGGAACAGTAGTAGGAAAATATGGGTTAAGTGATAGAAATGAAGCTGGAAATAGAATGATTGAATTTTGTATTTACAATAGTTTATTCATTGCAAATACTTTTTCTAAAAGACACAAAAGATGGCTTTGCACATGGCTTTCACCTGATGGGCTGCATGGGAATCATACTGACTACATTTGTGAAAGAAATCACTGAAAAAGCTCGATATAAGCAGTCAAAACTAGGCCAGGCACAGACTGTGGGTCAGATCATCGATCACTTATACACAAATTCAAATTGAGGCAGAAGCAAATGAAAATAAGTTCACAGGAACCAAGATATAATCTTGAATCTTTATTCAGTGCTGATGCCAATTGAGGCTCAGTCCGCATACACCAGTGCATGCGTTTTAAATAAAGCATATTTGGTATAAACTCTGCTAAGTTTGCTTCTGGACTTCATAGTGAATTTTGACCTTTTTTTTTAAGCAATAATAATTTATTAAAGCCTCAGGTCCCTATCCTGACCATGTTTAGGGTCACTTTTCCCACTTTGTAGATCTTGTGCGCTGGTCCCAGAAAGATGGCTGGGGCCAGGAGATCAGCGTGCTGCTCGATTAGCCCCGTAAGGCTACAGGATCTCTCTTCTTCATACTGCTTGAACAGAGCAGGCAGCTCCAGGTCCTCAGACAGTGCCTTCACCAGGCCGCCTTTCCCATCTCTTTTTGCCCATAATTGTCCTGCAGGATCTGGGCTTGTTCTGGAGAGGCCCGCTGCAGACACTGAGTCACCAGTCAGCTGCATTCATTGCGCTGGATGTCAGTGCCAGTCTTGCATGTCACGTTAACAAAACGATCAAGGCAATCATCCTGAATCTGAAAGATCTCACTCATCTTTAGCAGGGTCTTCCCGGTGTTGGTGTGTTCTCTCCGTCGATGTCTGCCATATACATCTTAGAAGCTACAGGAAGGTAAAAGGAGTAGAAAGCTGTCTTGTACTTGACAATGGATTTGTATCTCTTTTCAGTGAATCTGCTAAGATCCACCTTGTCCTAGGGAGCTGTGATGAGGTCTAAGGTCTGTCCAATCTCAGTCTGCCAGGAACTCTAGGAAGGGCTCTATCATGTTCAGGTAATAGGGCTGCTCCCGGCAGTAGAGCTTCAGCAGGTGGTTGATACATGATTCCAGCAGCATGGTGTCATCGACCGCATGCAGACCTAGGCCTGGCTTCTGATACCAGCAGGGCTGCCCGCTCAGGTAAGAGATGAAATCATGATGTCATCTAATACAAGGAAGAATGCTTGCAGCTGTTCCACACACCAGTCCACTGTCAGGGCCCACTGCAGACTCTCAGCATCCTGCTTCCTGAGCTCCACCAGCTCCTGGATCACCGCCAGGACTGTTAAACCTGGGTTCTACTTGGCTCCAATGGCACTGTACTCCAGGATCTTCCTGAGCCGAGTAACAGCATCTCCTATTTCTGAGTGTTCCAGGTCATCCTTAATCAGCATGTTGAGGATCTGGAGAAGTGCTAGATGAAATCCTGCTCCTCTTGAGCATAAGCCCCCGATTTCTGGTCTCAGTTCATTCTGAGGGAGGAACAGAGTGCTCTGTTTTTGGGTGCTGGTTCTTGCTTGTTGAGTTTGGACTTTTCAAGTTTTTGGGGGGGAGGGGGGTTGGAGAGGTAGCTCAATGGTGGAGCACAGTGTCTCAGGAGCCACGACTCTTGTGTTTCAGGCTTCATTCCTGGAGGCAGAAGCAGTAAGCGCTTGGTAGAACTGATGTCTCCAGAGTGCCCTTAAAAAAAATTTTTTTTTTCTTCTTGGTACTTTTTATTTATTTATTTTTAATTCTGTAGAAAAACGATTATTGATTTGGTTGTGGTTATTTTTTTCTTGTTTTTTTTTTTTTTAATTCATTCATTGCTGAACATTTCCAGCCCCTCCCCTAGTCCACTTTGCAAGGCTCCTCTTATTTGGACTGTTGTCACATGTATATACCCATTCATCATCCTTTCCGACCATTCTTCCCCTCATCTGTTCCAATGCAGTGTTTATTATTTATTCACCCTCTTTTCTTATTCTACCTCCAACCCTCCATGTCTGTCTTATAACAGCGGTGTTATGCAGTATTTATCCTTTTGTGACTGAGATATTTCACTCAGCATGATGTCCTCCAGGCTGTTTTTTTTTTAAAAGGGTTGCAAAACGGGAGGGGTAGAGCCATGGGGCTACACTGGAGGCCTCTCCTTGTCTTCCTGCTGCATCTTGGCGATGAGTCTCTGCCTCTCAGCTGCCTCACACATGCGCACCATGACGAGGTTTTCATAGTCGCTTTCAGTCAGCCCTGAACCTTTCGACATTCCTGGGTGGCTGGGGTCCACTGTGCTATGGGGCTATCCTTCCAGCCAGGAAATCTTCAAGGGATTGCCAAAGAGGCCTATCTCGTTCTGGAGAGCCAGCTCCGCGGCCTTCACAGTTGCAAACTCCACCACTGCAGTGCCCACCTTTCAGCTGGGAAGCACCAGGTTGAGAACTTCACCATACTTCTGGAAAAGCTGCAGGAGGACTTCCTCACTGTAGCCGCATTTCGACTCATCTTGCTTCTTGCACTTCCAATTTAATCTGAGTTTAGGAGTTCCTTCGTCTACAGTGTTTTCTGGTTTTCCTCTCAACCTGCGTTCACTGTGCTGGCGGATCTGCTCCTCGACCAGCTTCTGCTGTCCTTCTAGCTGCCGGGACCCCTCTTGTCGGCGGCGCTGGATCTCTTGCTGCAGCGTCCTGGTACTGCAGTCCTCCTGCTGTCTGCAAGTGGGCCTGGGCGCTCATGGGCCTCCAGGTCAAGCTTCACTCTCTTCCTTCTTTCGTGAAGTCTTTGGGACCTCTTTTCTGCCTGCTTCTTAGCTTTTCTGACCTTGTCGTATGTGGCCCTGGCTGCAGCATTGGTCAGGACCTCCAAGGCCTGAGAAAGCAGGTGAAAATGTTCAGCTGCTCTCGGATTGTCTGGATGTTTGTCAGGGTGGCAGGAAAGGGCCTTCTTCCTGTATG
This sequence comes from Elephantulus edwardii, assembly GCF_000299155.1. Lineage (NCBI taxonomy): Eukaryota > Metazoa > Chordata > Mammalia > Macroscelidea > Macroscelididae > Elephantulus > Elephantulus edwardii. The sequence goes on along the minus strand of NW_006399786.1, from coordinate 21,984,010 downwards.
CCTTCTTCACCTCTTTGTCTGTTGCCTTCTACTCGATCCCAAGCAGTGTGTACAGGTCCATCTGTAAGAGCTCTTTGGTCACTGCCATGGTTCCAACACGGGCTCACTGGGTACTACCACTCCCAGTCCTTCCTACGTAGACTCTGGGCTCTTTGAAACCCAGTAGACTGTTCACTGCCCCCTCTCCTATGAAGCAAGAGCCTCTTTTAAATGTTGTTGTTGTTATGTGCCGTGGAGTCGTTTGCGACTCATAGCGACCCTATGTACAACAGCCCTAAACCGTGCTCTATCCTGTGCCAATCTCATTGCCTCTGACACACCCATCCCAATTACCCCAGTCATTGAATCAATCCACCTCATAGAGGGTCTTCCCCTCCTGTGCTGTCCCTCCACTCTACCCAGCATGATGTCCCTCTCTAAAGAACTGTCTCTCCTTACAACATGTCCAAAGTATGTCAGGCGAAGCCCCAGAATCCTTGCCTCCAGGGAGCAACCTGGTTTAACCCTCTCTACGATGAATCTATTTGTTTTCTTGGCAGTCCATGGTACATTCAATACTCTTCTCCAGCACCACAGCTCAAAGGCGTCAATTCTCCTTCTATCCTCCCTAGTCATTGTCCAACTCTGATGCATAACAAGTGATTGCAAAAACCATGGCCTGTATCAGGCGCACCTTAGTCTCTAGAGAGACACCGTTGCTCTTGAGTACTTTAGAGAGGTTCCTAACCGCAGACTTTCCCATAGCAATACATTTTTTGATTTAAATAGTTTCGTTTAAATCCCTTCATTGTTGCCCGGGGCCACACCCTGTAATCTGGTTACTCCCTCATTAACATAGAAACATCAAGGATGATCCCTTCCAAGGATAATAAGGGAAATCTCATCCATTTAAAACTTCAGCTGAGTTCTGAATGACAGCCATTCTGGCTCTCCTAGCTCCCTCTTCTCACACGTTGTTGTTTGATGCCATCAGTCATGTATGGTCCAGGTGAATGACCATATTCACTAGCTCCATTTAATTTCAAATCCTTGATGTTGGTTCTGATGGGCACACATTTTTCCCTCCTTCAAAATCCAGACCACTTGTTCAGGTTTTAAAGTTAAAGTTCTGCTTTTTGTTTTGGTGTTTCCCTCCAAGCAAGAAGGGTCACCAGCAGCTCTGGAGCCACCCACGAAAATTCGGCTAGGGTTCCCACTCTTGTCGCGTGTGCTCAAACCGACATGAACTGATCCAGAAATACAGGCTGAATACGTACATATTCAGTCTGTATTTCCACCAGTAGGCCAAGGATATTGGCTTTATCAAGTTGGCCTAAGTGATCTTCCTTGAATGGCCTAGCGGAGACCTCTACATGGCAAGAAACAAGATCAACATTGTGTACATAAAATAAAATTTCACTTACAATAACGTGAAAAAAAAGTTTAAGTTCTTTTGTTGTGTTGATTACGGGATTCTCATTTTCTCTTTCTCTCCCTCTTTCCCTGTGTGTGTCTCTCTGTCTCTCTCCCCCCTTGTCTTTCTTTCAAATATAAATGTCTTCACTCACTCATGTAGGTGAGGCCAGAAATCCATCCAAATGTAAATCTCTTAACTTGTATAGAGTGGGGTTTTTTTATTCCTCTAGGATAAATATTAACCCCCACTACCACATTTTACTCTTAACAAGCTTATCTCCGAGATAATCTTGCCTGTTAGCATATCCAATCAAGTCCTAGGCAAAGATGGATGTACAAGCTTTTTCTACTAAAATTTCCAATTCCCAGTGACCAGCAATCATTACGTCTTGATTTGATGTTTGGGTCAATTTCGGACTGAAAGTTTTGATACAAATTTTCAGTTTCTTCCTCTTTGGCTTTAACTCTAAGAGCTTATATTAAAATAATAGTCATATTAGCAGGTGTTCCTTTTAGGTGTAAGGATAATATCCTATTGACAGGGAATGGCAAAGGACATGCTGATAAAGGAGATCAATCAGAACTGGTTTTAACAAAGACTGTGCCAATATAACAATAGAGAAAACAAATAGGAATGCAGCTATATGGCACTAAAAACAGACTCTCAAAGAATGTGTCAAAACAAGAGGCTCAAGGACAAAATAAAGGAGATGGCCAAAAGTCAGCATACAACCATTAGAAGGAATGTACTAATCAGCTGTTTAAACCCCACTCCCCAAACAAAGGATATATAAACCCTTTTGTAAGATAAAGACCGGTCAGTCTGTCCTGACCCATTCATAGTCTGTTATGAACATCTAATAAACCTCAGTTTCTTTCTCTTGCTCTCACTTTGGTATTGGTGTCTTTCTTGTATATCTGAGTCAGAACTTTCTAGTTCTTACTCAAAGAGGCCCCTGGACCTCTGGTGGAAATCATTCCCTTAACAACTATCACTCACAACGTTGTCCTTAAGGATAAAACTTGAGTTTGACCTCTTGACTTTGCATCAGTGTTCTTTCTCTGTTTTTCATTCTCAGCATAGTATGGCATGTGAAGATCTGATTCAACTGGCCAAAGCTAGTCCATGTTATCTCACTAATGTTTAGAATGTGGTATCCATGTATTCTGTTTCATTTTTCACAACTTCTAGTTTTTCAACATGCATACTTCATACATTCTATGTTCTAATCCAAAAGATGTTTGTCCACCAGATGCTCTGCTGGAGAAGGAGGGGGCAATCGCCTCCTGTACCAGTCAGATCTGATTTGACGGTACACATAAAAATAAAAAAAAAAAAGAAAAGATGTTTGTCACTACTTTTCCTCATTTGACTGACTTCCAATTTGGACTTTATCTCTAACATTTTTTTTAATAAAGGTATTTTCAGTGAACAAATTATTAAATGTACAAAATAGTCGTTCTAGTGGTTCAAATCCACCAGATGCTCTGCTGGAGAAGGAGGGAAAATCTCCTCCTGTTCCAGTCAGATCTGATTTGACAGCACATACACACAAAATCATAAAATTAAAAAAAATGTAATTAAAAAAATATCATTCTATTTCCAGTTCCATTTTTGTCACCAAGTCCATATATTCCAACTACCATTCCTTCTTCATTGTTTCCAACTCTTACACTCCAGGTTTTAGTAGAGCTCCCAGATTAAGACAGTCAAGAAAGCAGATCTGGCCTTCCACTTCTTAAAAGCAGGCCTCTGAAAACCCTATGAGAAATAGAGGAACATAGATGGTTACAGTATAGGAGCAGGTCGGCCAGCACAAAGAACACAGATTGAGAGGAAAAGCAGAAAATACTGCGGCAAAGAAACTCCTAAACTGAAACTAAAATTAAGTACAAGAGGCGGGATGGGTCGAAAGGTTGTTACAGGATGTCCTCCTGCGGTTTTCTAGAAGTATGTTGATGTTCTCAACTTGGTGCTTTCAAGCAGGAAGGGGGGCACGGCAGTGGGGGCATTTGCAACTGTGAAGGCCGAGGAGCTGGCTCTGCAGAATGAGGTAGGCCTGGTTGATACATCCCTGGAGATTCTTGGATGAAAGGGCAGCCGCCTATCACAGTGAGCGCTAGTTGCCCAGGAATGTCAAGAGGCTCAATGCTTATTTAGAGAGCATTAGACTGGAGTAGTAATGAAATGTTATTTGTTATGTATTTACTTTATTCCAAACCTCAAAAAGAAAAAGAAGATACTTTTAAAGAAAAATATGATTCTTTTTTTAGGGAGGAGAAAGTATCCTGGTTGCACAGTGGTTAAATACCCAGTGATTAACTTGAAAGCTTGTCCATTTGAATTCACTAGCTGCTTCATTGAAGAAAGAAGTGACAATTTGTTTCTTTTAAGTCTTGAAAACCCTGTAGGATAGTTCTACTGTCTTGTAACCTCACTAAGGGTCAGAATTTATTCTTTGGCAACAGTTTTGAGTGAAAGAGAAGTTACCTTATTTTTTTGCATAAGATAAGTGTGATGTTAGGAGATGTTTATCCCCTCAACCTGTTAAAAGTTATCCAAGACATAAATGCTTAGCTGCTAGCAATACTAGAGATACAATCTTTATCTAAGCAGCGTTTGAATTTTCTTTTTTTCCCAGCCTTTTTATGTGTACCCCCTGACTTGAATATTTATAATGGAAAGAAAATTGCTTGTCTCAGTCTCAGAATTTATTTAATTGGAGATACTTTGTTTCACAGTACAAAACTTGCTTATATACACAGAATTTTTTTGTTCATGACTGCAAATAAGTTCTTGACTCACTATCATCTCTGGAGATAAGTATTCTGTTGTCTCCCATTCATTATTTGTGTGACTTTGGATGAGTTCTTTCATTTCTTAGTGCTCTGATTTTTAATTTAATGAAGCTGTGATACTTATTTTCAAGATTGAGAGTGCTTAGCTCTGTGCCTGGTACATGTTATTGTTGTTATGTGCTGCCGTGTTACCTGGGACTCAGCGATTCTATGGTCAATAGCTTTGAACCCTGCCTTATCCTAAGCTGATTCTCGACAACTTCAATAGACTTAATCCCATTTCTCCAGTCACTGAGTCAAATCCATGTCATCCTGGGTCTTCATAAATTTATAATACATACCTTTTTAAGAAACAGACAAAAAGGAAAATGTTATCTAGGAGAGATTGCCAGTCTTGTGAATGTACTGGGTGGGTTAAGGAAGATTCTATGACCAGTTCTTTCTCCAAACCCTAGAGTGTGATTTACATGCTGTGGTAGGCAGAAGGGTCACTGTGAACAGTGGTGTGAAGCAGTACAGGCTTTTTTAAAGGAGAGTGGGGAAAGTCTCCAGGAGAGTCTGATGAATTGCATTGCTACTCAAATGTGGTCCTTGGAATAGAGGCGTTGACATTGTTTTGTGTTAGAACCTCAAAAGACCAAGTACTGTAAAGACCAAGAATGTCTCCATGAATTACCAATATGCTTTGGGAAACACAAAATACCCCTTAGTTGAGAACCACTGGCTTTGAGGAAAACAAGAGTCCAACAGGGAACACTACTAAATGTTTTATCTTCTTATTTTCATTATTTTATAAATTAAAATATAGGCTACTAATAACCAGTGAGGCAAGCAAGACTCCTTTACTGCTTATTAGTTGACTACATGTGCTTTGGAGTCGAACTACATAGGTTCAAAGCCAGACTATCCAGTATGTGTCATTATGGGCAAAATCAGTGATTCTTTAGAAGTCTCAGCTTTATTACTTAAAAAACAAGAATTAAATAGCATTCAAAGATTAAATGTGATAAAATGGGTGAAGTGCTTAGCAGAGAATATGACAGAGTCCTCTCAATCATTATTATCATTGGATTGAAGGGCTTCTAGCACAAAGCTGAGTAATTAGATAGTTCCATTGTATCACACAGCCTTCTAGTAGATTAAAATGAAATTTCCATCAGTCTTTTTGAAATATTTGAAATAGCAGCTAAGTATCCTTATAGACATCTGGAGTCAAGGAACTCCGTAATAGAAACACCAAACCTGTGGTTTTTTTTATTTTCCCAGATCAACATTTTCTAATTTTGTATACATTTTCTGATTTCTTTTTACAAAAATCTTTTTTATTTTGTTGTTGCTATTTAGGGATTATTCTAAGGTTTCGTTAAAGTAATAAATATTCTCATTTTAAAAATACATATAACAGATGTCATTTCCCAGACAACACCAGAATATTTCAGAGCCCTTGAAAGCCATTTGTAAATCTTAGGTTAAAACTCCCTGATAAACATGTTTACAGCTTGGAATTTATTTACAGCAAGAGGAGTGGGCAGGTAGGGTTGACAAGACTTCTGTGAAAGGTAGAATTGAGGTTGACACTGGTTAAGTAAAAGCTGCCACTCTTGTAACCCTGAAGTAGTAAGAGCTGGAATGAACATTTTAGCTGTAGTCCAGGGTGGCAATAAAGGAGAGTGATTGTGACAGAATCTTATTAGAGTAGCAAGAAATAGAAAACATGTCAAGAGGGACAACCGAGATGAGGAAAGCTTTGTCTGATTAAGGATAAGCAAAGATAAAAGTAGAAGGTGTGGACTTGGTATATAAAGCTAGATGCATATGGAGAGGCAGAGAAGGGACCAACATAGAGAATATACTCTGTGAAAGGTGTTGTACAAACATTTAATTTAGATCTGTCAATTATAGAGACAACTCTTCTTTAATCCATTGTTATGATTCATGATGATGATGGTGATGATAAATGCTTGCAGTAACAAGCATACAGTGGAAAAGTTAGGACATTGATGTCAAGGTTTTGGTATCAAAAGGCAGATATCTTATCAGATATCACAACCAAAAAAGTGAGTGGTAAAGGTATGAGAAGATGAAAACTTAATCAAGGCCTTGTAGACTTATATCAGCTTTTGAGAATTCAAAGCAAATCTTGACTATCATTTAAGATGATTCACAGAATAGATCAAGTGATATTAATTTTTTTTTTAAAAAAAAAGAGGCAAGAAAGATTTAAAAGCTGGGGCTTCTTTTATACTCAGTACTGATCCCTATCTATGTTTATACATACCTTCTGAGGTAAGATTTGGTTGAAAGGCATAGGCCGTGATACTAGATAGGCAGAACATAGCAGACTGGAAAGTTGTCAAAAGAGTAAAAAGATTGAACTAGTTAAGGACAGAAATTTGCAATTAAAATTTTTAATGGAAGTTAAAATTCTTGTACTTACCTGATATGATTTTTTAAGGTACTTAGTTCTTCTAAGCTCTATGTTTCTCATCTATAAAATGGATGGGATAGCACTTGTCTTTAAGAATTGTCATGATGCATGTATGGCAAGATAAGGAGCTGTGGGAGGCAAATACAGTTAAGCACTAGACTTGGTAGCCCAAGGAAGTGCTCAGTGTTCAGATCCACTCAGAAGCAAGATTTGAAAGACTGGGAGCAAGATTTGCTTCCAAAAGTTTATAGCCTTGGAAACTCCATAACATATACTTCTACTCTCGTCACATTCTGTTTTTGTTGTTGCTGAGTGCTACTGAGTCAGAACTGACCCACAGCTGACCCTCCAGCAGGTTTCCAGAGGCAGTTTAATCACACAGTAGGAGATTACTCAACTTTCTCCCAGCTGGTGGATTTGAATGATGTGCCTTTGGCATTGCAATAAAGTTTCTTATCACTAGGTCACCAGAGTTTCTTGCTTATGAATTCCAGTATATATAGGTAGATTAGAGATAGAGATATATAGAGACATAGATATATATAGATATGATACATATAGATCATATAGATATGATACATATAGATATATATTATATGTAGATATGATACATATATATGATATATATTTATATATATGTGTTATTACTCAGACTACTGTGTTCTAGAGACTTTTCACATATTCTTTTTTTCTCACGACAAATTTATTCTTTTTTTTCATTTTTCCACATATTATTTCTTTAACCTTAACAATCACAATGTAAAATAAATATAATTGTATACATTTATACGTATGTAAATTGAAAGTCTTTCATAGTGAAAATATGATGATATGAATAAATATTTGCAATGTTTAAAATCACAGCTGCGTTATACATTTTGTAACTTCAATAGTCAATAGTTTTTAGGAGAAATCAACTACAGTGACATTGAGTGTCATATATCTGCTTTTTGTGACTCTCATTCTATCATACAGTGCCTTCACTCTGTGTGTTTTATATGTCCTGGTTTAAATGATAGTACATTAAATAGGAAAAATCTTAGAAGTTGTCGCTTTGTCTTTTTGGTATTATTGCTAGGCGCTGTTGAGTTGAGTATAATCCATAGCGACCCCATGAACATAGATCTGAAATCTCTCCTGCCCTGTGCCACCCTCACAATTTCTGACATGCTTGAGGTCATTGCAGAAGTCACTGTGTCAATCTACCTGGATAAAGGTCTTCCTCTCCTTCACTATCTCCTCCACCTTTCCAAGCTTCATGCCCCTCTCAAAGGAATAGCCTCTCCTAGGAACATGGCCAAAGTATGTGAGACTAAGCTTTATTATCTTTGACTCCAAGAACACTCTGGCTGCACTTTCTCTAAGACGTGTTTCTTTATTCTTTTGGTAGTCCATGGGATATCTAGTATTCTTCCCTAACACCACAGTTCAAAGGCATCAATTCTTCTGTCATCCTTATACATTTCCCAGCCCTCAGATGCATAGAAAATGATTCCAAAGTTCTTGGCTTGAACCATGTGCATCTTACTTCTCAAACTGACATCATTATTCCTCAATAATCTGGAGAAGTCCTTGACCACAGACTTTCCCAGTGCAATATGTGTTCTGATTTCCTGACTGCTGGTACCAAGGATGTTGATTGTGGGTCCCATTAAGATGAAGGTGTTGACAGTGTCAATCTTTTCTACATGTGTCATGATGTTGTTGATTGGTCCAGTAGTAAGAATTTTTGTTTTCTTGATATTGAGATGCAATCCATATTGAAAGCTATATTCTTTGATCCTCAGTAACAAGTGCTTCCAGTCCTCCTCATTTTCTACAAGCAAGATTGTGGTATTTGCATAATGCAGGTTATTGATAAGGTTTCCTCTGATTTTGATGCCATATTCTTCTTCACAGAGTCCACTTTCCCAAGTAATTTGCTTAGCATACAAATTTGGAGAAAGAATACAACCTTGAAACACTCTTTAATTTTGTACCATGTAGTGTTCCCTACCTCTGTTTGCACCAATAATCTCTTGGTCTATTTATACTTTCCATATGAGCACAATTAAATGCTCTTGGATTCCTTTTCTTCTCAATATTAGCTATAACTTGTCATGATCCACACAGTCAAAAGCCTTTACAAAATCAATAAAGCACAAATAAGCCTTCTAGTATTCTTTACTTCCAGCCAGGATGCATCTGACATGAGCAATGATATTCCTGATCCCACGGCCTCTTCTAAATCTTACTTGAACTTCTGGAATTTCCTTATCTGCCTGAAAACCCTATGAATAGTAGGGGAACACGGATAATTTTTGTCTTAGTGATAAGAAATTATACTGTTAAACCAAAGGTATCTAATTGGAATCCAGCAGCTACTACACAGGAGAAAAATGGGCACTTTCCTCTCTATGCAATTTATTGCCTCTAGAAGCTGTTGGGAGGTCAACATGGTTAATACTAGATGGTACTCAACACCACCACCACCAACAACAAGATTACAATGGAATTCTGGAAGAATTAACTTTAAATTCGATTTGTTGTAGAGCAGCAACTAAAACATAGGTTGTCTGATTCCATTTCTAGGTTAGGTTGCAAGCACTTGCTTTGTGTGAAAAGTTTATTTGTTCCTGGAGAAGGTGAGGGGGGTGGTCCTTGAAGATTATATAAATATGCCTGAAGCACGAGTACCTTAGATTTCTAGAACCATGTCCTCAAATTGGAGAAACCTGCTCTGTGGACATGTTCTTGGCAGAGGGTCCGTGCTTGGCAGGGGCTGAAGTAATTGTTCATTCTAAGACTAGATTTTAAAGATAGTTCCTTTGATGTAAATACTAAAGATAATGACTTCCTGCAATTTAGTGCCCCAAATGCGGAAAGGGATAAAATTGGGTCTTTGCCTGGTCCTAGTCTAATTTCCATTGGTCCTGGAATTTCTCAGGTGAAAATTGAAGTTGAATTTTTAACTTTGTGTGTATGAGTTGGAACTGTGGAGATGATGTCAGGGAATCTGCAATAGGGTACGTGAGTTTAAGCTATGGATACGGTTTCTTCCTACCAAATTTTTAAAAAAGACTCTTTTTTTTTAAAAAAAAAAGCCTCTTTTGGTCTACTTCTGGGAGTCCTTTTACTTTTCCCTTTCTCTGTAGGAAATTTTTTGGGACCAGTCATTTCTCCCAATCTTTTACGTTGCCAGTTTTCTAGTTACTACTCTGAACTTGGCTATTCTTTGAACAGCATCCTGACTGAGACTACAAGACTATGTGAAATTCCTCTGCATTTTGAAGTCTCAGTTTCTCAACTATCACAAAGGAATATGTAGTGCCTATTTTTTTGCTTTGGAATGATTAAATGAACGATTCCATATAAGTGTTTATCACAGAGCCTCTTACAATATGGACCTTTGTTATATGCTGTGATTTTTGTGTTTTTTTTTTTTTTACTGTTTTTTTAGTTGGTTTGCTTACAAAATTCATATACATTGTGTTTCACACTATTCTTCACATTCACATTGTGTTTCATACAATCATTCTCATGCATTATATTTTATAAAATTAATCACCATGAGACTTTGCCCATCATTACCCTGTCTTTTCACCTGGATCCTTCTCATTTACTAACCCCCATCTTCCTCTAACCACCAAACTGTGTAACCCTGTGGTTTTGCCCCACCTATCCTCAGCCCTCCACTCTCCCCACCCCATCTTTAATTTTCATGTTGTTGTTATGTGCCGTCGAGTCGCTTGGAACTCATAGAGACGTACAAGAGCCCTAAACCCTGCTCTGTCCTGTGCCAAATTAATTGTATCCAACACTCCTACTGCCACTACCCTAATCACTAATCCATCTCATTTAGGTTCTTCCTCTCTGGCACTATCCCTCCACTCTCCCAAACATGATGTCCTTCTCCAAGGACTGGTCCCTCCTTGCACCATGCCCAAAGTATGTCAGATGAAGCTTTCAGAATCCTTGCTTCCAAGAAGCAGCCCAGTTTCACTCTCTCCAGGACAAAACTGTTTGTTCCCCTAGCAGTCCATGGTATATTCAAAACTCTTTTCCAGCACCACAGCTCAAAGGCATCAATTCTCTCTATCATCCCTAGTCACTGCCCAGCTCTCTGATGCCTAGTACACAATCGCGAAGACTATGGGCCAGATCAGGTGCACCTTAGTCTCCAGCCTGATGTCTATGCTCTTCAGTACTCTGGAGAGGTCCCTGACGGCTGACTTTCCCCAATGCAATTTATGTCTTGATTTCCTGGCTGCTGGTACCAAGAGTGTTGATTGTGGAACCAAGCAAACTAAAACTGTGAACAATCTTAATCTCCTCACCATATATAATGATGCTGCCAATTGCCCAGTGGTGAGAATCTTTGTTTTCTTCAGGTTGAGCTTCAATCTATATTGAAGGCTGCAGTCCTTGACCCTTCTGTAGCAAGTGCTTCAGGTTCTCCTCAGTTTCAGCAAGCAGGGTTGTGCTATCTGTATAATGCAGGTTGTTGATGAATCTTCCTCCAATCCTGAATTCCTATACATGTTTTAATATTTATCCTTATAATTTTACAATAATGGTATTATGCCATATTTGTCCTTAAGAGACTGCATTGGTTCACTCAGCACTCTCAATAGGCTTTACATTGAAATTTTCTGTCTTTATTTGTATAATGTAAGACATCACCCTGCATGATGAAATATGAAAATTTTGTGAAAGCATGACAGAGAGATTCTGTGGAAATAAGAGCCCTTGGAACTCATTCTTGGACAGTATTTTATTCTGCCCATACTGTTAGCTTGTTATTGGGACAGTCAGGGACCTGAGGGAGAGGAATAATTATTAAAATATAGATGTACTGCATACGAGACTTAGCATGAGAACACTTTTTCACTGCAAAGGTAATTTACAATTAAGGGTATTATCTTTCCAGTTGTTGGTGAATATACCGTGCTGTGGCAAAGTGTGGTTGCTGTTTTTATGGTTTGTAACAACTCTCTACAGTGACATAGAACAAGGATCCTGGCAACTCCCATGCCACTCCCAAGTGTTGGCACACTTCTGGCTTTTATGCCCTCCTGGTGTGATGTGTTTCTCTAACTAGCCAAACTTAGACATACAGCATTTTTTTTTCTTTTCCTATCCTAGCATCTGTCATAAGTAGCCTTGTAGTTCTCAATAAACGTTTGTGAAGTGGACCAAACTATCTAAACTGTAATTTGGACATTCTCTCTGTAGTTAGGAAAGGAATATAAAGCTACTGGTTATAGTGCAAGGTTATAACCTTCTAAATAGGAATGTTTTTCATTTTCTTAATGAGTCCAAAGAAGTACTGTTTAAAGTCCGGTGGTGACAGATGACAGATTATGCGGCTGCAGGCCCAGTGAACCTGGGATGCTGAGACAGGTAACAAACATGTAATTGTAGGAATGAGACAAGAATCAGTGGAGACCAAAGTGTGTCATCACAAGTTGAGCTTGAGAATAATTATACTTCCTTACAACAAAATCATGACAGCAGGGGGTTGATAGGGACTTATCTTCCTCAATGTCTGAATCCCACCTGGTTCAGGTATATTTATTTAAAAATGCCTGGGCCTATCCGCAGACCATTAGTTACCATAATCAGCACTGACAGCTCATTATCTAGGATGAAGAACCACATAGTATTTAGGTAGCAATTACTGTCTACCCGGAATAATTATTGTCTGATCTTTACCCCATAATAAAATCAGCCCCCAACTCAAGCCACTTTGTGTATGTCTGTATCTTTGAATGGCGAGAGTGTAATATAATTTTCGTAACTTATATGGTAGGACCTAGTAATGGCTAGGAGTATCAGACAGTCCTAGGAGAAAATTTCAGCTCTGCTTCTTCTTGGCCTCAGGACAGTAACCTAGTTTCTCTAAACTTTAGTTTTTCTACAGAGTTACAGTGAAGAGAAAATAACTTATATAAAACTTTTAGAACAACGCCTGGAATGAGTACTCAATAATTCATGGTTTGTTGTTGTTACGTATTGTAGAGTTGTAATCGACACACAGCTGACCCCACTCCAGTGGGTTTCCAAAGGCAATAAAACACATGGAAGGGGCTTGACTAGTTTTTGCCCATGGAGCAACTGGTGAATTGAAACAGTGAGTCGCTAATGCAACAGCTTATCACTAAGCCACCAAAGTTCCACTCTTGTTGTGTTGTTAAGTGCTGTCGAGTTGTAGGCAACCCTATGAACGAAAGCCCTGGACACCTGTATAACTTTTGTCCTTTCTCCAGACTCATAGGGTTTCCAGAGGCAAACTACTATGGAAGTGGATGCCACTCCTGCTTCCAAGCTGGTTTTAATCGGGGAGTTCCACCAAACACAGTCCACCATGGGTAACCATTCTCACATTTGACTATCAGTAAAAGTAACAGCTATGCTACAAGTAATAGCAATGATAATGACTTCAGAACTGTGATAGGATCCATCCTGAATGAGGTACACAGTCTCTGTGTCAGTCATATGAGGAGGACCAAGACTCTCAGATAGAAACTGGAACTCAGAGGAGCTGACTTTTAGAAAGGAAAAGGAACTTCTTTTTCTTTTGGGAGTCTGGATATAGAAGTGTCTGGATGGACTTTCAGGAGAGAAGGAAAACAGAGTTGAAGAAGTCTAAGGGCTCTAGACTGAAAGAGAGCCAAGGATTCCATCTGAAGGTGAATGATCAAATTACCGCTTATAATCAATCTTTGCCCCCAGTATCATTTAATTTTCTACCTCATCTTAGATTTGTTATGGCTCAGGAAGAAAAATAGGAATTTTTCCTATTAAAACTTGAACTTCACTGTGATTGTTCTTAGATGTCACCTGGTTGGTTCTGACACATGGTGACTCTAGGAGAGTCTTCTTTATCACTGATCCTCTATTTTACCAACGTGATGTTCTTCAGAAGGTGACCTTCTCCTGATTATATGTCCAGTGATGAAGTCTTATCATCCTCTCTTCCAAGGAGCATTTTGGCTTCACTTTTCCCAAGACAAATTTACTTGTTCTTCTGACAGTCCACGGTATATTTAACATTCTTTACCAGGTGCACAATCCAAAGACATTACCTTTTCAGTCTTCCTTATTCATGGTCTCACTTTCACAGGTACTTTTTGTAAGTACCATTACTTGTGTCAGGTGCACTGAAGTTCTCAAAGTGGTAGCTCTGCTTCTTAGCACTTTAAAAAGGTACTTTGCAAAAGATTTGCAGCAACAAATTCTTGTTTGAACACTTTTTCTTGCAACTGCATCACTGAGACTGAGGCAGGGATAATTAGCAATAAGTTTCAAAGGACAGGTGAACTTGGGCATGAGTTAGGAACACCAGATCCCGACAGGGACACTCTTTCTCTGTTGACAGTCTTGACATGCTGACATTTAATTCATTAGGAAGGCTTACAACTTTTCCAGCTGGCACTTAATTGCACATCATGGTTTATTCTCCAATGCTTAGTATGTTTAATATAATATTTAAAAATATATAAATAATAAACTCTCTGGGGGGGCAGTAGTTTTTAAAAATAAATACCTTTGAATATATGCTATAATATTTGATCTGTAATGATATCTATTTGAAATTTTCTATTTGTTAGGCATCAGTAGTGCTGTGAGTGTTTATCACAAAAGCCCTGTACTTGCCTCCACTCTCTCTCTCAGATCTTTTGGAACTACAGTTATTTTTTTTGTATACCATCAAATTTGGGACAAAATTTGTTTTCAACAAAACCAAGGCATGCCTTAGAGAATAATTAAATGTCAGGGTTCTCAACTCCCGAAGAACATAGTTAGAGCTGTCTCTAGCACTAACAACTCAAATAAAGCTGAGCTGACACAAAACATAGCTAAGGTGACTTGATACACAGAACATGACATTTTAATTCACATCTTGGGAACTTACATTTCTCAGAGTTTGTCACAGAGGCTGAATGTGAGGAAATGAGCTCTGGTGGTGTAGTCTGTACAGTGCTGCTCTGATAACTGATGGACAGCCAGTCTCTGGTAGCTTGAGTCCCTTAATATCTCCTTGGGAGGAAGAGAGACAGCTTCCTCCCATTAACATTTACATCCTTGGAAGCACAATGGCAAGTCACAATGATGTGGAACCAACTCAAGCACAGCGAGGTTTTCTTTTTAAATTTATTGCCATATTGGGTTGGATTAGGCTGCTCATGAAAAGATCAGCTATGTGAACTCATCAGCCGCTGCTGGGAGAAAGATGTGCTCTTGTAAAGAGTGTTGTTGGTTGTGTGCTGTAGAGTCAGAACCAACCCACAGCTGGCCCTCTGGTGGGTTTTCAGAGGCAGGAGAAGATTGTCGATCTTTCTCCCATGGGTAGCTGGTGGAGTTAAACGCATGCTTTGGGCAGCACAGCTCCTTACTACTTTGTTATCAGAACTCACTAGTTGAGAACAATGCCACAGTAAAAATAAACTGTGCTCATCAGAGATCTGGACAATGACTAGGGAGGATAGAAGGAGAATTGATGCCTTTGAGCTGTGGTGTTGGAGAAGAGTATTGAATATACCATGGACTGCTAGGAGAACAAACAGGTTCATCCTAGAGAGGGTGATACCAGGCTACTCCTTGGAGGCAAGGATTCTGAAACGTCATCTGATATACTTTGGACATATTGTAAGAAGGGATGGATGTCATGCTGGGGAGGGTGGAGGGATAACACAGGAGAAGAAGACCCTTGATGAGATGGATTGGCTCAGTGACTGGTTAATGAGGGGACATGTATCAGAGACAATAAGATTGGCACAGGATAGAGCAGGGTTTAGGGCTGTTGTACATAGGGTCACTATGAGTCGCAAGCGACTCGACGGCACAGAACAACAACAACTCATATTGATATCATATCGAGGAATAATGAAACAAACAGTATTTCCTCCCCATTACAGTTCAGTATCTAAAAAAGTGCATTTATTCCCTAGAGGGAATTGAGTGGCATTTAATCTGTAACTCACTGTCACTTCTTTACTCTTCCGCTTTAAGAAGCAATGTTTTCGATTTACTACATGTGTAGTCTCCCATTTTCTGCTCACTGAGGGCAATATTGTTGAAATTTTCATGACGTTATGATATGGGAATTCTACCTCGTTATCCACATGCCCTGCTCCTGAAGTTTCAGTGGAAATTTTACCAGGAAGGAATGCAGCAAATCAAGTTATAGTTAGTCATAAACCTGATAACTACCCCCTCTCCCCATTCTCACCCTCAGAGCTTTGACATAAAACTGACTTGGAGTCTGAGGCTCGAGATTAAGTCTTAAACAAGACCTTATCTCCTCTATTCCACTCCTTTATTTCAAAATGGAAACTTTCCACTCCTTTATCTCAAAATTTCCAAGATATACCTGGGGAAAAGAGAGAAGGAGGGGAGGGAATAGATGACTGGATTACAGTTGGGGTCCATAAACACATTCCATAGATGCTATCAGTGTCTAATTCATATCCTCATAGCACTCACTGTTTTAGTGTAGTTAAAGATATACTATTGTCTACAGTCAGATCTCAGGGTATTTTTTCAACTTGACAAACTGAAAGTACTTGATAGTTAAGGCTCCCAGGAACAATCCTCAGTCAGTATCTACGAGATTCAAAGGACAAGTATCCCAACTTCTTCAGTCCTCAGCTGGAGGGAAATTCTTTTACTCTCAGAATTCCCCAAGAGAAGAGATTCTGTTGTTCATACTGATAACCTGTTTAAAAACTGGTTGTTGCTGTTTACTGCCGAGTTGGAACCAACCCATAGCTGACTCTCCAATGGGTTTTCAGAGGCAGTTTAATTGAGATTATCCGTCTTTCTTCCATGGAGCAGCTGGTGGACTTAAACAACATACATTTGTGTTGCCAGTGCAACTCTTTACCACTTAATGTTGTTGGCAGGTGTCATTGAGTCAAGTATGATTCATAGCAACCCTTTGACCAACAGATCTAAACACTGTCCTATCCTGTGCCGTCCTCACAATCTCTAATACTCTCAAGTCCATTGCTGCAGTCACTGTGTCTATCCACCTGGTTGAGGGTCTTTATTTTCCTCATCTTCCTTCCACTTTTCAAAACATGATATCCTTCTCCAAGGAGTAGCTTCTTCTAGCAATATACCCAAAGTACGCGAGGCAAAACTTCACCATCCATGCCTTAAGGAGCACTCTGGCTGTACTTTCTCTAAGATACATCTGTTTGTTCTTTTGTCGGTCCATGGGATACTCAGTACTTTTCTCTAACACATCTCAGATGCAATAGAAATAGGTGATGAGAAATGCCTACCGTAAAACTCTGTGTATGTGTGTGTGTGTGCATGCAAAATTCACTCATTAGTCTTAGCAGTAGCAATAAGACAAGAGAAGGAAATAAGAGGAATCCAAATTGGAAAAGAGGAGGTAAAATTATCTCTCTATGCAGATGATATGATAGTATACTTAGAAAACCCTAAAGACTCAGCAAGAAAACTATTGGACATGGTTGACCAATTCAGCAAAGTAGCAGGATACAAGATCAACATACAAAAATCAGTTGGATTTCTCTACAGTGACAAAAAGAATGCAGAGCTGGGGCTAAGAAAAACAATACCCTTCACAATAGCTAATAACAAGATTAAATACTTGGGAGTAAATATAACCAGAAGCACAAAGGGCCTATTCAAAGAAAATTACAAAACATTACTA
>NW_006399786.1:21963015-21965408 GCF_000299155.1 Elephantulus edwardii | reverse complement strand
TACTGCATGGTGCCACTGTTGTAGAATGGGTCTGACATCAGGGTGGGAGTATGACAGAAAAAACTGGATAAATTATGTATATTGTATTGAAACAGATGAGGGAAAGAACAGATTAGAAGTGATATATGATTGAGTATTATGGTTAGCACAGGAATCTAGAATTAAGGTTGCATAGAGAAGTGTACTCAGGATGGGGGTGGGGGGAAGGGACGTGGGAATTGCATACTAATGAAGGAATTTTTTTTTCTTCTCTCTCTTTGGAGGGGAAAGCGAGCTGGTGGGGAGGGGTGGGCAGGGAGAAAATTGTGGCAATGAATTCATGGAAATCCAAAACCTCTGTGTAAAAAAAAAAGAAAAAAATTCACTCATTATGCTTGGGCTTGGGTAGATCCTAATTCATCACCCTCTGACATATGTTAACTACATAAAACCTTCAATGTGCTATTTGTGGTTAGGGCTTCAAATAAATGGATTCATTCCAGTTCAAACCCCTATGAGAATTTGTACTTTCACTACAGATCTCTCTCTTTCTCCCATTGCTTTTCAGTTGGAACCGACTCATAGCTGTTTCTCCAGTGAGTTTCTGCGGCTATAAATCACAGGCGAGGAGATTGCTTATTTTTCTCCTGCAGAGCGGTTAGTGGATTAGAATAGTCAGAGAAGTGTGGCCTTTGGATTAACTGTACAACTCCCCATGGGCTTCATCACCAGGGGATCCTCAGGGAATTCATAGTAATTTTATGAAACTGCAGAGTTTGATGTAGTGTATCCAGGGTTGAAAGGAAATTCTCAGCATTGGACCAAGCTAAAATGAACCTGTCCAAAGCTCTCCTTTTTCTAACCAATCTTTTCCTCTTTTCTTTTCACAAGTTCCAGGCCTTCTGTTGTATAAGGGCTTTCTCTGTGTGTATGTGTCTCTATATCCCTTTATCTTTCACATGTGTTACACCTATTAGTCAGTTCTGACTCCACGGTACACAACAACAGCAACTCCTAATAAAACTCTGATATTTTTAACTCTATCTGAGTGTCTGTTTCCAAGAGGATAAAACTAAAACATGCTGATACAAAGAACAAGAGTCATAATTGAGTATTTGCCAAGAGAGAAGAACTTGCCTCAATCGATTTACTTCATTGAACTAAATCATGTATATGGAGAGAAAGTTGAAAATAGCTTGTATCTTCCAAGACATAGTAATACCACTTGTGAAAAACTATAACCTGGTATAAATTCTGGAATCTAACAATTCAGATTAATAACATGGAAGGAAGAAAAGAAGGAAGGAAGGAAGGAATTAATTTGAGATTTAAGGAATAGAAGTAAAAACCTTTGCCTTTCTTGTCTATTTCTGCAGGTACCTGAATGACTGTCTAGTATAGCAGTGAGGTCTTGCGAGGCCATCGAAAGTATAAAGGTTTAGGACAAAAGTAAAGGAGTTTGTACTAAGATGATAGTCTAGTCTACAGTGCCAGCACAGAAACAATGCATGGATGGTCCAGAAATCCTTCCTAGAAAAATGAACAATGAAGCTTTTTTCTGTCAACCATGAAGATTGTATTCAAAGGACAAATCTGAGCCAAAAGCTGATACTGCAAAAGTTAAAAGTCTTAAGCCAAGCAAACATAAATCCAAATATGAGATTTTGAGTTTTAGAGGTACTCTGCTATTTGAAAGCATTTACATTTATATTATGAACTTCAATGTTGATAATAAAATGTATATTAGGCACAACAAAAACAAGCAGCTGTCTTAATTAAAACTAGACAAATTTCCGTGTAAGTTATAACTGAAAGATTATTTAAAATAATTATTTATAGGATTATACACTAGATTCTGGCATTGATTTGACCAAGTCCAGCAAACACAAATATTATTCTTAATAGCCTGCTTTTGTAAGAACATTATACAAGGAAACTTAAAGACAAATGGACTACCGTCAGTGCTCTAGTCAATGCGCTTGTGTCCAGTGGACTTTCAGTCAGTTATATTATTCTCTAAAGAATGAGGCCCCCCAAAATGCAATATTCGCTGAGGGAATTACTGCTTATGAAAATGCCTCACATATTAAAGGCAAGATATCAAATTTGGAAGTATCAAACTATACTTGTGTATTTCATTTCTAAAGCCCCTTACCATTGTAAACCTATTATGAAGTTTATCTTTCAATATTCTCTATCCCTTATTTTTTTCTTTTATTGGGAAAAACATATTGGGGGTACAAGGAGGTGATGGTTGGGGGCAGAAGGGTGAGGATGGACCAGGATGCAGCTGCAGAGCTGCACAGTTTGGTCGGTGGGGGGAGCAGGTGAAGGAAATGATGAGGGTCCAGTGGGGACCAGATGCTACAGAGGAATGACAAGCATTTTCCAATGGTAATTAAACCAACTGTCTT
>NW_006399786.1:21949506-21962496 GCF_000299155.1 Elephantulus edwardii | reverse complement strand
AGCTCACCCTGAGGGCCACAACAGCTCACCCTGAGCCGAGGGCTGAGGGCAGCCCACCCCGGGCAGAGGGCAGCGATGGCTCACCCCGAGCCAGGGGCCGAGGGCAGCCCGCCCCAGGCAGAGGGCTGCGACGGCTCGCCCCGAGCCGGGGGCCGAGAGCAGCTCATTCTGAGCAGGGCAACACTCCCCAGGAGCTGGCTGGTATACTCCCCCTCCAATTGTCCCCACCCCAGACTGGTCCTCTTGCCTGACTGAGGACTCTGTGGTCAGGGATAGTGTCTCCCATTCCAGCACTGCCACTTTTACCCCCCCCCCATAAGTGGTCATGCTATATTTTGAAGTAGGTGTCACTGCCCTTCCCCTTTATATAGGATAAAGGGAACCTGAGAATTGTGAACAGACTCCCCCCAGGTCTAACCATCTTTTGGCAGAAGCATTCAACAGAACAAAATATGTGGTGCATTTAGGATGTGGGTCCTCTTGTGCATGCTGCCACTGTTAAGGTCATCAGACTCACAGTGACTTTCAGCAATCCATTGTATAGGTAATCATCTTCTTTCGCCTGTCCAAGGAAACTCAAACCTGCGGATGGTGGGCATGCATCCCATCCCCCACCTCCTACGTAGGCGGCCAGCGGGGCATGCGCGCCCCCCCAGCGCGGGCGTTCGGCGGGGGGTGCGGTGGGGGGGTGGGACGTGCGGCCCCCCTCAGTGCGGGTGGCCATTGGGGGTGTGTTCCCCACCCCGCCACACAGGCTCTCGGCGGCTGTGCGGCCCCTCTTGTGCGGGCAGCCGCCAGGCACCTGCTTCCCCCATTGCTGCCATCCTGGCTCCAAGAATTCTCTCCAGAATAAGTCCACCTTGCGCCAGTGTGGTGGCTTCACTGTACCAGTCTTGAGGAGGACTGGTGCCCAGCATCCATCCTGGGTGAGGGAATCCATTGGTTCCAGCTGTGGAAGCCTCATGGAGCTGCAGCGGCTGTGCAGCACAGCGTGGGCTCTGCGGGTGGGGGTTGGGAGCCATGAGACTCATGCATTCCTCCTTGGGAATCCTTGAATTCCTGCTGTTGAGTCTCGATCTTCACTGAGGGCCAGTCATCAACTGTTTAAGTGTTCAATTATCAATAAGCTGAAGTCTGTAGGAGGCCATAATGGCCCTGCTTTAAGTGATTCGCTGCTCCCGCAGCTCACCACGCTGTCTCTGCCTCGGCCACCATCTTGGATCTCCTCTCTATCCCTTATTTTAAAAAAATTTCCATTATTTTAAAACTATCTCTCTTGTTGTTTTGTGTCATCAAGTTGCCTATGACTCAGTCCAACCCTATGTACAATAGCTCTGAAGCCTGCCCTGTCCTGACCCAGTCTTACTGACTCTGATACATCTATCCTCATTGCCCACGTTACTGTATCAATCTATCAATCTTCCTTTTTGCGCTGTTCCTCCACCCTTCCAAGCATGATGTTCTTTTCCAAGCATTGTTTCCTCCTGCCCAAAGCAAGCGAGACAGAGCTTCAAAATCCTAGTTTCCAAGGAGAAACATAGTTTTACCCTCTCCAAGACAGACCAATTTGTTTTCTTGGTGGTCTATGGTATATTCAAGACTCTTCTCCAGCACAACTTGAAGGCATCAATTCTTCTTCTGTCAACCTTAGTCATTATCCAGCTTTCTGATGCATAGCAAGTAATTGCAAAGATCATGACCTGGATCAGGTGCACCTTAGGTTCTAGACTTATATCATTGCTTTACCCTGTCTGTAAATAGGAATATTAATAGTATCATTCTGATAAGGGCTACCAGGGGTTAAATGAGAAAATAAATAGAAAATACTTAGTCTAGTGCTGATACATTAATATTCATATTAGATTTTAAAGATTATATTTAATAAATATTAATGTTTAATATTTCAAGCAGTTGCATAGAAATACTCTCTCTGCCTAACAATAAATGCCATGTCAGTGAGAGGAAGAGAAGATGAATCTACACAGTGACTATAAGAATGAGCTTGAGCATATCCAAGATCCTGAGGATGAGACAGGATAGAATAAGGTTCAGATCGATTGTTCATAAGGTAGCTATGAGTCGTAGTCAACTCAATGGCATCTAACACCAACACCACCACCACATTAGTTACTAGAAGACTAATTGCTCTCAACTCAGAACTGACTCATAGCTGTCCTTTCAGCAGGTTTTCAGAGGCTGTAAATTACACATAAGGAGATACCGCATCTTTATTTCAGGGAGCGGCTTGTGGGTTGTCTTTGGATGGTAAAGCCTTTGGATCTGTCAGTGCAACTCTTTACCCAGTAATAGGCTAAATGCTGTATCCAAGTGACAAAAATGCAATGCCTCGGCCACAACAGAGTTTATTTTGCTGTTATATGATAGGTCAAGGTAGATGTTCTAAGTCAGCAAAGAGCATTGTCCTTCACAAAATAAGTAAACTGGGGTCTTAAGGTGAAAGTTGTAGTGCCATCTCCAGCATAGTGCTGCCATCTCTGTAAACGAGAGTGGAGAGGAGGAATGAGCACGATCGTGTTCTCACAGGAGATCTCTAATGGGCCGGAAAATGACACCGTTCCTTTCACATTCTATCAGAGAGAGTTCCTGAGTACGTGTGCATGTGCACATGCGTACTTTAGTGGACAAGTAATCTTCTTTGAAATACTTCTATTTTAATAACTCAATATTAGTTCATTTATAAGATTAGGTAAACATTTTACTTAATTCTAAACCTCTAAAATTGTAAAATCTTAGTCAGTTAGTACGTTCCTACAGATCTTCAAGCCAGTCTATATGGATCACATTATTTTTATTTTATAAATCTTAGAAGAGCATAACAAGATAAAGATGGACATATTACATCTCACAACATCAGTCATTTTATTCAGATGTTTATGAAAACAACCAATGTCTTTTTATTGACTATGTATTTTTCATGTATTTATCTTAGTTTGCACATTTCTATGAGTAGTTCAAGAACAAAACTTGTTTTCAAAGGGTACGTAGTTTTGTAGTATTGTGGTAATTTAAGTTACCTTAAAGTTGGAAAATGAAAGTGTCCTAGAAGATGAATAAATAAAGTGATAGAAAAGATGTTATGAAAACCTAGTTTTAATTGTAAGTCCTTCCATTGTGAACACTGACAACTTCATTTTAAGAAGCTGCTTTGCCAAAGGTACATGTTTCAAATCCACCAGCTGCTCCAAGGGAGTAAGTAGGGTAATCTCCTGTATGATTTATTGGCTCTGAAAACCTGCTTGAGGGTCAACTATGAGTTGGTTCCAATTCCACAGTTGGAACATAACAGTCTTCCTTTCAGCTGGTATGTCAAAGTTTTCAGAATCCTTGCTTCCAAGGAGCAGACTGGTTCAACCCTCTCCAGGATGAATCTGTTTGTTTTCTTGGCAGTTGATGGTACATTCAATACTCTTCTCCATCACCACATCTCAAATGCATCAATTCTCCTTCTATCCTCGTTAGTCATTGTCCAACTCTCTGATGTATAACAAGTGATTGCAAAGACCATAGCCTGTATCAGATGCACCTTAGTCTCCAGAGTGACACCATTGCTCTTCAGTACCCTGGAGAGGTCCCTAACAGCAGACTTTCCCATCACAATACTTTTTTTATTTCTTGGCTACTGGTGCCAAGAGTGCTGACCATGGAGCCAAGCATACTAAAGTTGTTAACAATCTCAAACTCTTCACCATCCATCCTGATGCTGCCAATTGATCCAGTGGTGAGAATCTTTGTCTTCTTGACATTGAGCTTCAATCCATACTGAAGGCTGCAGTCCTTGACCCTCTGCAGCAAGTATTCCAGGTCCTCCTCAGTTTCAGCAAGCAGGGTTGTGTCATCTGCATAATGAAGATTGTTAATAGATCTTCCACCAATCCTGATGCCACACTTCTTCTCATAGAGCCCAGCCTCTCGGATAATCTGTTCTGCATACCGGTTGAAAAGGTATGGAGACAGGACACAACTCTGGTGTACACCTTTCCCAATACTGAACCTGCTCTGTTCTGGCGACTGCTTCTTGGTCCAAGGAAAAGTTTCACATTAGCACGATCAAATGTTCTGGGAGTCCCATTCTTCTCAGAGTCAGCCACAGTTTGTTATGATCCACACAGTCAAACGCCTTTGTATAATCAATGAAACACATTCTTCTGGTATTCCCTGCTTTCAGCTAAGATCCATCTAACATCAGCTACAATATCCCTAGTAACACGACCCATTCTAAACCCAGCCTGGACTTCTGGCAGTTCTCTGCTGATGTGCTGTTCCAGTCGTTTTTGGATAATCTTCAGTAGAATCTTGCTTGCATGTGAAATTAATGAGATTGTTCTATAGTTTCCACACTCTGTTGGGTCACTTTTCTTCAGAATGGGAACAAATATAGATCTCTTCCAGTCAGTTTGCCAAGTGGTTGTTCTTCAGATTTCTAGGCACAACTTGGTGAGCACATCCAGGGCAGCATCTGTTAGCTGAAATACGTCAATTGGTTTACCATCTTTTCCTGGGGCCTTATTTTTTGCTATTTCCTTCAAAGCAGCTTGAACTTCTTCATTACCATAGGCTCTTGCTCATATGTTATTTCATTAAATTCTCTGTGTCTGCTAATTCCTTTTGATACAGTGACAGAGTATATTCTTTCCATCTTCTTTTAATACTTCCTGAATCATTTAATATTCTGCCTAAAGCATCCTCCATTATAGCAACTCGAGGTTTGAATTTGTTCTTCAATTCCTTAAGAACTGAAGTTTAAGAAATGCTGACTGATATTTGTATTTTTCATTTTAAAAGTAAAAATTTTTATCTGAAAGCAAATTTTTCAGAAAGCAAACTTAATAGATGCTACTGAGAGTTTTACTGGGAACCACTTCCAAGCCAATTATTAGAGCTGAAAAAGGAATTCACATCGTAGGCTTTAAAGCCCTATATTTTATGCTCTATTTTTTTTTTTTTTTGCTTTGGAGAAATTAAATAAATTCTCTCTTCTATTTACATGATAATTTACTTTTCAGAAAATATTCTGGCAAGAATTTGATATTAACTCACTCGTATCTATTTAAAGATAGAGTTGGAACTAGAGACAATTTGTAAATTAATTACAAGGATGTCTCATTAAATCCTTTCAAAAAAACTAAGGACAAAATAAGTTCCTTTCCCAAAAGTGAAATATAAGCTTGCTTTGATTATAATTATGCTGTTTACTGATTAGTCAAAGAACTATCACAGAACTAAAATTTTCTGGAAAATATCACTTCCTATTTTAAATAAAAAGAACTTTGAACACACTGCCTTCATTCTTCTTTAAGCACACTATGTATATACTTGTTGCTCTCAAAGAGTAGAGGGTGAACTTTCTGCATATTTGTGGGTGCACGGCTCTTCTTTGAAAGTCTCTTCTAATATTCCACAATGTTATTGTTGTTATGTGCCACTGAGCCACCTGTGACTTATAGCAACCCTATGTACAACAGCTCTAAAGTCTGCCCTTTCTTGAGCCAGTCTCACTGACTCTGATATATCTACCTCCATTGCCCCACTTACTGCATCATGACTTTGAATGCTTTTCCATTGCATCTTGTTTCTATTTCAAGGCAAACAGCTTTGGGTATTTAGTGTGGTTTTTTTTTTTTCTTTTGAAATATTCCTTTTTATTTTCTTATGATCAAAAGGTACTTTTTAATTATCACTCAAATTGTCTCACATAACTGTAACAGAACCACAATAGATCATACTCTCAACATCTCTTCTGATGATACAACACCTCCATTCTTGCTAGCTTTTTTTGTCTGCAGCACTTATAATGTCCTAGTCATCTAGTGTTGCTAAACCAGGGCCAACGAAAGAGAGGTAGACCCTCAAGGAGATGGATTGACACAGTGACTGCAACAAAGGACTTGAACGTGGCAGAGATGATGAGGTTGGGGCAGGAATTGTCAATATTTCCATCATAGGGTCATTGTGAGTCATAGTTGATCTGTAGTATCTAAGAACAGCTCTATCAGAAATAGCACAGATGAGTAACTTCAGTACATGGAAATTGATTTTTCTCACCATTTAGGAGACTAGAAATATCCTAGAGGTACCAGCTCCAGGGCAAGGCTTTCTCTTGTTCTGTTGGTTCTGAGGAAACGTCCTTGTTCCTTCGTTCCTTAACTCCTTAATGGTCATCATGTAGGCAATGGTCATCATGTAGGCATTATGTTTATCTTGCCCATTTCTACTTGTTTCTAATCTGCAATTTTTATATCTTAAGGTAAACCATACATTTCATTTATATCATCTCTTAACTTAAAAAAAGATAATTTTTTTCCCAAGTGGGGATTATCAATAAAGGAATTAGGATGTACAACAACACATTTTTAAGTATCAAAAGTCAATTGGAAACATACATGTAATGAACATAGAATTCATAGTAAAAGCTGCCTTTACAAAACTCCTGCCTTTAGACAGGCCATTACTTCTAAGTCTCTGGCTCTCTCTGCTATAATATTTTTAGCCCTGATAATTGTTTCCTCCACACAGGCTTATACCAGACACATTAATATCTCTTCCAAAAATATGTTTCTGCCAGTTAACTCTTTTATTCCTCTAGTTTCCTTACTTCAGTTGTATCCTAGCATCTTACCATTTCTCCAACTTCATTGAGATGTAACACTTTCTCACTCTGGAGGCCACTGCTGACCTAGCTAAAGTCAATGGTCGCCATCTGTGTAGTCACTGTCTTGATTTCTCAGACGTATTTGACGTAGTGAGATGTCTATATCTTGAGAGGATTTCTTCCCTAGGCTTGTGTGACATGATCCTGGATTTCCTTCTCCCTTACTTACCTTTCTATCTTAGTCTCCCTTTTTTGCTTCTTCATATCCAACAATCCAACCTCTAAATGCTGGTGGTGTCAGGGTTTAGTTTTTGGTCTTTTTCTTTCCTCTGCTTTCTCTTCCTAGGTATGTCCATTTAATATTGTGGTGTAAGAAAACTCTCATTTGTATCTCTGTTTTGGGTTTTTTAATTGTGTGTTCATCTCTATTTGGATAAATGTTGTGGTTGTTAAGTGTTGTCAAGTTGACTCTATGAAATGGGCATATGTATGCATCTATTTTACAGATGAAGAACTGAGGCATAGGGAAGATAAGACACTTGTCAAAAAAAAAGACGCTTGTCCAAAGATATACTGATACTATATAAATGACAGAAGTAGGATATAATGTGGGAAATTGAGCTCTAGAACTCAAACGGTTAAATACAATATTGAGTATCTTCATTTCATTCTTGTGCTTGAAATGCTCTAAATGGTTCCCATTGTAATTAGATTTAAATCCCACTCCTTCAGCAGCTTGTAAGAGCTCATAGGTTCTTGCCCCAAGATTCCTTTTCACTTTACTCTTCCCCCTATCCCCTCAGTCCCTTTTAAGCTTTTTGTCACTGCGTATGCTCAGGTAAACAAAAAGAGGAAATGGAAAGAGTGAAATAAGAGTTATATTGTGGAGTTTGTATTCAGTGTTGGGAGACAAAATTTAAAAAACAAAGAAAACAAAATTTACTCTGTAAACTTCCAAAAGTTTTCCAAATCACAATAAGAAGTTTTAAAAAAAGAGACTTAACAATAACACTACAGTCATGTCATCAAGGCCTACGTATGCAATGGGAAGAGAATCTTAAATTGAAAAAAAGGAAGTAAATAATTCTGTAAAAAGATAACATTCTTAATTTAAAAGCACTCTGCTAGTAATATGGAACTCTGGTGGCCTGGTGATAAGAATCTGCACTGCAATCCCAAAAGCACATGATTCAAATCTGCCAGCTGCTCCATGGGAGATGGGTGGGCAGTCCCCTCCCATGCGACTGCGGCCTGTGAAAACCTGCTGAAGGGTCAGCTGTAGGTTCATTCTGACTGGACGGTATACAACAACAACAACTTCTAGTAGCAGGGAATTTCACTGCCAACCCAAAGGCACACAGTTCAAATCCACCAGTAGCTCTGAGGAAGAAAGATGGCAATCTCTTCCGATGCAATTTATAGGCTCAGCAAACTCACTGTTCGTTCCTCCTTTATGGCACATGACAACAACAGCAGCAGCAGCAGCAGCAGCAGTAGCAGCTAAGCAAAAGGTCAGCATGCACACCCATCAGCGGCTCCAACAGAGAAAGGTGAAGCCGTCTACCACTATTACTATTTACAGGTGCAAAACCTAATGGAGTGGCACCGTGGACCAGAATCAACTCCAAGTCAGTGGGTTGGGTTGGGCTTATAATACTGTTTAGGGGCACTTTTGGTAAAGTAGTTAAACTCTTGCCTGGAAGCCCAAAGGTCTACTGTTCAAATCTACCAGCAGTTCTATGCGAGAAAGATGTGCACTGTGCTTCCATAAAAATTGTTGTTGCTGTGTACCATCTAGTAGGAACTAACCCATAGCTGACCCTCGAGTGGGTTTTCAGAGGCAGTTAATCACACAGCAGATTGCCCAGCCTTCTCTCGTCTATAAAGATTTCAGTTTGGGAACCCTGTAGGGAAGTTCCAGCCCATCCTACAGGGTTTTTATGATTCAGAATGGACTCCATGGCAGTGGCTTTTGTTTCAATATTGCTGTTTAAAGCTGGAAGTACTGAAAGAGCCATAAGGGCAATGATAAAGCCAGGGTCTACAACTTTAAATCAAAAGAGAAAAAAAAAACCACCAGCAAGGGCAGGAGATTAAATCTCACATAGTTGGATGAGCATTGAAACAAGGAACAGGATGTTTATAGAAGATTTATATTAAATGAAGGCACTGAGAACCCAAATCCCTGAAAAGCAGTTGTCTTTTGCTGTCCTGGAACTGTGTTCACGTGGGCTCCTCTATTTGCTAGTGTTTCTATGTTATATCTTATTTAGTGAGGAGTTTGCCTGGAGAGTGTAACGTATCTGGACAGGACTATTAGAACTAATTATTTTCCAGGGCCCCTGCTGCACAGTCAGCAGGAATATGTTTACAATTTCTACTTTATGAGCTCCTGAGCCATAAATATCTCCACAGGTTTCAGAGCTCCATTCTGGGGCAATTAGCAGCTGGTTGTGAGAGGCACAGTACCTGACACGTTCAATTACGTAGAAACAATATGTTCATGGTGAAGTCTTTTGAGTAATATTAAAAATATGGACTAACCTAGTATTCAGAATGAAGTTCTGGTGGCTTAGTGGGTAAGGAATTGTGATGCCAACACAAAGGCAAGTGGTTTGAGTCCACCAGCTGCTCTGCAGGAGAAAGGTGGACAACCTTCTTTGTGTAATCCTATGAAAATCCGTTGGAGGGTCAGCTACGAATAGGTTCTAATTAATCTGGCTGAGTGAGAGTACTCTAGGTTCAAATTGTAGGTAAAGTGTAATGATTGCATGCTTTTAAGGAATGATAGTATTCCTGAAAACCTTTCCCATTATTCCTAAGGGTTTCTCATGGTTTTAATATGAGATGCTTAGATTTCAAAACCATTCCCAGCAGCCAAAGTGTCCTGGAACAGGCATATGTACAGGAGAAAGAATTACTGAGACCCAGAGTGGTTGAGAGAAAAAGACTGGTTATTGTGGAGGGTGTTTTTTGGAGGAGGATACTGCATTCTCAAGGACCGGATGAACACTTCTTTTCTCTTCCAAAAGCACCACTGTAAGATGAAGCCTACAACTCAGAGACCCTCTCCTATGGGTAGAAAAAGAAGGAGCCTGGAAAAAGTCAGCTGGTTTGCTCATCTGTGGCCTTTAAATTGCCTGCAGCCCTGAGTTTCCATTGGCCCCTCTGGGGAGCAAGGGACAGCCCTAAAAAGAGAGCCTCTACTTACGTTAGCAAAGGGGAGTCATGAGGAAGGCTGATCTCAGTTTTCTGTGCTCCTAATTCACTTATTAAATGATGTTACTTTTTATTTTCTCCAGTAAGAAAACCAGATTGTTGCTATTGTTATGTTCCATCAAGTCAACTACAGCTCAAAGTGACCCTATGAACAACAGCTCTGAATCTGGCTCTCTCTTGAGCCCATCTCACCATCACTGACACACCTCCTCCAATTGCCAGAGACACTGTCAGTTTATCAATCCTGCATCTTTCTCTACTGCACTGACTTTCAATCCTTCCAAGAATGATGCTTCTCCAAGGTCTAGTCCTTCCTAGCATCATGTTCAAAGCATGTGAGTTGGAGCTTCACAGTCCTTGCCTCCTGGTTTCACCAGTTTCAGAACATCTTTTTTTGTTGTTTTGCCATGGTAAAAATGATGTTTTTAATACTCTTCTCTAGCACCTCAACTCAAAGGCATTGATTCTTGTCTTGTTATCCTTACTTGTTAACCAGCTCTCAGATGCACAGCAAGCAATTGAGAGAACCATGGCCTGGATCAGATGCACCTTAGTCTATTATCATTACTCTTTGGCACTCTGAATAGGTCCTTCACACCAGACTTTTAAAGCAACCCATCATTTGATTTTCCAACTGTTTGTATCAACAATGTTGATTGTGGATCTGAGCAAGATCAAATTATTAGCAACCTCAATCTTTCCTCCAACTATTATGGTTCTACTAACTGGTTCAGTGGTGAGAATCTTTGTTTTCTTGTTGTAATTTGAATACTCCAGTCCTTGACCTTCTGCAGTTTCAAGTCTTTCTTAGTTTCAGCAAGTAAGGTTGTGACATTTTTCAACACATGTTGATGAGTCTTTCTCCAATCCTAATGCCATATTCGTCATAAAGTCAAGCCTTCTGAAAGGTTGATTCCACATAAAGGTTGAAAATTATCGAGAAAGAATGCATTCCTGATGCACGCCTTTCTTGATTTTCAACTATGCAGTGCTCTCTTGCTCTGTTTATGCAGTAGCTTCCTGGTCTATATAAAGGTGTTGCATGAGCACAATAAAATCTTCTGAGATTCCCATTATTTCTCAATGTTAGCCACAATTTGTTATGATTCATATAGTCAAATGCCTTAACATAGTCAATAAAACTTCTGGTACCCTCTACTTTTAATCAAGACTCATTTGGCATTGGTAATGATATCCCTAGTGCCTCTTCTGAACCCCTTGTATTTTTAGAAGTCCTCTGGCAATGTACTGTTCTAATAGTTTTTGGATAATCTTCAGCAAGATTTTGCTTACATATAGTGTTAGTGATAATTTTTGATAATCTCCACACTCTGCTGGATCACCTTTTTTAAAAAATGGGAATAAATATGGATCTCTTCCATTCAGTTGGCCAGGCATCTGCCCTCCAGATTTCTTGGTACAACCTGGTGAGCACATCAAAGCTGCATCTGTTTGTTGAAATATGTCAATTGATATTTCATAAATTCCTGTGGCCTTGTTTTTTGCCAATTCCTTCAGAGCAACTTGAACTTCCTCCTTCATCACTGTTGGTTCTTGACCATTTGCTGCTTCATGAAATTGTTCTGTGTCAGCCAGTTCTTTTTGGTACAATGTCTCTGTGTTTTTCCATCTTCTTTTGATGCTTTCTGGATAGTCAACATTCTTCCCATAGCATCTTTAATTATTGCACTTCGAGGCTTGAGTTTTTTCTTCAGTTTCTTTAGCTTGATTTTCTGACTCTAGTTCTTTGTGCGTTGTCTTCCTGAGCTGTCCTTTGAAATCTTTTGTTCGATTCTTTAACCTTCTGATTTCTTCCTTTAATTTTGGCTTCTCAGCATTCTAGTGCAACATTCAGAGTCTCTTCAGATATCCCTCTCAGTTTTGGCTTCATTTTCTTTGCAATGATATTTTGCTTTCTTTATGGATGATATCCTCTCAGAGCTCATTTGGTCTTCATTCATTAATGTTCAAGTCCTCAAGCCTGATCTTGAAAGGCTTTTTAAATTCAGATGGGGTAGACTCAAGGCCATATTTTGGTTCTTGTGGATTTGTTTTAATTTTCTTCTGCTTCAATTGGAACTTGCACATCAGTAGTTGATGTTGTGTTCCAAAGGAAGCATCTGGGCTACTTTTCACAGTTGTTACTGAGCTTCTCTAAGGATTCTTTGCACAAATGCAATCAGTCTGATTTCTGTATAGGTCATCTAGTGAAGCCAGTGTTTATAGCACTGTTTATATTTTTTTTGTAAAAGATATTTGTAATGAATAAAACATTGACTATATAAAATTCTATTAAATGGAAGCTAATTGTTAAATATGAAGTTATTACTACACTTTCTTGAGGGCTTCCCTCTTGGAACATGTCAAGGACTGCAGTGGGTTGTGTATGCCCAATAGGCAGATTTGTGCTAACCTGTAATGTGTCTTATACACATCATAAGCAGCCTAGCCATACTGCAGCTATGTCTGAGCAAGCACTATATTACTGTGCTGAATCACTGTTTTAAGTGTAACCACACATGTCCATAGTTGTGAAAAGAGTAGTGGTCCAGGTGCAAAATGTGGCAAAGAGTGTCCATTGTTCTGAGAACTTTAAGAACTCGGTGGGAAAATTTCTGTGTGGCTTACAGTAGGGTTGGCAATTGGGCTCCTTTCCTTGCAATTAGCAGAGGCTCAAGGCTCCCCTACAGTCTGTGTGAGAATGATAATAAATAGATGTTTAACTCTCCTGCAGCTCACTGGCTCTTCATGGTTTTCTCTGGTTGGCCACTGAAGCTGTGCATCCAGCATTGGCTAATTGCCTCAGAGCTGACATTTAAAATAATGATCAGGGTATCGGATACCTTTGACATGACAATTGGAATTTTGAACAGAATTTGAACATGACAAATTGGCACTGTGAGCAGGATTTGGAAGTGATCAAACACCTTTTCAACTGGAAACTGCAGACAATGGTTGTGTAATGATACATGAAGCCTAACATAGCAATCCTGGGGTAAATAGCCACAAAAGGAGCAGCTTCTTTTCTAAAGAGTCTTAAACCAGATTTCCTGAAGACCAAGATACTGCAGTCACATAGGTGTTGCTGCATGAGCTTTTGTCTGGACCACTCCCTCTCCCTCTCCCTCTCCCTCTGCCTCTCCCTCTCCCTCTCCCTCTGC
>NW_006399786.1:21943916-21949371 GCF_000299155.1 Elephantulus edwardii | reverse complement strand
CTCTCCCCCTCCCTTTCCCTCTCCCTCTTCCTTTCTCTCTTTTGTGGGAGACAGTTTTCTCTTCCTTTACGGTTGTAGATGTTGTTTATTGTTTGGATCCTTTAATGAGCTGTTTCTCTAGGAGTTTCTGAGCTCAGGTTCTGTCCAGTGTTGTCATGGGTGTTCCTGCTAGTGACCACTTAATAGACAGAAGGATTCCTTATAGAAGTGCCAGCGGACTCTCCCTACTTTTTGAACATGTGGGATCTGGTTTTAAGTCTGGATTTTTCACCATCTGTCTCACATGCTGAAATTAGTCATTTAAAGAGTAATACCTTAATGTGTGACAGGTTGTAAAGAAGAGATTGAAGAACTAAGGAGACATGTTGTCCCTAAAGACAAAACACGAAAACCATCCTATGTATTGAACACTTCTGATACATGTGCTGTGTACTGGGGATTCAAAGATCTGGAGATGATGAGTGTCAATACCACAAAGTGGTTATTTTGATTCAGGAGAAAAGAAAGATGTGTACACTGTTTAAATGAAGTGCTGATGAATTCTGATGAAGTGTTATGAGCAAAACTATCAAGGAATGTAATTAGAAGCTGGGAGAATTCTAGAAAGAATATGAAAGAGAAAAAAAAACCCCTTACTGTGTGTCCATTTTATAGTTATCTGATGTCTGGAGAAGATTCTCAACACCCCCACTCCCTTCCTTGGTCTCTGATAGGTCAAATAACTTTAAAAACAATGCCCATAAATACTAAAAGTGATATTATGAAATTAGACATGCTGCCCTATTACTTATGCCCTGAAACTCTACTTGATTTTAAGAACAATTTTAACAACCTTGCATTGTGGCTTGTTCCATGTTTTTCACTCCATTTACAAAGAATATTAATATAAGCACATTTTCATAGGTTTATCCACACCCAGGAAAATAAGAGGATGCGAAGAACCATGGTTTCTCAGATTCCCAGTTATATGTCTGAGAATACAAGATAGAATTTACTTAGAGTGTGTAAGAGAAGCAGGAGGGGTTTATACATCCTTGGACTAGATCTGCTCAGGTTTGTTTCTTTTTTTAAGCTTTTTTTGGGGACACAATTAAAAGAGTAACAGCAGAATGCCTGGAATGGAGGCACACATAGAACTGGGCCCATCTGTCTGCAGCCACAAATAGAAAGCTTGTCACAACTGAGACAATATTAGTTAATCTTTGCCCAGGAAACCATGGAGTGCAAGTGTAGCACGCCTTTCAAAAGCAGAGTGATATTTCAACAAGAAGGAACCTATTGTGACAGAACATAGACTTCTTAGAAATATGATCTGAGAGGACTTCATCATTTAAATTTTCTTTCATCCTATTGGTCAAATTTTATGCCTTCTTGTCTAAATAGCGTTGTGTGGTTGAGTGCAATTGTTCTACTCTTTTAGTCTAGTAACAAGAAGCTGCACTGCAGTCCTGATGGCATGTGGTTCAAGCCCACCATCTGCTTCGTGGAGAAGGATGGGTAATCTCCTCCCATGAGATTAACTGTCTCAAAAACCCACCCAAGGGTCAGCTATGGGTCGATTCTGACTTGACAGTACACAATAACAACAACAATGATAAACCGTACGAGTCATAACATGGATTTGGCAGTTTGGTCAGGGGGAGCAAGAAGACAGTGGAAAACCAAGAAGAAATTGGAACCTACTCTTCACTACCCCTCAACTAGTTGACTTTCTGCCTCCTCCCCCCACCTTTTTTTTGCCTGCTACAGTTACTGTCAGCGTGTGACTAAATGTGTGCTGAAACGACAGCAGCCAGCAGGAAGCGATATCTTTTATGGTGTGGCATTTGCTGCCCTTTCTCAAACATGCAAACTGTTTCTAGAGACTGGGCTGCTTCATAGTCAGACAGCCTGGGTATGGGAGAGTAGAGTTTTACCATTTATATCCCTTCTACATAGTTGGTTTTGGAAGCAGGAGGTGGCATCTAGTTCCTAAACCACATGCCTCTGGAAACTCTATGAACTTTGAGAAACAATGATAGTTATAGAAAGGCTTCAGGTCTTTGTTCATATGGTTGCTACAAATTGTGCTTGACTCGATGGCAATCAATATAACCACAACAACAGCAGCAACATATAATTGTTTGGGGATAAAGAAGTTATGACTATAGTGCCTAATATTCCTGTCAGCTCTACTTCTGTGGAAGGAGACCACTAGCAAATTATATTAGTAAATTACTGATAAACACCTGCGATGTTCTAGAGTCTAGTACTATCTTTGTAACTTTGCTATCAGTGAAGTCTCATTGCATCTTGACCATAACAGAAATAGCTACATCAAAGAAATTTGTTAATACTACAAATTCCAGTTCCACTACCAGGACACAATAGGATAAATCTCAGATGTCTTGTACTATTCATAGCAGAAGTTGGCTTTCATTTTATTTTTCCCTAAGAATGTGTGAGAAATTTGCTAAATGGATAAAGTGAATACTCTTGTTTATACACTTTCAGTGTTTTGATCTTAGAACAGCAGCAAATCTAATGTTTACTGTAAGTGGTAATAGCCCTGTCATTATATAAACCATTATAGACTCAGACAAAGATTTTGTTCCTGGTAAACTAAAGCATTCTCTTCAATCGTGTAATTATGTGGTTAGTGCAAACTTTTTTTCAAGAAATCTACATTTTCACTCATTTTATTTTTTTTCCTTTGATTTTATTATTTTGTGTGTGTGTATCGTCAAATCAGATCTGACTGGTACAGGAGGAGATTGGTCCTCCTTCTCCAGCAGAGCATCTGGTGGATTCAAATTGCGTTCCTCTGGGATTGCAGAGCAGCTTCTTGACACTAGGCCACCAGAGCTCCCTTTACTCATTTTAAATAATTTTTGCTAGGTGTCATTAATTCTTTTCTTTAAAACGGTTGCCTATATTGAGAAAACTATTATGTTTGTAGGTTTCTTAAACATCTTTTCTCAAAGGTATTTCCCAAGATTTCAAGTCAAAGAACTCCTGTTTGGGGAGTTGCACAATAATCTCACCCCCACCCCCACCCCATGATTGTCTTGTTTTTGCTGTCATGTATCATTGAGGGAGAAACAATCCGTATCTGAGCCTCCAGTGGGCTTTCAGAAGCAGTATATCATACTGGAAGGATGGGAGGAAATGACCCATCCTTCTTCTGTAGAACAGCTGATGGATTTGAATCACGTGTGTCTGGGACTGCCGTGCAGCTTCTTGCTGCCACACCACCAGAGGTCCCTTAGTAATACAAGGCTATAGGGTAGAGGTTAACAGTATTCAAATGCCCAAGCTGCTGTACCACTCCATCATCTCTGATATCAGCTTTTCTTCCCTTCAGTCTTTGCAGGTATTCCCAAATATATGTCTTTGGGTGCTATGATTTGCTGCAAGGTCTCCCCAGAACTCCAAACACCATCAAGCTAATGGCTTATGAGATTATGGATAGGATGGGCATATAGTTGCAGAGACTGGTTGAAAAGGTTACAGGCTAAGGCTGTTTGTTGTCAGTTGTCAGCTGTTGGAACAGCTAGGACAGGTTACATGAAGTCTCCCAAGAGTGTAAGCACAGTGAGCTTTCCAGGAGCATCCCTTTATATAGGATCTTGAAGTTATAAACCACACTCTAAAGGGTAGTGACTTGAGCAATACCTTCTAGTATGGTGGGCTTGTGTCTTTAATACAATAAATAACTCACCTTTAGATGAGGTCTTAAGCATAAATGAAAAAGCTAGAATCACAAAATAGAAGGCTATGGATGGAAGAACCATGCTTCCTAATTTATTGTATCACAGGGATATATATGCCAAACCTCTACTTCCAGAGAAGGAAGGTGGGAGTGGGTGGTACTTTACTTGGCACTACAATATTTTGTGAAAAAGACAGAAGGTAAGAGAGTTACAGAAAAAGATGAGAAGAATTAAGAAGGTGTTTCTTATTCTGTCAATTTTATTTACCCTCAAACATTCTCTGGCTGGAATTTTGACATGTTATTAGTAAACCATTCTTACTGTCTTCCCATTCTTACTGGATATTTATTTTTATTGGACTTGACAACTAGTACAAATTCTGTCAAAAATGGGCATCTTTAGAAAAGCAGAGAGGATATCAAGGGGTGAGAAGAAGGACTCTCAATCCATGCCAACTCAAATGATTAGGTAGAAGAAGTTTATATTTCTAGCCCTTTTATCTCTTTTGGTAGTACTTATTTTTCCTTTTTAGGCTTTTTTCCTTAATGAAACTTTCAGGGTCTCCATTATTGCCTCCGAATAACCTCACTTATTCTTATGAATTTCAATTTGTTAAACATGTATTGGATATCTACTGCATACCAGGAGCTGTCTTAGGCTCAGAGCATTTGTCAGTGAATATCACACATTCCATGCACAAACATGGAATTTGTTACCAGTCTTAGTTTAAAGACTAAGGCATACATGATCTAAGGCATGGTATTTTCAACTGCTTCCTATGCATCTGAAAGTTGAACAATGAATAAGAAAGACTAAAGAAGAATAGATGCCTTTGAATTGTGATGCTGGTGAAGAGTATTAAATGTACGGCTCACCCCTAGGCCAAATGGCAGCATCATAACAGATGGAGACAAGATTGAAGCTATTACCTACACCAGCTTACTCAGTTCCATAATCACCATCCTTGGCACCAGCAGTCAGGTAATCAAAAGACAAATGGCTTTGGGAAAATCTGCGGTCCGAGACCTCTCCAGAGTGCTAAAGAGCAATTGTGTCAGTCTAGAGTCTAAGGTGTGCCTGATCCAAGCCATAGTCTTTGCAATTACTTGCTATGCATCAGAGAGATGCACAGTGACCAAGGATGATAGAAAAAGAATTAATGCCTTTGAGTCACAGTGCTGGAGAAGAGTATTGAGCATACCATGGGCTGCCAAGTGAACAGACAGGTCTGCCCTGGAAAGGGTGAAACTAAGCTGCTTCTTGGAAGTAAGGATTTCAAAGTTCCATCTCACATGGCTAGGGCATGTTGCCAGGAGGGACTAGTCTTTGGAGAAGGATATCATACTTGGAAAGGTGGAGGGACAGCACAGGAGGCAAGACCCCAGATGAGATGGATTGACACAGTAACTGAGGCAATGGGACTAGGTGTTTCGGAGACAGTGAGACTGAATCAGGATAGATAGGGTGGGTTTCAGAGCTATTGATCATAGAGTAGCTATAAGTTGCAAGTGGCACATAACAACAACAACAACAACATGGCCTGCCAAAAGGAGAAACACATCTATTTTGGAGGAAGTGCAACTAGCATGTTCCTTAGAGGCAAGGATAGTGAAACTTCATCTTACTAACTTTGGGTCTGTTTCAGGAAGAATCAGTCCTTTTAGAGAGAGGCAGCACACTGGGAAAGGTAGAGGATGAGTGAGAGAGAAAAGGCTCTCAACAAGATGGACTGACATGGTGATTATCACAATGGACTAAAGCAC
>NW_006399786.1:21939991-21943261 GCF_000299155.1 Elephantulus edwardii | reverse complement strand
ATGGCACATAACAACAACAGCAACAACAACAATATATATAATCCTATTGTTAAAGACCAAGTTCTATATGTGCACTGAAAAGATTACAAAAGTCTTTACTTAGGTTGAGAAAGTTATGAAGGGAAGAATATTCCAATTATACAAAGAGTTAAGAATGCTGTGGACCAGTTATTTTTCTGAGAGCTTTGCATGTATTAAACTCATTGCATATGCAAAAGAACCCTGTGAAAGAGAAATGAACATTGTTACCAATTTACTACCTGTACGTTTGGGCCCGGCAGAGCCAAGTTGTCAAACGTTCACAATTAGTCAGTGATAAAGGCACTCAACTGAGGTGGCACTACCGTGAGAGGAGCAGATGACAGAGGACACAGAAGGTCCTCATGAGCACCGCTGTGCGGGCTGTGCTGTGCAGATAGCTCCATGCCCTCCTCGAAAACCACAGAGCTCTGCACGTTATTTCAATCAACAAACCATGCGTTCTTGCTGAACCAGCTGTAGTTCATACAAAGAAAAATTAAAAAGGGTCCATGAACTCAACCATCTCAGAATCTAGTGGAATACACAACTTGACAAAGAAAATGAGGCACATTCCATTTAAAAGAAAATGCAGGGAATGAGGAGAACACACATTAAGGACTTTTACTCAGAGCTAGGATTCTTACACAAGGAATTCTTCCACTTAATATATTAAATTAATTAATTTTATATGCTGCCCTAACTTCCAGAGAACATTTACTTTAAGAGGTTCTCAAAGAGGCTGAAAATATAGGATCAGTTTTTGAGTTAGGACTTTCATCTATGTCTTCTACCTTCTTTTTGCAGTCCTCTGTCCCTCTGTGACTCTTCTTTCCTTCCTTGTCCAGTGAAAGTTCCCTGGAACTCTTAGCTGGAAAGAAACACATATCAAGTTCATGTTCACTAAGACAAAGTAAACTTAATTTTTTTTTAAGATCAAGTAATCTCTTAATGCGACTTAGCAATTATACTGTATGCCCTGCTTCATTCATCCTTTCTCTCTCTTGGCCAATGTATTTCATATCTTCCCCACTCTTTTAAAACGTTCAAACATTCTCAGACATTCTCCCTTGTGATTTATGGCTATGTGTCCCATTTTGCTGGAAAAGATACAAGCAGGCAGAGAGGAACCTCCACAAGCTTCCAGGAACACATTATCCTCCCAGCCACATTCACGCCTGAGTGCTCCCTCCACCTTTCCCCCTGGGTTACCGTGTATGATCAGTCTGGCCTCCTAACAAAAGCCAACACCTACACTTGTATACTAGACTCATTCAAGGTTTCTTGTATCACCATTTCCCCCCCTCTTGAGTGGATCAACAGAGTCTTGTTACTGTTGTTTTGTGCAATCAAGTCAGAATCAACTCAGACTTGAACCCTAGCAGAATTTTTTTTTATATCCCACGAGTAGAGGTAGCCTATGTTTCTTCCATGGAGCTGCTGATGGACTAGAATTATGTGCCTTTGAGTTGGCACTGCATCTTCTTACCCCTAAGCCAGTACAGTTTTAGTGGTCCTTTTGTTGTTGTTGTTATGTGCTGTTGAATTCTTTGCGACTTGTAGCGAACTTTTGTACAACAGCTCTGAACCCTACTCTATCCTGAGCCAATTTCACTATCTTTGACACATCTACCCAAACCTCTTAATCAATCCATCTCATCGTGGGTCTTCCTCTCTTAAACTTTCCCTCTACCCTTCCAAGCATGATGTCCTTCTCCAAGAAATGGTCCCTCCTCACATGTCTAAATTATGTGAGATAGAGCTCCATAATCGTTGCCTTCAAGGAACAGCCTGGATTCACTCTCTCCCAGACAGATTTGCTTGGTACGTTCAATACTTTTCTCTAGTTCCACAACTCAAAGGCATCTATTCTTCTTCTATCATCCTTAGTCATTGTCCAGTTCTCTAATGCATGGCAAGTGAAGACTATTTATGGATCAGGTGTATCTTAGCCTCTAGGCTAGCATTGCTGCTCTTCAGTACTCTGGAGAGGTCCCTGACAGATTTTCCCACTGCAATTTGTCTTTTGATTTCCTGGATGCTGATACCAAGAGTGGAGATTATGGGACCAAGTAAACTGAAACTGTTAACAAGCTCAATCTCTTCTCCATCTTTCATGATGCTGACAATTGGCCCAGTGGTGAGAATCTTTTTTTTTCCTTCATATTGAACTTCAATCCATATTGAAGGCTGCAGTTCTTGACTTTCTGCTGCAAATACCTTAGGTCCCCCTCAGTTGCAGCAAGCAGGGTGTGTCATCTGTATTATGCCTCCTCACAAAGTCCAACATCCCTAATGATCTTTTCTGCATACAGATTGAAAAGGTATGGAGGTAGGATGCATTCCTGGTGTATACCTTTCCTGATACTGAACCATGCAGTGTTTCCTTGTTGTGTTCTGACGACTGCCTCGACTGCCAACTCAAAAGCAAGCAGTTCAAATCTACAAGGTACTCTGTGGGAGAAAGACTCACTATCTCCTCTCATGCAATACAGCCTCTGGAAACCCTGTGGAAAGTCAGCAATGAGTTGGTTGGAACTTAATGACAATGAGAAATTTTGAATAGATCAGGCTCAGTTTTTGATTGATGTTAACTGATGATTTTAAAAGCAGACATCCTTGGCTCTTCAGCTATGATCTGTTACTTACAGTCTCCAAATCTATTCTTCCTATTCTTTGTTGGATCTTTTCCAATCAAGATTTTGTTGCAGCAACTACACTTACCAAGGATAATAATAACCATCCATTTCATTAAGTCGGATTGTATCTTACATTTTTTTTTACACCATTATATTGTCATTGAAAAAAATTGATTCAAACTACTATTTTCTGGGCATTGTTATAAATGCTTGGAATATAACCTTGACTGCCTTCTACTTCTCTAGCTGCTTTTCTTAGTCTTTTTTTGTTACTTTTTCCTCATATTTCAGTAAACCTTAAACATTAATTGCTCCATGGCGCAATCCATAGACCTCTGTTTCTTTACTTCTTTTCGAATTTACTTACTTGATGATTTCTTTGTCATGATTCTTACTGCTACGTTTCTGCCCATCAAGGAGCTCCAGCAGCACCATGCTTCAGGTGTTACGGTGCTCATCCACAGTGCACGTCTACACCAGTGGTTCTGTGAGAGAAAGATGAGCAATCTCCAAGATCAAATACTCGGGAATAAATTTAACCAGAAGTACAAAGGACCTTTTCCAAGAAAATTACAAAACATTACTACAAGAAACAAAAAGAGATCTTGAAAAG
>NW_006399786.1:21905118-21937646 GCF_000299155.1 Elephantulus edwardii | reverse complement strand
TTGGTGGTAATCAGTGGGAGAGAGGGACTATTCTGTCCATTTGTGTGTTTCACCATCATCTACCCAGCCTAGTATTTGCTGTTGTTGTTAGGTAACCTCAAGTTGAAAACCCCCTGAACAATAGAGAAATACAAATTGATATAGTATTAGAGATAGAACACAGATGGGCCATTTTTGCTGAAGGATATCCAGTTGCCCATTTGGCATTTTAACTTGCGTACTTAGAGTTGTTCCAGCTTAATACACTGAAATGGAATACCTGCTACCTCTAGTCCTTCCAGGTCTGTGCCTCAAACCTTATACTATACTTCAGTACACCTGAAAAACCTTGGCAGTCCTTCAACTCAGTTGTTTATGTGATATATAAACGTTCAACTAATCTACAAGAAATACTTTCTAATTGTGGCCAGAATTTAGTGACTTTTCCATCACTTTCATTACTCCTTTCCCAGTCAAGAGCAATCATGTTTTGCTTGGATTAGATCTTATTTTCCTTTGTGCTACTTATGCAGTTAATTGCAATGTTTTTCTAACATTGAACCTCCCCAAATGAATCTCACTTGATCATGATATAGTATTTTTTTAAATTTTATTTTATTAATTTTAATTAACATTTACAGAGATTTTGGATTTTCATTCATTCATTCTTGCACTTTTTTCTTTACCCCCCTCCCCTGACATATTATTGTTTATGTGATACTGGATTCTATTGGCTAGGATTTTGTTGAGAATTTTTGTGTCTGTATTCATGAGGGATATTGCTTTGCAATTTTCTTTTTTAGTGATGTCTTTGCCTTGGTTCTGTTATTAGGGAATTTAGAGCAAATTTGATGATAGCCCACTTTTTTCTATACATTCTGAAGTAGTTTGAGTAGAGTTGATGTGTGCTATTCTCTAAATGTTTGCTACAATTCTTTGATGAAGTCATTTAGTCCAGGAAACTTTTTGGTTCAGAATTTTTT
The DNA here is from genome assembly GCF_000299155.1 of Elephantulus edwardii. Lineage (NCBI taxonomy): Eukaryota > Metazoa > Chordata > Mammalia > Macroscelidea > Macroscelididae > Elephantulus > Elephantulus edwardii. The sequence goes on along the minus strand of NW_006399786.1, from coordinate 21,936,684 downwards.
TTTGTTAGCGACCTGTTGAAGTTCTTTTTCTTTCTTTTGTGATGAGTCTGTTAAAATTTTCTACCTCTGGCTATGTTAGTTTAGATAGATAGTATGTGTGTAAAAATATATCCATTTCCTCTAGGTTTTCATATTCTGGTACCTTGTTATTATATTAAAAAAATTCTGTTAGATCTATTATGACATCACCTATTCCATTTCTAATTCATGTTATACACATCTTCATTCCTTTATCAGATCTTCCAGTGGCTTGTTGACTTGATTAATCCTTTCTTTCTATTGATTTTAAATTTATTTTCTTCTTTATTATTTCCTTTTTTTTCGTGGAAACAGTGGGTTTGCCTTGCTGTTCTTTTTTATTAATCATTGGAGGGATTGTGTCGTGGGTGTTGATTTTGGTTCTTTCTTGGGTTCTTCTTTTTTTGTGGCATTTATTGCTATAAATTGCTCTGAACATTGCTTTTATGCAATGGCTTTCTCAAAGGCCAATTTCCTAGAATCTTGCCTTGGAAACTTGTTATGTAGTCTAATTTCAACAGAGAAGTGATCTAACATGGGTTATATAATATCAATATTTTGGTCAGAAATTTCCAATGGTTTTCAACCTTCCTCAGAATAGAAGTCAAACTTAAAAAAAAAAAATCTTCCGATATCTGTGTTCTCTGGTCACTATTGACCCTTTCAGTTTTTATTTATCGAAAAGCACCATAGACGCCAGCTTAAAGTCTCCAGTTAAATTCCACTTTTTCCGTAAGTCTTTCCTGTTTAATATTGCAGCTTCTGATCCTGCCAGCTTCTAAAACTTCCATACTTTATCTTAAAATTCTCCCTTCACAATTATTATTACCTATCACTCTTGATAGTTTCATTATTTACCATATTCATCATGTGCTCCTTCAACTAGACTATAACCTCCATGCTTTACATTGAAATCTGCTCTTTAAAAGTTGTTAGAGGCCATTGAGTCATGTATGACCACAGTGACTCTATGAACAACAAATCTGAACCTTGTCCTGTCCTGGGCCATCCTTACACTTCCTGACGTAATACAGCCCATTGTGGAAGACTATGTCAATTCTCCTGGTCGAGGGTCTTCCTCTCCTTTACCAACCCTCCATCTCTCCAAACATCATGTCCCTCTCTAAGGAATAGCACCTCATAGTAATGTGCCCAAAATATGTGAGGTGAATCCTCATCATCTTTTCCTCCAAAAAGCATCTGGCTGCACCCTCTCCAAGACATCTTTGTTCTTTTGGCAGTCCATGGGATGTTCAGAACTCTTCTCCAACACTCCAGCTCAAAGGCATCAATTCTTCTATAATCTTTATTCATTGCCCAGCTTTCAGATGCCTAGCAAGTGATTGAAAAGACATGGCCTGAATCAGACACACCTTATTACTCAAACTGACACCATTATTCAATAATTTGCAAGAGTCCCTAACTGCAGACTTTCCCAGTGCAATATATCTCCTGATTTCTTGACTTGTTGTACCAAGGGTGTTAATTGTGCATCCAAGTAAGAAAGATAAAGGTGTTGATAGTTTTGATCTTTTCTCTGTCTACCATGATGTCACCTGTCAGTTCAGTGGTAAGAATTTTTGTTTTCTTAATATTGGGATGCAATTCATGTTGAAGGCTGAACTCCTTGATCTTCTGCAACAAGTGCTTCAATTCCTCCTCACTTTCAGCAAGAAACTCTCCAAAGTGCTAAAAAGCAAAAATGTCAGTTAAAGACTTGTGCATCTGATCCAAGCCATGGTCTTTTTAATTACTTGATATGCATCTGAAGTCAAACAATGAATAAGGATTAAAGAAGAATTAACACTTTTGAGATATGGTGTTGGAGAAGAGCACTGACTATTTAATGGACTGACAAAAGAAAACATGAAATACGTTTTAATGAAAGAGAAACCAGAGTGCTCTTTGGAGGCAAGGATGGTGAAGCTTCATCTTACATACTTTGACCACCTTAAAAGCAACCAGTGTTTGGAAAATGATCTCATGCTTGGAAAGGTGGAGGGTCAGTGAAAGAGAGGAAGACTCTTTTTAAAAAAAAATATTATTTTTCTGTGCGTGTACCGTCAAATTGGACCTAACTGGTGCAGGAGGAGATTACCCCTCCTTCTCCAGCATAGCATCTGGTGGATTCAGACCACGTTCCTCTGAGACTGCAGTGCAGCTTCTTGCCACCAGGCCACCAGAACTCCCTAGAGGGAGACTCTTAATAAGATGCATTGACATATGACTGTTATAGTGGCCTTGAGTATATCAGAGATGATGAGGATGATATAAGATATGAGAAGGTTCATTCACTGTTCGTAGGGTCACTCTGAGTTGTAGACAACTCAACAGAGCATAACAACTAGCTTATCAACTGCTGCTGTAATAGAGACATAACAAGTAGGTGGCTTTAACATATAGAAATTATTCTCTTATAATTTAGGAGGCTAGAGATTCACATTAAGGGAGTCAGCTCTAGCATTAGACTCCCTCATTGTCAGTTGTGGAGGAAAATAGTTTTTTCTTGTAGCATTTATAGAGCCAGCATCTCCTGGAGATGTGTATTTGCCTTGGCCTTCCTAGGTATCAAGAAACTTTGTGGCTTAGGACCCAGATCCAAAAAGATATATCCCACTCCTGACAATTATTTCTTGGTGAGCATAAGGTTATCCCCACCCCAGATTGCTTCTCTCTCTTTTTACCTTGAATGTTAAAGGCCACGTTTTAGGAGAATTCTTCTTAATTAGGTACATGATAGGATTAAGGTGTGTTGCCTTCCACCCTTAATCCTCTTACAGCTGTTTGGTCTATCAGATCATAGGGGACATCATATAACTTTCACATGATATCATGCTATGCATTTATTGGGGCAGAGAAACACTACTCAAAGATTAACATACCTCAACACTTCCCTTACTATGTCACCAGCATGGTAGTTTTTTTAAAAAAAATATTTTATATTGGATTGCTTACGAGGAATACATCGTGCTTCACACTGTTCTTAATGCACATTGTGTTTTATATAATCATTCCTATGCATTCTGTTTAAAAAAATTAGTTATCATTAGACTATGTCCATCATATTTTCAGGTAACTGCTGGATTTTTTCCATTTCCTTTACCCTCTCCCTCCACCCACCAAATTGTGCAACCCTGTGATTTTGTCCCTACCTGTCCTCACCCCTCTGTTACTATCCCTTCCCTTCTTGGGTCCCCATACATGTTTTACTAGTTATCTTTCTATTTTTGCAATAATGGTCTTATGCAATATTTGTCCTTATGAGACTGAGTTAGTTCACTAAGTATTATGCTCTCTAGTCTCTCCCAAGTTATGTAGTATTATTAAAAATTGTTGCTCCTAAGCGCTGTATAGTATTCCATTGTGTGAATGTACCATATTTTTTCAATCCATTCAGTTGTGGTTAGTCATTTAGGCTCTCTCCATGTTCTTGCAATGGTGAATAATGATGTTATGAACATTGGTGTACAAATCTCTGTTTGTGTTTCAGTTTTAATCTCCTTGGAGTAGTATATTCCTAGTAGTGAAATAGCTGGGTCATATGGAGTTTCTATGTTCAAGTTTTGAGGAAATGCCAAACTGCCTTCCAGAATGGTTATACCATTTTACAATCCTACCAAAGGTATATAAGAGTCCCCACCTCTCCACACCCTTTCCAACATTTATTGTTTGTTGCCCTACTAAACTTTGCCACTGCTACTGGGGTGAAATGATATCTTATTGTGGTTTTGATTTGTATCTTTTTTATTGCCAGTGATTTTGAGCATTTCTTCATGTGTTTGTTGGCCATCTGAATGACTTCCTCTGCACCAGTGTGTTTTCAGTGAAGGATGGATGATGCTTTCTTTGCAGGATTAAATAACTTATTTTAATTATGTTCAAATATAGTGAAAAGTACATCTTATTTATGATGAACTTGACTTTTTGGCCATTAAGATTCTTTTCTTAAATTTTTATTCTATTATTTGTGTGTGTGCATATACTGTCAAATCAGATCTGACTGGTACAGGAGAAGATTGTCCCTCCTTCCCTGACAGAGCATCTGGTGGATTTGAACCTTGCGCCTCTGGGATTGCAGTGCAGCTTCTTGCCACTAGGCCACCAGAGCTCCCCTGGCCATTAAGATTTTTAAGCGAAACATTAGGGATTGTAGTCTCTCCCTGCTGTTTTTACTTATTGTGAAAGTGAGGGAGAAAGATGGACTTTAAAAAGAAATGTGAAAAGTAAACATCAAAGATTTGGAAAATTCTCTTACATAAACTAAGGACAAGTGCCCTAGAATTTTCAGCAAGGATGTAGCCACACAGTTTTTTGTTTAAGAGATCAATTCTACGCCTGATGTATCAAAACAGCCATCACAACAGAAAAAAATAAAAATCTATAAGCTTAGAGTGTTGAGGACAGAGAAAGGAGGACAGAAAAGAACATTGCTTCCCAGAGTTGTTTTAGAGAAGCTTCATGAGGATATAGATGTAAAAGAGGTCTATTGAGGGATAGAGATGGTCTGGACTGAGAAGATTCCCGTATTCACAGAGTGAAAAATGTTTAGTCCACCAGACAATGAGGATGATACATTTTTGTATCATTAGAGTGGGAGCTGGAAGTCCCCAAATTAATAATTTGATGAAAGACCCTCAGGAAATTAAAGGCGAGATATTGAGAAGTGAGAATTTGGCAAGAGCATACTGTGGAGTCTTCTGAACTGACTCTTAGATGGTCCTCCGCAGGGGGAGATTTTCAGAGGTAGTAAATCTCACAGCATGAGATTGCCTAGCCTTCTTCTGTGGAGCAGCTGGTGGACTTGAACCACATACTTCTGGGATTGCATTGCAGCTCCTTATACTGTTATTTGTTATAGGGTGGTGCCAGGACAGTGGCAACAGAGCTTTTTTCTCCTACCTCAGTGAACTCTGGGGTGTAGTGCATAGGGAGTTGCACTGCTAGCCCAAAAGGGACATCTTTCTGGTGGCTCGAATCTGCCAGCCACTCTCTGTGAGAAAGATGGACAGTCTATTCTCCACCTGTGTTACTTACAACCTCAGGAAACCTGCCGAGGAGTTGGCTATGAGTTAGTTGTGACTGGACAGTGACAAGATTTCTTTATTTTGATTAGTGAAACTGCTTTCTTAATTTTGTCTGTTTCTTGGGACGAGTGGTAACAATTTGTCAATAATGCTGTGGATCAAGATCCTTTAAACACACACTTTCATAACTTGTTTGATTTGTAGTTAGGCCCTTTGGGAATGGATTGTGGTGTCCTGCACCTGCCAGACTGCAGAGAAAGAGAATGTCTTCGTAAGGTATCTTGTTAAGTTAGCATCAAGATTAGAAATGCTGTTAAAAAAGGCAGCTTGGAAAAACCCAACATGAATTCTAGACCCATGTCAAGACTTTATAAATGGAGTTAAGTTTCTGCTTTCGGACTGCTCTATTTACATATACCAAGAGCCTCTGATTTTAGACTCTCATACATAATTTCAAAGGCAGGAAACAGGCCAAAGAGCTACATCTGTTGTCCTCCAAGAAAAGAAGACCATCACTGGAGCAGCTCAGAGATCAGCAAAGCTGTTGATAGAAGCCATGTCTTCCTAGATTTCAGTCAGATCTGCTCACCAACTCCATGCTCTAGGGAAGGAATACCTTCCAGTTTGGCCAAGAGGATGGGACCACTGCCCAAAGCTTAGAGGCCAAGGCTTCCATGCCTAAGTGACCATGCCACGAGGGCAGGATTGACACTCAGAGAAGCTAGAAACGTAGGGCTGTTCCCAGCCAAGGAAATAAGGATGGTATTGTAGTGAGCCTGAAGGCAGAACTGAAGCCCAGGACTGAGAGGACTGAGAAATTTCACTCATAATCTCAACAACTTTTTAAACAACAGAGTCTGGAAGACAGGGACCTTGCTAGATAGTCTTACAAAACAAAGGAATATTTTCAAGACTTGAAAACTAATGTAAAATTTTCTGCTGTGGTTTGGGTTTCCTTGGTCAATTGTATCTATTCTTTCTCTTCAGTTTCTCCCATTTGTAATGGGAACTCCTATCTTGCGTCTGTTTTAACCTTGCAATTGGGAGAAGATAATTTGTCTTTCAGCTTTCACAGGTTCATAGGTAAAGATAAATTTTGTCCCAGGATGGAATTTGGACTTGGAGTTGATTTAGGACTTTTGGAGTGGTATGATGGAGTGAAAGTGTTTTTGCATTCGACAAGTACATAAATTGTTGAGAGCTAAAAGAGTGATATGTTATCAATTGAATTATTTCTCCCTAAGACATATCTTAACTTTTGACTACTATACTCCTAAACTGAGAAAATAAATTTCTATTTGTTAATGCCACCAACTTGGGTAATTTCTTTTATAGTAGCATTTGCTAAGTAAGACTCCTTATAAAGGTTTTTCTAATTTTTCAGTTCTGTATTATCCTTAGCTTGGTAGCAAAAGTGACATCCACTTCCTAAACATCATGCCTTTAAATGTTAAAGTGTAACCTATGATGAAGGCCAGATATAGTTTTTTAACTTCATCAGAAAATCCTTTCAAGTCTTATTTTCAGCATGCAAGGTTGTGTCTCCTGTATGACGAAGGTTGTTAATGAGCCATACTCTAATTAGGTTGTCCTGTACTTCACGTAGTCCAAGTTTTTAACTTTTATTTGTCAGCATATAGATTTAATAAGTATGGGGAAAGAATTCTACCCAAATACACACCTTTTATAATATTAAAACATTTAATAATACTTTTTCTGTTTAGATGACAACTTCATATTCTATGTACAGGCTCTGAATGAGAAAAAGTGGTCTGGAATTCTCATTCTTTTAAATATTACTCCAAATTTATTATAATCCATGTAGTCAAGTGTGAACTTTATATTTGAAAAATAAATCAATAAAACAGAGGTAAACATCTTTTTAGTATCTGCTTTCAGCCAAAACTGATGTGATATCAGAAACTATATAGTTTAGTTCACATTCTTTTCTGAAGAAGACAATAAATGTAATTGAGAAAACTTAAGTAAATAGAAAACAAAGGTAGAGTCATCATATGTATTAAAAACTTAGGATATTGCGAATTATGGAAACTTGGACTTCAATAGTTTTTATTAGAATAAATTGGAGATTTCTCTCTAACCTTTCAGGTTAATAATGTGCCTAGGGAAACAAACAGAACAATGCTGTTGTTGTTAGATGTTGTCAGTAAAGTACAACTCAGTGGTCCTAAGAACAACAGCTCTCATCCCTGTCCTATCTTATGCCATCCTCATTATCTCTGGTATACCTGAACCCAATGCTGGAGCCACCATATCAGTCTATCTCATTGAGGGTCTTCCTTTCTTCTGCTGACCTTCCACCTTTCCAAGTATGATGCCCCTTTCCAAGGAATAGCCTCTTCTAGCAACATGCCCAAGGTATATGAGACAAAGCTTCATCATCCTTGCCTCCAAGAAGCATTCTGTTTGCACTTTCCCCCAACATATATTTGTTTGTTCTTTTGGCAGTCTATGGAATATTTAGTACTCTCTCTAGCAACACAACTCAAAGACGTCAATTCTTCTTCCATCCTTTTTATTAATTTTCTGGCTCTCACATACATAGCAAGTGATAGAAAAGATCATGGGCTGAATCAGGCTTTTAGTCTTCAAACTCATATCATTGCTTCTCAGTAATTTTGAGGGTCCCGTGAACTTTGATCCTGATCTCTTGATTGCTTCTACCAAAGGTGTTTATTGTGAATTCTGATGTCTTGATTCCTGGTATCCTAATTTCTTGATTATTGGTACCAAGGGTACTGATTGTGGAGCCAAGTTAAATTGTTGTCAATTTCAATATTTTCTCCACCTGTTGTTGCTTGTTGATCCAGTGGTGAGAATTTTTGTCTTCTTGATGTTGAGATGCAATTCACACTGAAGTCTTTGATCTTCTGCAACAAGTGTTTCAAGGTCTCTTCACTTTCAGCAAGCAAGTTTCAGTCATTGACATAATGCAGGTTATTGATAAGACATCCTCCTATCCTGATGCCATATTTTTCTTTATAGAGTGTAGTTTCTGAAATGATTTGTTCACCACACAAATACGAGTTATAAAATAAAAAAAACTAAGACAACAAATTTTCAGGCAAAATAAAATTATTTCAGAAGGCATTTCTTCCATAGGTTCTAAATATATATATATAAAGCCAAATATAATGCAATTAAATTTCTCCATGAGCTTCTCAACGTGTTGCTCAACAGTAGATGGATAAACCCAAAGCATAATAATAATAATCAATAATTATGAATTGGTAAATCTACTATTTTTAGATGGTTTAGAGTTGGCTCAAAATCATGATTACCTAATGTATAATACATTGCTGGTCTGTTTTCATAATTGTTGGTATATTTGAGCCCATTTTTAAAGTCACAGAGGGTTTTGCCTTTTTGTTGTTGTTGTCGAAACTTTAGCAAGCATGATGCCTTTTTCTAGTGATGAAGTCTTAGTATATTAGCCAATTATCTAATACTACATATGAGATAGTGAGAGCTCTGATGGCTTAGTGGTAAGGAGTTAAGCTGCCAACCCAAAGTTACATAGCTCACATCCACCAGCTGCTCTGAGGGAGAAAGATGGGCAATCTCTTCCCAGCAATTTACTGCTTCTGAAACCTGCTGGAGAGTCAGCTATGAGACAGTTCAAACTCAATGATACAGAACAACATTCACAACAAAGTTTTCTAAGAGGACAAGCCTGGCGATCGGTGTCTGAAAAGTCATAGCCTTGAAAGTCATATGGAACAATCCTACTGTGCATACATGGGCTCACTGAGACACACAAGTTACTTGATAGCAACTAACAACTACAGAAGTATATATACCTAAAAAGGTATTGTTATATGCCACTCAACCATTAGCACCCCATACATAAAGTATTTAATCAAATAGACATTATTCTTTCTATCACAAAGGTTACCAAGTAACCTTTCTTCCAGCCAAATTTTGACAAAAGTTATGAGTTTGATTTGTACTTCTTTTTCAGAACTGAAAATACAGCTATTGAGTTGATATTTTAAATCTGTTTCTGTGTGTTTAATAACAATTTTGGTTGTCAGTAGCCAGGGTTCTGGATTCAGTTACAAGTTAAGTTGCACTACTTATTACCAAAATTACATCTTACTTGGACCCATAATCAACACACTTGGTGCTAGCATTTAGGAGATCAGGAGATACATTGCTTTGGGTATATCTGCTGTCACATACCTCTCCAAAATAGACAGTGTGCCTGATCATGGCCATGTTTGTTTTTTTAATCACTTGCTATGCATCTGAGAGCTGGATAATGAATAAAGATGACAGAAGAAGAACTGATGCCTTTGAGCTGTGGTTATAGAGAAGAGTACTGAATATCCCACAAACTGTCAAAACAGCAAAGACATATGTCTTGGGAAATGTGCAGCCAGTACTTCTTGGAGACGAAAATGACCAAGCTTTGTCTCATACTTAGGGCATGTTGCTAGGATAGACTATTCTTTGGAAAGGGATATCATGACTGGAAAGTTGGAGAGTCAGCAAAAGAGAGGAAGATCACCAAGGAGATGGATTGACACAGTAATGGGTCAAGCCATTACATCAGAGATGATGATGATGATGATGATGATGATGATGGTGGTGGCTCAGGATAAGACAAGATTCAGGTCTGTTGTTCACGGTGTCACAATAAGTAGTACTTGACAGCACCTAACAACTACAACAGCTTATCATCAACTTGGGAAAAATCTCTTATCTGCAAGCTTCAGTTTTGTCACTTTAGAAAAAATGGATATGTTACATGATTTGTGGAGAGTTAGTTACATGAAATAATACAGTTGTGAAATAATATAGCTATCTAGAACACTTATCAAAATACCTAAAATTCTGTGAGTGACTAAACATTTTCAATTCTCACTAATAGTATCAGTTGAGCTATAAAAAAAGCCAAGACAACTGACAAAGAAGTTTTAATGAAAGTAATAGTATTAGCTGGGCTGTAAAAAACCCAAGCCAATTGACAAGGAAGTTTTAATGAAAGGTCATTTGGAGATGGGGAATGGAATATTGTGTGAACTGTGGGCACAGAAGAGAAGATCTTTACTTGACAGTTAGACAAGAACCCAGCACTTTTGTTTATCAGAAAGCAAACTCCCTACTACTGCCTGAATTCACAACTCATCTTATGTCCAAAGGACAAAGTAGAACCGTCCCGTTGTGTTTCCAAGGCTGCATATCTTTATGGAACTGGACTGCTGCGTATTTTTCCTACACAGGACTGGTGAGTTCACAGTGCCAATCTTTCAGTTAGCAGTCACTTACTTTACTCGTCATGTCAAAGAGATCCTGATTTACATGCTTAGGAGTTTGGATATTAGCTTTAGTAATTGGGATCTAAAATTTACTGCAGTAAAATTTTAAATATGAAATGACATCAGCTTTATGTTAGACCTTATCATCCTGTTTATCAGTCAGAGAATGAATCAGAAGTGTAGAAATTTGAATAGATCAGACGAAGGGAGACTTATGACTAATGGGGAGAAAGATAATGAGGGATTAAACCAAGGCAGTGAGACCCAATATAGAAAAGCACTGTTTGTAGTTGTTATGTAGTTGTTCTATTTACCTACCCTGTTTTATGTTCCATTCTTTGAGAATATTTTAGCATAACCGCTATATTTTTTTTTTTTATATTGGTGTCACTCTGGAGACTAAGGTGCTCCTGATACAGGCCATGGTCTTTGCAATCACTTGCTATACATCAGAGATTTGGACAATGACTAGGGATGATAGAAGGAGAATTGATGCCTTTGAGCTGTGGTGCTGGATAAGAGTATTGAATGTACTATGGACTGCTAAGAAAATGAACAGTTTCATTCTGGAGAGGGTTAAACCAGGCTGCTCCTTGGAGGCCAGGATTCTGAGGCATTGTCTGACATACTTTGGAAGTGTCGCAAGGCCCTTAGAGAGGGAAGTCATGTTTGGGAGGGTGGAGGGACAGTGCAGAAGGGGAAGACCCTGTATGATGTGGATTGATTCAGTGACTGGGGTAATCAAGATTGGAGTACCAGAGACAGTGAGATTGGCACAGGACAGAGCAGGGTTTAGAGCTGTTGTATATAGGGTCACTATGAGTCACAAGCAACTCGAGGGCACATAACAACAACACAATTCATCTCAAGTGTTTCTTAGCTTAGGATTCTTTATTATAATGTCCCCACACAAAAACCAAACCAAGCCAAACCCACACAACTCACTGTTATTTTAATAGCATTTTCAGTGCCTAAATCCAAGACATTCTAAGCAGCATAGCAAAGAACCCTGTTACTTTATACTCAAGTAAAGCCCTGAATAATTCTGTCCCAGACATCACTTTTGACACACCTCTCTTTATTCTATAGCCTATCTATCTATCTATCATCTATCTATCTATCTATCTATCTATCTATCTATCTATCTATCTATCTATCTATCTATTTTTTTAAACACATTACAATGGTTTTGTATAGCCAGAGTAAAGGGAAATTCCAGTGTTAACATTAGATGTTTTTGCTTGGCTCTACTTCTGATATTTTTATCAGAGTGCTCCAAAGTCAGGTGGAACATCTTAAAAATTTTACTGAAAAGAAATTTAATCAAAGACATATCCCACCAGCTCATTATAGCAAAGGAGAGGGAGGCTGCATGGTGTGAGTCACAAGGCTGCACATATTAGATCATTAAACTAAGTCCTTCTTTGGTGCTGTTTTCCAAAGGTCCCTTGTGATGGATGAGTGTAGTGATGGTGAGAGGGTGGGTATAATGGAAGAAAAAGTGTGGGCAGACAGTGGAAAGAAAGAAAAAAATATCCCTATGTTCCTTTTCATAGCCTTATTAGAATCTTATGACACTGAGAAAAAGCTGATCTAAAAAGCTTCAAGGAGCCAGACTTCTGTTCTCTCTTCCCTATACACGAGCTGGTTCATCACTGTTTATAGGTTACTTGACACTCATTTAATCAACTCTAAAATTTATTAAATATTCATTCATTTAACACATTTAACACTGAACGTTGACTGTATGCTTAACCTTGTTTTAACTAAATATGCATATTTAATTATGTATAGAATAAACAGGCCTTCAGAGATTTTAATCTAACAGGATATATCCACTATTCTTGAAGGAGACACTACATGGTTTAAAATGAAGAACCTGATGAATCCGTGTGCTGAGCAAATTGAGAATTTAAACTCTAAGAAGAAAAAAATGTGGCATCAGGATTAATAGAAGACTCATAAATAAACTTTGGTAGGCAGAGGACAGGGCCTTGCGTCCTGAAAGTGATGAGGACTTGAAGCACTTGCTGCAGATCGTTTTTACTTCAATATGGATTCCATGTCAACATCAAGAAGACAGTCTCACCACTAGGCTGATAGGCAACATCATGATAGATTGAGAAAAGACTGAAACCATCAACAACTTCACCTTACTTGGATCCACAATCAATACACTTGTATCAGCAGAAGTCAGGAGACGTATTGCACTGGGCAAGTTTGCAGTCTGGGACTTCTCTAAACTACTGACAAGAAATTGTGTTAGTTTGAGGACTAAGGCAGTCTTGACGCTATGCATCTGAGAGCTGGACAAAGAATAAAAATGACAGAGAAGAAATTGATGCCTTTGAGTTGTGGTGTTGGAGGAGAGTACAAAAAAACAAACAAACCCCAAAAAGCAAAAACCCAAACAAATATTCTTTGGAGAAAGTAAAGCCAGAGCGCTCCTTAAAGGCGACGGTGGTGAAGCTTCATTTTGTAAACTTTGTGCATGTTGCCAAGAGAGGCTATTCCTTGGAGAAGGACATTGTTCTTGGAATGGTGGAGTGACAGCAATGGAGGGGAAGACTCTCAACCTGTACCGTTCTCATCATCTCTGACATACTTGAGCCCATTGCTGGGGTCACTGTTATCAATCCATATCACTGAGTATCTTCCTTTCTTTTGCTGACCCTCCATCTTTTCAAGTATGATGTCTTTTTCCAAGGCATAGGCCCTTCTAAGAACATAGGTTGGTTGCATCAATGGGCTTGACTGTGTCAGAGATTGTGAGGCTGACAAAGGAGGACAGGGTTCAGGTATATTGTTTACAGGATAGGCATGAATCATACTTGACTCGACAGCTCTTAACAACTGTCACTGAGTTGATTCTGACTCATCATTACTCTATGTGACAGAGTAGGATTGTCATTTTGGGTTTTCAGTGCTTTAATTTTTGTCCTATTGAGTGACTGGTGGATTTGAACCATTGATCTTTAAGTTTGCAGACCAATGCATAATAATCTGCACCATCAGGGATCCTAAAATGAAGTGATTGTTGTTGTTGTGTGCCATCAAGTTAGAACCAACTCCTAGCTGACGCTTCAGTGGGTTTTTAGAACTGATAGTTGCAGGGGAAAAGTTTGCTTATCTTCTCCCATGTGAGAAAATGAAGTAGGCAGATATTAAACAATTAAAATATAAACATTTTGATTTCCAATATGTGTTTCTATATAATACTTGGATGCTTTATATATTCGTGTTAAATTGGATGCATATTTGGCATATGTTAATGTATAATTTGATTAAGTAATTAAATACAAGATTAGTATATGTTGTTGTTAGGTGTCATTGAGTCAAGTACAACTCATAGTCACCCTACGAATAATAGACTTGAACCCTGTCCTGTCCTGTACCATCCTCATCATCTCTGATATACTTGAGCCCATTGCTGGGGTCACTGTTATCAATCCATATCACTGAGTATCTTCCTTTCTTTTGCTGACCCTCCAGCTTTTCAAGTATGATGTCTTTTTCCAAGGCATAGGCCCTTCTAAGAACATCCCCAAAGTATGTGAGACAAAGCTTTGTCCTCCTTGCCTCCAAGGAGCACTCTGGCTGTATTTTCTCTAAGACATCTGTTCATTCTTTTTTCAGTCCTTGGGATGATATTCAGTACTCTTTTCCAACACCGTAACTCAAAAAGATATTGATTCTTCTTCTGTTAACCTTACTGATTGTTCAGCTCTTAGATGCATAGCAAGTGACTGAACCTGAATCAGGTGTACTTTAGGTTTTAAACTAATATCATTGCTCTTTGGTAGTTTGGAAAGGACTTTGACAGTGGGCTTTCCTAATGCTACACATCAGTTGTATTTCTTGGTGGCTAGTACCAATGGCATTGATTTTAGATCCAAGTAAGATGAAGTTGTTGATAAATTTAGTCTTTACTCCAACTATCATGATGCTGCCTTGATGTTGAGATATAATGCATACTGAAGGCATGGTCTTTGATCTTCTGTAGCAAGCATTTTAAGTCCACTTTACTTTCAGTAAGCAAGGTTGTACCATCTGCATAACTCATCTGTATGATGAGTCTTCCACCAATCCTGATGTCATGCTCTTCATAGAGTCCAATTTCTCTAATAATTTCCTCAGTATATAGACAGAATAGATATGGAGAGAGGATATAACCCTGACTCACACTTTTCTTACTTCTAAACCATGTTGTGGTCCTCTACTCTGTTCATACAACAGTCTGTTAGTGTAGGTATAGGTTTGACAAGAGCATAGTTAAATGTTTTGGGATTCTCATTCTTCTCAATGTTAACCATACTTTGTTATGGTTCACAGTCAAATGCCTTTGCATAATCAATAAAGGACAGATAGACATTCTTTTGGTGTTCTCTGCTTTTAGTCAAGATCCATCTGACATCAGCAATATTATCCCTGGTTCTATGATCTCTTATTGTATTGAGAGTGTCAAGCTCCCTCTCAATGTATTGTTCTAGGCATTTTTTATGATCTTCAGCAATATTAATTATATTGTTTAATAATTTCTACATTTGTTAGATCACTTTTCTTGGGAATGAAAACAAATATAGGTCTCTTCCTGTCTTCTGTTGACCAGGTAGCTGCCTTTCAAATTTCCCCATCACAGACTTGTGAGCATGTCCAGGGCTGCATCTTGAAGACGATAAACACATAATGAAATAAGAAAGAGAATGGTTGGGTTGTGTTTTTTTTTTTTTAAAAAACAACATGAAAACCAACATAAAAATAAACCAAACTTTTAACTGTCACATCAATTTAGACTCACAGTGACCCTGTTGTTATGTGCTGTTGAGTCAGAAAAGACTCCTAGCTGTCCCTCCAGCCTATTGACTATCTTCCTTCCACAGAGCAGCTAGTAGATGCAAATCTCCCATCTTTGGTTTGGCAGCACAACTCCATACCAGCGTTTTCTGGAGTATACGACAGAGTAGCACTATTCCACAGGGTTTCCAAAGCTATCTGGTGGCCCAATGGCAAGAAGATACACTTAAAGATGGGTGGTTTGACTTCAACAGCTACTTCATGAAAGAAAGTTAGAAAATCTCCTCCCATGCACTTTATTGCCTCTTAAAATCCACTGGATGGTCAACTATGAACTGATTCTGACTTCACGAATGAAAAACAACAAAAATCTTTATAGAAGTCTACTGCCATGTCTTTCTTCCATAGAGTAGATGGTGAGTTTAAACCAATGACCTTTTGGTGAGCAGCTAAGAGATAAATTATCATGCCATTAGGGCTTCTTGCAATAAGAGTTGTTGTGGATCATAGAGTTGGAACCAACCCATAGCTGATTCTCCAGTGGGTTTTCAGAGGCAGTGAATCACATGGAAGAAGATTGCCCATCCTTCTCCTGGAGCAGCTGGTGGATTCAAACCATGTGCCTTCAGGATTACAGCATAGCCTCTTGCCACTAGGCCATAATAGTAGAGATTGATAAAATGTTTTGAGATATACAGAGTGGCTTTACAACAGGATTGACCACTTGGGCCCCATATGTTTAAATTTTAGGTCTAGTCTCTAGATGGTGCTAAGTAAGCCCTTACTTGGTGAAAATGGTTTGATTACTATCCTACAGTTTAGCTGTTTGAATACATTAAAAGAAAAGTATCATAAAAGAAAAAGGCCTAGTAATTTATTTCCATTAAGATCATATCCAAGAAAACTCTGTGGAACTGTTCTACTCTGTGGTCTGTTGTATGGTTACGAGTTTGAGTTGAAAACAACCAATCGCAGCAACAGTGATTCTCAGTCCTGCCCATACAATGACACTGAGTTTTTGAACCCTAGATACTTAGATCCACAACCTCAAAGGATTTTTATAATGGTCTACACATAGGAGTTTGGCAATGCAAATTAAAGTAGACCCTCATCTGAAAGTTCTAGCGGTGTCAACACTGTGATCTTGGGGCACTTCCTTGACTCACTGTATCTTCTGGTAGTAGACAATGGCATCCCACTGTTATTGTAAGGTGATATCAAATCAGCTTTGACTCAGAGCAACCCAACCTGTAACAGAATGAAATACTGGATCTTGTATCATCGTCACAATTGCATAGTACTTATGTTGTATACAATTATTTGTTAAATAGCATGAGAATAGAGAAAATATTAGACATATCTTTGTGATCCTTCTGCCTAGAAGAGTGTCTGTCACAATGATAGTGCTCACAACTATTGGAACAATGTTTATTTTGTTTCATGATGCCCTTTCTGTGATTGACTCATATTAGAGAACTTCCTGGAATGACGAGGACATTTTTGTGTTCCCAAATGAGGCTTCGTGCTATTTACTGTGTTCTGTGTGGACTCCCTCCCCCCTTCTCTTTTCAAAATGACTAAGAGAAGAGCTCATGAAAAAATATAGTTTGATAAAAAAATAGTTTGCATCCCCTGGAACTGTGTCCTCTATAAAGGTTAAATTTCTTTTTATTCTTTCTTGATAAAATCAAGTACTGATTTGAAAAGTTTTGTTGTTTCTTTTTTCATGTAACAATGAAGTTCATTGTCACTCATATGCTTATTTACACAAACTAAAAAATCTGTTCTTAGTTGAAATATCACACTACAGCTTATAGATGAATAGAAAAGTAGGTATTATTATATATTTAAGTTATAACTTTACATGTTTTAATTTTTTTCTGTAGAATTGATGAAATCAAGAGATAGCAAATAACACATCTTTGGAGATGACCTGGTAATAATTACAAAACAGAAAATTATCTGAATTACAATTGAAAAATCAATATGCTGTACTAATGCCTTGCTATTGTACAATTTCAAAAATAGCTTTTTCTTTCCAGGAAGATTGTATTTCCAGGCAAATCTTATGCTGCTCTGATCCAGTTTGAAATGATATTATTGTTTTAAAGGAATTATTATGGGCCATCCATGGGTAGCGTCAATGATTCCAGAATTAGACTTTTGCTTTCTTTTCTCTGGGATTGCATGAGATTGGGAAAAAAAATCTTAATAATTTGAATGGATTTTTATGTCACAGTCTCTAATTGTCCAGGTTTTTATCTTCTTTTGAAAAAGAACAGAAAGACTGAATGAACCTCATCAAGACAGGGTTTTTGAATTCATGCTTTTTTTGGGTGAGACTTGTTTGTTGACTCACGCTGACTCTATGAACAACATGCCTAAACAGCTGAATCTTTCCCTACACTATGCCATCCTCATGATCTCTGATATGCTTGAGTCTATTGTTACAATCTCTGTGTCAATCCAACTTATTGAGGATCTTCCCCTCTTTCTCTGATTGCCCACCTTTCTCAGCATGAAGTCTTTTTCCAAGGACCAGTCTTTTCTGAAAATACATCCAAAGTGTTTGAGAACAAATATCATCATCCTTGTCTCTAAGGAGCATCTTTGTTGCACTTTCTCCAGAATGGACTTGTTTGTTCTTTTGGCAGTCCATGAGATATTTCGTCTTCCATTTTTGTGCTGCCTAGGAGGGTTGAGAGTGGAAATGCAAGTGGAACTCATTACCTTCATTTTTTGTTTATACAAGCAAAAGGAATTCTGGAAACAACTGGGAAATGATACAAACACTGTGATAATGGGTATTAATGACTCAAATGTAGATGAAATATACTTGTTTACTTAATGCAGAAGCCAGATAATGACAGGATCTATAACTCAAGCTGAGTTTCAAATACTCTAGTTCCCATATTGCTTGAGAATCATTGGCAAGATGCTCTTAAATAGAAGGAAGAAAAAGAACAATGCACAATGACTGCTTTTACTGGTGGAAAAATGATAGAATTCTGAAACTGTGGTCCATCGGAATGTTCATGGATGGCCATCTCATTATTGTGACTTCGATGGGATTCCCTTAACTATCCTCCTTCCACATTAAATAAGCAGTATATTTCTTGTACATTTGGGTCATTAAAATTTTAGGTGATTTGTATGTATTTTTTTGTGCTTTGTTTTCTTTGGGGTTTTTTAGGGGTAAAGAAAATGATTATAACTTTTCTAAAATTTTCAAAGGGTTTATGACCTGACAAAGATTATGAAGCATAGGTAGAAAAGAAATAGCAACATTTATCTCTAATAATTCCTCTCTGTGTGAACCTTGGCTATGCATTTCTTTCCACCAACTTTTGTTTCTAGTATATGGAAAATTAATTCTTTCCTGCGTTCTTTGAAGATGTTAAGAGGATCAAATGAAATAATGTGAATAATGTGTGTAACATTAATAACTAAAACTAATATTTTTTAAAAGCCTCAAATATGTTGCCATCAAGTTAGAACTGACTCAGCAGATCCTCCAAGTATTTTGGAGACTATAAGTCACAGCATAGAAGGTTGCCTATCTTTTTCCTTCAGAAAGTTAATATAGTGTTGTATGAAAGGAGAGAAGGTTAGAAAGTTAATATAGAGAACACCTACATTGCTCAAGGCAGTTTTAAAGATTTTTATGCATCTATTTTCATTAAACCTTTACAACTTTATGAAATGAGAATTATTCTTTTTCTTGATCTATATATGAGGAAAACAAAATGTGGAGAGTTCAAACAATTTGCTTGAAATTAATAAATTACAAATGGGTGCTTCTTAGAGGCCAGAAGGGAGAAGCTTCATCTCACATACTTTGGGAGTATTATCAGGAGAGGCCAATCCTTGGGAAAAAAAAGACACACTACTTGGACAGGTCAGCCATAGAGATGAAAACCTTCAGGGAGATATATTGACACAGCGATTGTACCAATGGCAGAGAGCTCTTGAGGATGGTGCAAGATACAGCAAAGTTCCAATCTGTTGTTCACAGGGTCACTGCAAGTCATAGTCAGTTCCAGGGCACCTAACTAGAGTCTGAATCCAGCACAAACTCTCTATCCTAATGTTATAATATCTAATAGTTCTAAAATATCATTCAAACATAAACTAGTGCATAAATAATAGTGAATGGAAACACAGCTATTTTGTTTTATATATTGCTTTAAAATAGATTATTAGAATTGATTAGATAGTATTAGGGGACACATGGAATATATTCAGAAGATCTTTTATTTTCATTTGACCGCAAGTGAAATCTCTGGCAAATGGGCCTTGGGTTAACCCTAATTGAAAACCCTTTTCAGCCAAAATTCATTCCTGTCGAGTTACAAACCAGTTCATAGTTAACTGTTAGGTGTCAAGGCTGTAAAACTCACACGGGAGATTGTCTATCTTTTGTCTGCAGAGCTGCTAGAGAAATCAAACTGCCAGAGAAACATGGCTGTTGGATTAACAATGTAACTGCTTGCGAACTGTTGTTTGTGGCGTGGAGTGAGAACCGAGCCTATGGCCGATTTTCAGAGGCAGTTAATCACACAAGATATTATTTCCCATCCTTCTTCCACAAAATAGCTGGTGGATTAGAACAGTTTCCCTTCAGGACTGCAGCACCATTTCTTACCACCAGTGTAAATATGCTCAGTACAGTGGATTTTGGAGGAGTGAATGGGAGGGACAGTGAAAGAGAGAAAAACCCTCAGTAAGAGGGATTGACCACGTTGGGTTTAAGGACAGCAGGGGTTGTAAGGATGGTGCAGGATTGGGCAGGGTTTCATCAGGAGTCAGAAGGAACTCAGTGGCACCTGGCAATAACAACTCTCTAAGGAGCTCTGATGGTGTAAGGGGCTGTGTTGTGTTGCTAACCAAGTGGTTTACATGAATCAGCTGCTCCGTGGGAGAAAGATGAGCAGTCTTCTCTGGTTAATATTTAAAGCCTCAGAAACCTAACGGAAGGTTGTCATGAGTCAGAATCAATTAGATAATTGTTGTTTTGTTGTTATGTGCCGTCGAGTCCCTTGCGACTCATAGCGACCCTAAACAGCCCTAAACTCTGCTCTGTCCTGTGCCAATCGCACTGTCTCCGACACTCCCATCCTGATTACCCCCGTCACTGAATCAATCCACCTCATAGAGGGCCTTCCCCTCCTGCGCTGTCCCTCCACCCTCCCAAGCATGATGTCCTTCTCCAAGCACCAGTCTCTCCTCACAACATGTCCAAAGTATGTTAGACGGAGCCTCAGAATCCCTGCCTCCAAGGAGCCACCCAGTTTAACCCTTTCCAGAACAAATCTGTTTGTTTTCCTAGCAGTCCATGGTATTCTCAATACTCTTCTCCAGCACCACAGCTCAAAGGCATCAATTCTCCTTCTATCCTCCTTGGTCATTGTCCAACTCTCTGATGCATAACAAGTGATTGTGAAGACCATGATAATAGCAAGTTTTAATTTTTTTAACCTTTTGATTCTACTGCTAAGGTTGGTAGTTCAAACCCATCAATAATTCTGAATTAAAAAGATGAGGCAATCTACTTCAGTAAATATTCACAAACGTGGAAACCCTATGGGACAGTTCTACTTGTTGTAATAAGAGTTTATTTTTGCCCACTCCTTTCTTGCAGGATCAGCCTGCTCGGTTTCAGCTGTGAACTGCTGGTGGCTCGCGATTTGGAGCAGGAAGAGTGACTGTTTAGGGATCCGAGCCTGATTCCAGGAGTCAGAGTATAATTGGAGGTAAGAGTGCGGTTCTGGTTCTTGGTCCATAAAGCGTTCCTTTCTCACAAGCACCCTGCTGAATCTTAGAACAGAAAGGAACCTCAAGAGGTCATGCTCTCCAGGGCATCTTAGTGTGAATTCAAAGAGGAGCGTCAGAATCTGTGTGAATAGATACAATTTTTGTTTTTTTTTTTCTTTTAGAAATAGTTTTTCATTTTCATAAGATTTCCAAAAGATGCCGCGACCCTGGCTGAAAAAACTCTCAAAAGCAAAACAAAACTCATCCTCAGGAAAAAAAGAAATTCATCTAGAATAAATGACGGCTTTAATAAGCTCTTCAAAAGGAAATGCACTAGCAACAACAACTGTTTTCAGCTACTTGGGCTGCTGAGGGGGGAAAACGTCCTGTTTATTTGCTTGAAATTTCTAAGGCCTTTTAAATTTGTTTTCTTCAGTTATAGTCTCTATGGTGATAGATGGAAAATAGCTGGTCAGGAGTGCCTTTCAAGTCCGTCTTGAGGACAGCTACCAAGTTACCTAGGAGCTCTCTTATCTCTAGACTAATAGCATCCTTTTATCTCTCCCCCTGAGTTCTATTTTCCAATCCTTTGATCATTTTTGTGGCTCTTCCGGGGGCCCTCTGTCCAGTCCTCCTCGCTCTCCCTCACAATCTGGGGATGAATTGCAAGGCTTTCTAAAATGTCTGAGACCTGCCAGAGACAGTGGAGGGGCTACTTTTTGCCTCATGAATCTTACCTTCATTTGTTTCATCATTAGTGGCTGGTTTTCTATTTGAACTTGCAGTACTGTATTATAAATGTCATGACCTCAGAACCGACTCATAGCTGACCTGCCAGTGAATCACGTGGGAGGGGATTGTCTATCAGCCTTAGGGCGGAGTGGCTGGTGGATTCTAACTCCTTGCAGTGCAGCTCCTTACCACTAAGCCACCAGAGTGCCCTGAGACAGGACTAGGACACATAGTAATTTTACTTTCATGGGTAAGCAATTTTTGGAGGTTAGATTGCTTTATTAGTTTCCAAAGCTCTTATTACAATACGTTACACACTAGATGGCTTAAAAACACAGAGCTCTATTATCTCCTGGTTTTGGAACCTGATCCAGTCTGATCCAGGCAGTGAAAAGGTCTCCATGCTTTCGCTAGGTGTCAAAGGGAAGGTCTTTTCCGTGACTTCTGGTTTCTGACATTCTGAGTGTCACTTGGTCCATTGCAGCACAATTTCAATATCTTCTTCTCTCATCACATGATGCTCTTTCCATGTGTCTCTACGTGCCTAATTAAACCTGCTCACAAACTCCATGCATTAGAATTGGGATTTATCTTTTTGAAGAATTTAATATATACTGAATTTTTCCCCCTGATTCTGTAATTTCAAGAAACATGTAGATTTGTAAAAACATCCAATATATGTAGATGCATGACTTTTCTCGGAGTTCTTAAGGAATGCATCTTTTGAGTCTTCTATAAACTACAGATAATATACATTTTTCCAACATCACATGTATTCCTAAAACCTATATGTTCAGAGAATAGCAAAGCAGAATATAGTTTGGGTTTTAGTCTTTATTTTACAACTGTTGCTATTGTTGTTATGTGCCATCGAGTTGCTTGTGACTCAGCAATCCTATGTATAACAACCCTGAAACCTGCTCTATCCTGTGCCAGCTTCTCTGTCTCTGACACACCTATTCTCATTACCCCAGTCACTGAATTAATCCATCTCATTGAGGGTCTTACTGTCTTTCCCTGTCCCTCCACCCTTCCAAGCATGATGTCCCTCTTCAAGGACTAGTCCTCCCTGAACCAGGCCCAAAGTACATCACACAAGGCCTCAGAATCCTTGCCTCCAAGGAGCAGTCTGGTCTCATCCTCTCTAGGATATTTTTCTACTATTCCTTTTCTATTTTTAATTTTTTTCCTTTTTCTAATTACAAAATATTCTGATAAGAGTACCTAGTAAGGAAGTAAACCAAAAGCAGTTACAAATTTCTGTTAGTATGGGAATAGCATTCTTATAATAGAATTCATGTGGACTCATTGGCCACAGTCATGCATTTGAGTTTGGCAAGCTTAAACATTTACTTGCCAACATTAAAAATTGAGAAATTTCAAATAGAAATTCAGATTTCTGGTATCTATGCCTTTATCTCCAAAGGGTAAAAATCAATTGGTAGAGTTGGTAGATTGTCTCCTAAAGTTGAGGGCTGAGGCCTCAAATTTACCATGCATTGAGTTTTTAACAGCTGGCATCTGAGATTAAGACATTTAGAATTTGAAACATTAATATGTGTCATGTTGTTGTTGTGTACCTTTGAATTGGAACTGCCTCATAGCTGACCCTCTAGTGGGGTTTTCAGAGGCATCAAGCCTAGAAGCAGGAGCGGCATCCACTTTCAAAATGGCTTGCCTCTGGAAACTATGTACGAACAGTGCTCAGGCTGTTCGTTCATAGGGTCGCTATGAGTCGTCTATGACTCGACAGCATTAAACAACAACAACAAATAAATCACACGGAAGTAAATTGTCCATCTTTCTTCCACAGAGCAGCTAGTGGATTCAAACTGTATGCCTCTGGGTTAGTCATGGGATTCCTTACCATTCAACCACCAGTTATTGTTGTTGTATATCATCAAGACAGGAACCAAGCCATAGCTGACCCTCACCCCAGGCAGTAAATTATACAAGAAGACATTGACCATCTTTCTCCTATGGAGCAGCTGGTGGATTTGAACTGTACTTAAGTGTTGCCACAATTCTTTACCACTAAGCCACAAGAGTTCCCAAGAACTCTCTATTTTTTATGCTGTTGTTGCATAGCTTCCAGTAGGAACCAAGCCATAGCTGACACTCTAGAGGGTTTTCAGAGGCACTTAATTGCATGGGAGGAGATTACCCCTCCTTCTGCCAAGATATTGTACATTGATTATTAGCTGAACAAATTTTCACACTGTGCTTAGATACTTTGAGTGTGGTCAGAAAAGCCATGCACCTATTTCCTCACTTGTAAGGCAGGGACTTAAGCAATGAGCACAAGGATGGCATCAGGAGGCTCAGGGGAATTGATAGACTTCCTTGCATTCTGAATATTGCTAGAGAGCTCAAGGTGGGATAAAGATCCCAGGATGTACGGTTACACATTTAGTTGAAAAATCTCTATGATCCAATTTTTCCAGCAGTGATTATACACAGGATAATTTTGCCCACTTCACACCTCTAGACAGTTGAGAGAAGCACTGGCTGGTCAGTAGGACTCTGTCAGCTAATTAGATGCTACAACTGGAGTTTCTTTGCCAGATGCCTTATAAAAATTATAGAGGCTATTGAAGGCAAGATAGCTGGATGGAGAAAGCTTTAGCCCACAAGAGCATAGATGTACTAAAGGGCAATCTATTTAAGCTTGTGGGGTAGAAAGGATTTTTATAGTTTCCCATATGGCCAAGAGCCTAGGAAAATCTAAGGCAGAGTGTTGCCAAACCAACTGTTAGGCAAACCAATGTTGAAACACCAATGAAGTGTATTTTTAAGAAGCACAAATATTTACAGTTATTACCCACTGGGAATAATTTCTTACCACATGTTCTTAGAAGATCAAATAGGGTTTGAATCATTTTGCATCTACTTAGGATTTTTGTGATTTGAATCACATTGTTTAAGTTTCTCTGAATTTCACTTATCTGTAGAAGGTGAATAATCATGGTAGTTATTTCAAAAGATTATTAATAGAAATAAATGAATTAATACACAGAAAACACTGAGAAGAGTACTTTATTAAGCTCATAGAAAGTGTTATGATTTCATATTGTTCTAGAAATTCTACTGAACATTTGAAGACTAAATTTCTAAGCATTATATTTATTATTATAAGTCACTATACAAAGTTTGGAAAGGGTGGATAAAGTTATAAATTACATTTTAAAATTTATCTTTCTATATCAGGGATCCAGGACTACCTTCAGGGCACCCAGTGGCCCCCGTCTTCTCATCTTCCTCCTTTTCACCCCAAAACCTTTGCACAATAGTAGAGTCTTGTCCGTTGTGCCCAGGACCACACAATCACACAGCCCGGCAAGTAGAGTAGCTTCCGCTGTCTGATTGTGCTTGTTCTCGCTCACTCTTCTATGTTTTTGAGATTTACTTTCACTTTTGAGGAGATATGAGTGTCACTTTCATGTCAGGCAATATTAGTGAGCTCATAGCCTCCAGTTCTGCTGTTCACAAGGCCAGCCAGCACCCAGGCTTGCTGAAAGAAGGGGAGAGTGGGCTAAGCACTCTGTGGTCTTCACAGACAAGCATGCTGGGAGAATGACATCTGCATGGGACAGTGTGGAGACTTGAGTTCCTTACAGGCACCATGCACTGACCTCTTGGGGGCTGAGGTACAGAGTTCCATTTATGCCTGAGTCCTAGTTTGCAATGTCTAAGGCATAAAGCCCTCACACTGTTGCTCCTGACTCCAGCCATACATGCTCTATGTTCTTCATCGAAGGGCCATTACAACCATGTCATTCTTCCACACAAGAAATGGTCTTTACCTAGTTAGTAGGTGTTCGCATGCCGGTCACTAGCTGGGGAATCATCGCAAGGACTCTGTTTGCTCTGTACAGGTCTTATCCCAGTTGCTTTAATGCCTGCAAGTCATGGCCCCATACTCTTAGTGCCATGTGTGGAAGCTGTGCACCTTGGTCACCATATTAAGAGGGTGAGAGAAAAGGCAACTTCTGGGAGATTGGACTGCTGGGAGATTGGCCCAGGGAACCTAGATAAGTGGTCAAGATTCTGAGACCCTCCTCCAAGTCTTAGAGGGAGGATTTGAGTGTGAGCCCGAAGCTGAAGGCAGCCAGCCCAGAGCTGACTGATCTATTTGGGAAGGACGTGGAGGCAAGACAAAAATCTTTGTGCTATGTTTGCAGAAAACATAATTGTAGGTCTAGGGACCTAGGGGTAAGAAGCTGTGCTGTAATCTGAAGGCATGCAGCTCTAGTCCACCAGCTGCTCCTTGGGAGAAGGATGTGCAGGCTCCTCTCATGTGATTTACTGCCTCTGGAAACTCACTGGAGGGTCAGCTCTGGGTCACCTTCAACTCGATGGCAAACAACAACGGGTCAGAGAAAGAGCCTGGTATCAGGGACTTGTACTCAAAATGCGTGGTGCTTACATCGTCCACAAACTGGGATCTAGCTGACAAGTGGCTATAGGCAGTGAAATACTCTTTTCTTGTAATAAGCTGTTCTCAATAAACATCCTCACTGGAGGAAAAAACCCCAACCACCCATAACCCATGTGCTGCTGTAGAATTGGTTTAGAGGCAGAATAATCCTCCATTGGCTGTATCCAAAGCTGTACAAACCAGGAAAATATCTCCTAGAATTTTTAAAAGCTATATTACTAACCAATTATCCCTGAACAGAAGGTGAAATTTACATGAGAGCCCTGGAGTCTCTGCTCTTCGTTCCACTGACCTGGTGACAGATGCAGGTTTTTATATGAAGAAAGGCCATGTGGTTCACACAAGGTCAGACACAGTGTGGTTGGCTAAGGCTAACTTCTAGGTCTCTCGACCTATACCTTATTTCTTGAAATTTCTTATAAGGGAGAAAAGAAATCAATGACAAGCAGCTGGGAAAAGTATTTCACCTAAATGGCCTGCTTTATAACAGTTTTAGACTAGCCATAGTTTAAATATATAATGTAATATAACTTAAGCATGTATCTCTCCCTATTGCACTTTCTATTCCAAGTCCACAGAAGAAAGGACAGAAAATGATGCATTTCTGTAAAATCACCCGAGTTTCTGCGTGAAATGAGATATTTAGTGCCTTGCAGAGTGAAGGCGATAACCCCTTATCCTTGTCTTTGTTAAGGAACTCTATGTCCAAGGTATATATTACAAAAGATGGAGCACTCATTACTTAGAGCTGTGAAGTTCTCTTGGTTCAGCAGGATCCCCAAAAGATGAGCTCTCAGTGAGCATTAAAAATTTAAACTATGGGTATCTGAGAGCCAAGTTTTCTACCTTATTAGCTTTTTGTTTATAGATCTGTCATAGAGCTTAAGTAGAAACTCTGAGTCTATGGGGAAATTCTACCTGTGAAATTCCTTTATAAATAGATATAAAAACAGAGAGAGAGAGAGAGGTACCATAGATGATATAGGTTTTGAGTCATTATTACGACTTTGTTCTGACCTTTCTTACTCATTACTGATCTTCACAGCATGAGTTCTGATTTTCAATAAGGGAATCCATGCATATAACTTTGAGTGATGCAATTTAACTATGCAACTTCAGTGCTCTGTGTGGTGTAGTGGGTTTATTGTTCAAAATTACTTTCCTTAACACTGCATTATTGACTCAACCTGTGAGTAAGTGTGCTATGTATTTAGGTAACACTAGAACTGACACGGCAAGCTCTGTTGGCCTAGTTTGAAGGAAGATGGGCTGTATCCCTGACTGAATCCACCAGCTATTCTATGGGAGAAAGGTGGACTACTTTCTCCTTTGTGATTTTACAGCCTCGGATCCACCAGCTACTCCATGGGAGAAAGACAGACTACTTCCTCTATGATCCTACAGCCTCAGAAATCAGATTTGCGATGAGTGAGAACCAACTTGATGGCAGTGAGATTTGAGAGCTGTCTCAATTCCACCTAACAATAACAGTTTAACTTTTAACATTGTGAAATGTTCTGGTTTTTAAGACTGACCATATTTTCTAAGACTTCACAGCTCACGAGTGTGATACTAATTCCAGCCTGACCTAGATGTCCCTGAAATAGCAGCCTAAACCACTGTGCTATTTTAGCGACAGATAGGACACGTACAACTTGGTTTGAGTGTTAAATGACCAAAACAGAGGACTGTTCAGTGTGCAGAAAAGATGTTGGGATTGGCCATGGTATAAAAGGGCATGTGAAAGCATATTTAGGGATCACACAAATCAAGTATTTCTAAATGAAACAAAAGCGTGTTTTCCCCCCTCTCCAAAGATCTAGCACTCAGTTGAAAATAGCTGCAGAGTTAGTCTGGGGATAGATATTACACAAAAGTACACACATTATTGTGTCAATCTCTTTATTGTCTATGAAACTGAATAAGTTACTGTTTTCCCCCAGGACAGATTCTTCCAATTCCCCTCACCCCCCATCAATAATGTACTTTTTTTATGCAGAGGTTGCAACAAAAAATGAGAGTGAACAAAAGGAGAGATCTTCATAACATATGGGTTGATACCTTAAAGTATGAAGCTTATCTTTATCAACAATCACTATTTCTACAGCATGTCAAATAACAATAATTGCAAAAAAAAAATTTCCCCTTACTCTTAAGTGTCTTAATCTGTCAAATGGAGTTTTCAACCATCTTCTTGATTTCTAGAAAAACTTTAATAAATTCTCAAAACAAAACCAAAACGTGATCTTGACCAAATACAAACTAGGCATTGCTCGTTTATCTTCATATTCAACAGACAATGAATTTAAAATTTGGTATTACTCATTTAGTGCATGAGCAAGAAAGTAAAGAAACTTACCAGCTAACTAAGCCATACATGCTGTATACAACATTGTTAATAATGGGTATGATTTGTACCTTTGACAGCGGAGCTTGCTTAATGAAAGTTTTTGGTCATATTTAAGTTTTATGAAAATTTGTGTTTGTCACTTTAAAAAAGCCATCAAAAAAATCTCAGACTGCCATTGAATTGGAACTAACCCTTAGCTGACCCTCCAGCGGATTTTTTCCCCCACTAATTTTAATGAAAGTTTACAGAGACTTAGGGTTAACAGTCATTCATTGTTGCACTTTTCTCCCTGCCCACCCTCTCCACCTCCAGTGGATTTTTGAAAAGTTCAGGAGAGGCAGGCATGGCATATGGGCTTGCAACACAACTTCCTGTGGCCACACTTTAAGTCACAGGAAAATGTGCAAAGCATCTTAATGAAGTGTTTATTTTATTTTTTAGAAACAGAAAAAACCACACAGCTTCATTAGACATATACCTATAAAATGACTATGCTGGTCATTGAGAACATTTTAAAATGTTAAATTAATGTGAGATCACATTATTAAGGTACGAGAAAACAATAGCTTTTTTTTATTTGGAAATGCATCGAGAATGAGAAAGAATAAAATTATTATAGCGAAAATGAAACTTACATGCACTTTCCCCAAAACTGTTTGCTAAGAGGAAATAAGGACTCTAGAAAAGCACAAACAAACTCTTTGTTGGTTGTTTGATGTCTGATGCCAGGTCTAGTTTCCAACTATAACTCACACATCAATAATAATAGAAAAAAAGGGAGGAATTTTTGATAAATATATCTTCAAAAGTAAAAAGGAAGTCATCAAAACAGAGAAGTACCCTAAAAAAAGTACTTTATTAAAGCCTTAGTGTCTTTATTACAGTTAACTTATTTGGAATCCAACTTTAATTCCTACATACAAATTACCTTTTTCTCTTTTACCCCAACAAAAAATGGCTTAACATATTATGAAATATAAAACAAATAATGAAATATATTGAAGAGTTTAAAGATGATAGGCATATGCAGCCCGTGTTTATTTCTGTGTTATTCTCAATAGCAAAGAGATGAAAACAACTCAAGTAAAAATGAGCAAAAGATGGTTAGAAAAACTATGGTACATCCACAAAATGGAATATTATGCCACATTGAAAAACAATAAACTCATAAAATAGAAATATTGAGTGGCCTGAAAGGACATTATGATGAGCTAAATATCTCAGTCACGAAAGGACAAACACCCCATAACACCACTGTTTGTTATAAGACAGGACAGACGTAGGGGGTTGAGGAGAGGATGGAGAAAGAGTGGAAAAATAATGAGCACTACATTACACGAGAGGAAGAACTGTCAGAAAGGAATATGTGATTAGGCATTACATGTAGGAAACAATCTGGAACACGGGATGCACTGCAGAGTGGGAGAGGAAAGGGGAAGCAAATGTGTAACAGTAGAAAAAATACTTTTGATGTTTTGTGGGGGGAATTGTAGATATGTTGTACCTGGTTAGCTATTGAAGGGAATTTATCAATGCCAAGAATGTGATTGACCAAATAGCTGATATACAAAAATGAAAGCATATTTCAGTTCCTAAAAACAACGAGTCTGCTGTAACTGAGCAGTAAAATTCTAAGTAGTCCACGATCAAATATTTGTATTGAGGCCGTATATCATCACATCGGACTGATACCAGGAATCAAAGTGACAGGCATTTGATAAGAACATAGCTATAAACGAAGTGAATTTTATATTTGACTACGTTATTTTTGTTGTTGAGTCAGAACCAAATAAAAGTTGCCACTCCAGAGAGTTTTCAAATACTATACAAATCACAGAAGAGTAGATTGTTCATCTTTTGTCAGCAAAGCAACTGGTAGATTAGAACTATGTGCCTTTGGGTTGACAATACAACTCCTTACCACTAGGCCACCAGAGACTCTTGTGTTCATTTTTACCACTTTATGAAAGAAAAGAATCTTTCCCTAAATGATGTAAGCAATTCAGAGAAGTAGCACCGCTCATGGAAAATATTCCATGACAAAAACAAACATACTATCATTTTTTTAAATAAAAATACTATCTATTTAATTGTTGCTAAGGGCCACTGAGTTGATTATGACTCATAATGACCCTATGAGCAACCATACCCTATCCTCTGTCATCTTGTGCTATCTCCTGAATTAGTACTTTTATGGTTTTATCTTAAGAATCTTCTAATGTAGTCTTGAAATTCAAATATTTGATAGAGTTAAATTACTTATCAAAATACAAAAAGAAAACATTGTGAAATATAAATTATTTGTTTAATTAGTTCTGTTGTTAATTGATAAACAGTGCATAAAGTGTTAGGCTGCCAAACACAAGGTCGGTGGTTCAAATCTATGGGCTATTCTGCAGGGAAAAGGTTTGAAGTCACTCCTTCTGTAAAGATTACCTCTCAGGAAACCAAAGAGGGTCACCAAGAATCAGATGTCACTTGGAGGCCTAAAGGCATCCTGAATTAAGTCGTGGTATTTTTAATTGCTTCATGTACATGTGAATGATCAAGGGAGATTGAAGAACTGGTACCTTTAAATAATGATATTTGCAGTAACTACTGAGTGCTATGGACTGTCAAAATAACAAGTAAATATGTCCTAGGAAGTTCAGAGTGTTCTTTAGGATTGAAAATTAACATCTTACACCCTTCTTTGCTTATTATCAGGAGGTGCTGGTCCTTAAGAGAGGACATCATGCTTGAAAAGCATGCTGATTGTGCATTTAGTCAGAATTGACTTATAGCTGACTCTTCAATGGGTTTTCAGACATTGTAAATCGCCTGAGAGGAGATTGGCCATTCTTCTCCAACAGAGCAATTGTGGACAACTCCTTAACACTGGACCAACAGAGCTCACTACAGGGTCAACACATGAGGAGAAGACCATCCGCGAGGTGAATTGACACTGACCACATGAACAGCTTAAACACACTCATGATGAGAGTGGTTTAGATGAGTGTTGTGTTTCACTTTGCTCTATATGTAGGATCTCTGTGAGTTAGAGCTATCTTGATGGCTCCTAAAATGACAATAATAATAAAACAGCTATGAGATACCATCTCACCCCAGTCAGAATAGCAAAATTTAACAGAACAGCAAGCAACAAATGCTGGTGAGGTTGTGGAGAAACTGGAA
>NW_006399786.1:21902418-21903933 GCF_000299155.1 Elephantulus edwardii | reverse complement strand
TCTGTTTGTTTTCCTAGCAGTCCTTGGTATTCTCAATACTCTTCTCCAGCACCACAGCTCAAAGGCATCAATTCTCCTATCCTCCTTGGTCATTGTCCAACTCTCTGATGCATAACAAGTGATTGCGAAAACCATGGCCTGTATCAGACGCACCTTAGTCTCCAGAGAGACACCATTGCTCTTCAGTACTTTGGAGAGGTCAATAGCGAGTAATAATAACAAATAGGTTTTGTGTTGGGTTACTTTTCCTGTGGTTTGTTCTGTCTGTGTATTAGGACGTTGTTGTCAAGTCAGAACTCACCTATTGCTGACTCCCTGGTGGGTTTTCAGAGGCAGTTATTCGCACAGGCGAGGCTCTCCAAAAAGTTAGTCCCCCTGCCTTTAAGCCTGGATGACCTACATTCCCTTCCCCATTGCAAGCAAGCATCTTTCTATCAATTAGTGTGTTTGAAAATACCACAAACTGGTTCTAAAAACTGCTGTTAAGATGGTGTTGGGTTTTCTAGAATTCTCACTCTTGTTCTAGGTTCTGATGTGTTCTTTGATTCTTCAAGTAGGGTATTTATATTGATTTCATGTACATTTTACATTCAGTCCCTACCTAACTTGGATGGGAGTTGTGCTTTTGGTTCTTCTTAGATCAATCTACCTTGGGAATCAAGTCTGTCCTTGGTCCCTTGAATAGAACTGTAGGTACTTTGTCCCTGTTCTCTTGCAAAAGAGGGCATCTGGCCAGCTTGGAGCCTCAAATTATCTGCTTCTCAAAGCATGTATGATGTATTTTTATTCTCTGTTTCTGTTCCCTGTATGTTTACCTTCAAGTGATTTCAAAGAACCAGACTTTTCTCTTGACATACTAGTTGACTTGCACAGCCCATGTTAATAACTTAATATTGAAACTTTGTGCAACTGAATGAGGACACACTGTACTGAATATCTCTACTCAGTGTTTTGTTGAAGTTAGACCAAAACACAAATGTCAACGATCATATTAGGCATAAAAGCTTAAAAACAGTATTTTTTAACTGTAATTTCATAGTGCTGTGAATAATTTTTGGACTGACTTAAAAAAATCCACAGAACTTTAATCATTGGAGTCTGACAATGAGTTTCAATAAGAATTTCTAACCCACGACCTTATTGTTGTTGTTGTCATGTGCTGTCGAGTCATTTGCGACTCATAGCGACCCTATGTAGAACAGCCCTAAACCCTGCTCTATCCTGTGCCAATCACATTGCCTCTGACACACCCATCCCGATTACCCCAGTCACTGAATGAAGCCACCTCATAGAGGGTCTTCCTTCCCCTCCTGCGCTGTCCCTTCACCCTCCCAAGCATGATGTCCCTCTCCAAGGACTTTATAGATTGAACAAATGTAACATAAGAGTAAATTTTGTATAGTATAATAAATATATTTACTTTATTAATGATATATCACACAACACACATACCCCCAGAAATTGAGAAAGTAAATTTGTAACTAATTTTAAAGGTCATTATTTATGTCCCATAAA
>NW_006399786.1:21893053-21902096 GCF_000299155.1 Elephantulus edwardii | reverse complement strand
CAGCATCACAGCAACCACAAGTTACCTCTGTAAAGCAAATGGACAGACCAGTGCTGTATCACTTAGAAGAATGTTTGACCAAAAACAATTAAAACCAGGTTGATGTTTAAACTAGGCTGCAAATTAAAATCATCCACTTTTGGTTTGGTAGCATAACTTTCTATCTATTAGGCCAACGGAATTCTTTTTATGTTGTTGTTAGTCTGCAGCAGCCGGATTACACAGAGATTTGTTTGCTGGTTCTAGTGAGGGTTAGGGTGGAATGTCTACTCTCCAATGGGTGTGAGTTGATTTGATTCAGCCTCCTATTAAAAAAAAACACAACCCAACAAAACATTTAATCAGCAGTATGGGGCTGGAATCCAGTTTGGAAGTCATCTGCAGCAGCTGGCTATCAACATCTCGATGACCATGCTTTCTTGTTTGTTCATTTGTTTTTGGACTTGAGGATAGAATGATGAGTTCAATGTTTGAAAATAAAAGCCTTATTAGCCCACTATTAATTATCCAATAAATTAAAATATATGTATGTAAGGTGTACACATTAATAGTGGAAAATTTTATATACTACTGTATTTTAACTGGCTATTACTTCTACTCATTTCTTTTTCTTTAAAATCATCTGTAACTTCATGGGCTATTCTCTCAATACACTAGCTAGGGTTTCCTTAAAAGACTTTGTGTGCATTACTGGGAAAATGTTGTCAGAAATTGTATTCCTCAATAGTTTGACATTGAACAATTTCCTCTTTTCTTCCTGAATTTAAAAACATAAGCTTTTCTAACAAATAATGAGAGTCATCAAAAGTAGGATTTAATACTTCAAATGGTCTAAATGATCTCACCTAACTGTGTCTCACACTACCATCTTAAATTCTGACACCTGCTTTAGATGTCTGTGTAAGGTTCCAATATCTTATTTGTAATTGCTTATAGCTCATATAATTTCTTCATTATTATCTCAATTCCTTTCTCCAATTTGCTATGGGGTCGGTCCTGTCTCATGGTGACACTGTGCACTTCACAATGGAACTGTGCTCTTTAGTTTTCAGTGACTTTTATATTTTTATGTTTTGGGTTTTTTTGTTTTGTTTTGTTTTTTACTATGAATTTGGACCTCCTAAACTGTAAGAGAATAAATTCCTACTGATAATGCCTAAATAAATAAATAAATTTATTATACCTCTGACTACACATTTGATCACAACAAACTGTGGCTGACTCTGAAAAGAATGGAAAACCCAGAATATTTGATTATCCTTATGCGAAACCTATACTTGGGCCAGGAGGCAGTCATCAGAACAGAGCAAAGAAATACTAACTGGTTCAAAATCAGGAAGGGTGTAGGTCAGGAGTGTGTCTTATCTCCATATTTTTTCAATCTATATGCAGAACAGATTATACAGGAGGCTAGGCTCTATGAGAAGGAATGTGGCATCAAGATTGGAGGAAGGCTCATCAACAATCTGCATTATGAGGCTCAATATCAAGACAAAGATTCTCACCACTGGGCCGACTGGCAGCATCATGATAGATGGTGAATAAATTGAGACTGTTAACAGTTTTAGTTTGCTGAGCTCCACAGTCAACACTCTTGGTACCAGCAGCCAGGAAACAAAAAGATGAATTGCACTGGGAAAGTCTGTTGCCAGAGACCTCAGTCTGGAGACTAAGATGCACCTGCTCCAGGTCATAGTCTTTGCAACTACTTGTTATGCATCAGAAATATTGACAATGACTAGGGATCATAGAAGGAGAATTGATGCCTTTGAACTGTGGTATTGGAAAAGAGTATTGACTATACTATAGACTGCTAGGAGAACAGGTTCATCCTAGAGAGGGCGAGACCAGGCTGCTCCTTGGAGACAAAGATTCTGAATCTTTTTCTGACATACTTTGGACATGTTTCAAGGTGGAACCAGTTCTTGGAGAGGGACGTCATGCTTAGGAGGGTGGAGGGACAGTGAAAGAGAGGAAGACCCTTGATGAGATGGATTGATTCAATGACTGGGGAATGGAGGTAGGTGTGTCAGAAACAAGAAGAATGGCACAGGTTAGAGCAGGGCTTAGAGCTGTTGTACATAGGGTTTCTATGAGTCACAGGCTACTCAATGGCTCATAACAACAATACATTTGGAAAAAAAAGAAGGTAGATTGAATTGGTCCAAAAGTGTCCAGAAGGAATACGGAGATGTGAGAACAAGAAAAGTTTAAAGGTCAACAGGGAAGGCTAGGATCTGGGAGTCATCTGCAGACTGTGTGTCACGGATAGTTGTCTAGATGGTAGTGACATCCTCCAAGACAGGAAATATGCAGTGAGAAGAAAGTACAATAGTGTATCAGTCAGAGTCTGGAACAGGAGATAAAACTAAATGATGAGAAACTATATTGTTTCCACCCTCGGGTGTGCACATTGCTGCTGCTGCTGCGGCTTTCACTGAGGATTTGGTAATGAACATGAATGTTGTGGTTACCAGCACCCAATTCCTGGAGCTGCCTTTCCACCCACACCAGGAGGGTAAAGAATGACTTCCACTTTTCCAGGAGTTCCTCAGTGTATTTCACTGGCAAAATTAGACCCAGAATCCAGACCACAAAATGCTGTTTAAAATGTAGTATTTACAATGTTGCTTTTGTTGTGTACCGTCAAGTCAGAACAGATTCATAGCTGACCCCCCAGTTGGTTTTCAGAGGAGGAGATTTAGCGAATTATATTATGCAAGGGTAATGAATGCCATAAACCAAAATATCTACACATGATATGAAAACTACTTTCTAAACTTTCATTTACATAAAACAAAAAAACACACAGGTTACTGAGGTCATTAGATATTATTGAGCAGATTCCAAGTTACAGCAATCCTATGTACAACAAATGAAACACTTCTCAGTCCTACCCCATTATGACAATCACTGCTATGTTTGGACTCATGGTTTCAGCCATTGTATCAATCCATCTCCTTGAGAGCTGATGTCTTTTTTGTTGATTTTTACTTTTCCAAACATGGTGTTCTTCCCCAGGAGCTAGTCCGTCCTAACAATAAGTCCAAAGCAGAAAATCTTGCCCTCTGGCTTCTAAAGATAGTTTTGAATATATATTTGCAAGACAGTTTTGTTCTTTCTAGTTTTTACAAGCAAAGAGGGAATCTGAAAATTCTATGGCTAGGGTCAGGCATAAGTTAGTCTTCAGAGTAGTATTTTTGCTTTTTAGCACTTTAAAGGGCTCTTTTGCAGCAGAATTGTCCTAGGCAAAATGTCATATGATTTCTGGAGTGTTGTTTCCATAGATAGTGGCCATGGCTCACGTAAAACAATCTCTTTTCTGCTTACTACATTGTTGTTTATTTAGTTTATTGTAGTTACAAGGATTTGGGCTACCTTGATGTTGAGGACTAATTTATAATGAATTGAAATCATTGATCTTTATTAATAAATTCTTCAAGACTTCATAATTTTCAGCAAGTAAGATTGTGTCAGGTGCAGATGATAGGTTGTTAATGAGTCTTCCTCCAATCCTGATGCCACATTCATTTTAACTATTTAATCAATATACAGATTTAATAGGTATAGTGAAAAGATATGCTTTTCCTGATTTTAAGCCAAACAATGTCTCCTTGTTTGATTTAAATGATTGTTTCTTGTTCTATGTACAAGCTCCGAATGGGCACATTTAAATGTTCTGGAATTTTCTTCTTCTCAATGTTATCTATAATTTATTATGACTTGCATAGTCAAATTCTTTTGCAAAGTCAATAAACATAAGTAAACATTTTTCCATAATGTATTCTTTACTTCAAGCCAAGATCCTTCTGATGTCAACAATGATATTCCTTATTCTATCATCTTTTTTATATCCAGCTTGGGTTTCTGGCAGTTCCCTGTTGATGTGCTGTTAACAGCCATTTTTTAGTTGCTATAAGCAAGATTTTACTTGTATGTTTATTAATGAGATTGTTCTATAATTTCCTTATTTATTGTGTCATCTTTCTTTGAAATAAGTGCAAATTTGAATCTCTTTCAGTCAGGTGACCAGGTAAGTGTCTTGCAAATTTCTTGGTGTAGATGAGTGAATATTCTTAGGTTTGCATCCATCTGTTGAACTATTTCACTTGGTTCTCCCTCAATGACTGGAGCTTTGTTTTTTCTAGTACAGTTTAGACTTCTTCTTTCAACGTAGTCAGTTCTTGATTATATGCTATCCCTGAAATAGTTGCATATTGATCAATTCTTTTTAATATAGTTACTGTGTAGTCTCTTCTACTTTTTTTGATGTTTTCTGCGTCTGCAGTATTTTGTCCAGAGAATGCTTCAATATTGCAAATCAAAGCATCACTTCTATTTTTCATTTTATTTTAAATTTTCATTTCAATAAATGCCAAATGTATTTGCCCCATTTGATTTTCTGAGACCTTACTCATTTTATTATAATACTTTATTTTCTCAAGCTGACCCTAGAAAACATCTGTTCATCTTTTTCACTTCTTCCTTTCTTGATTTTCTTTAGCTACTTTACATTCAAGTCAAGAGCAAGTTTCAGTCTCTTTATGTTTCTCTTTTGTTCTTCTCTTTGTGTTTAGACTAACAGCCCTTTAATATCCCATGAGGTAGGAGAGGATGCTGGAATATCAGAAGGAACTGGAATGAATGTTCTTTGCCTCAGACAACATGTAACTCAAGAGGTAATGATAAGTTCAGGTTTTGTGGTTTTTTTTTGTTTGTTTGTTTGTTTTTTAGCAAAACAAGTGAAAAATGTTTACTAAGGCAGTAAGATAGAGGCATAGCTAGTGAAAGGTGGGCCATACTAAAGAGCTAAGGTGGAAAAAAAAAGAGAGAAATGGAGAAAGTACCCCTAGAAAGGCAGGGGTGAAGGTCAAGTTTTTAAGTCCCTTTAAGACATCAGAGATTATGGTGGCCTAATGACAAGAAGATGAGCTGCAATCCAGAAGGCACGTGGTTCGAAGCCACCAGCTGGTCTGTGGGAGAAGGATGGGCAGTCTCCTCCCGTGTGATTAACTGCCTCTGAAAACTCGCCAGATGGTCAGATAAGGGTTGGTTCCAACTCAATGGTACAGAACAACAACAACAGTGTGTTAACTACACACACACACACACAGAGAGAGAGAGAGAATGTAAGCTGCCTAGAGAAAAAAAGTGCTCAATTGCTTCGGTATACTTTACAACGTTGGAAAACCTGTGGGGCCATTGTACTCTGTCCTAGAGAGTCACCCAACTTTGGAATATACTTGTTGGCAATAGACAGGTTTTATTTGTTGTTTTTAGGTTTGTTTTTGTATGTGACATCAGGGAGTCCTTGGAGGAGTTCCTGGAGTTCAAATGGTTAACACATTTATTTGCTAACTACAAAATAGAATCACTTTTGGTGACTGTCAATTACTTCTTCCCCAAAAGCAATTACTTTAAACTTTGAGGGTACTTCTTCTAAATTGGAACTACAAAGTATATTTTATACCAAAATATATGCTAAAATTTAAACTCCCAGAGTAAATACATTTAATGTGGAATGATTTTGGTTTTAAAAGCCTAATAACTAATATCTTAACATTATAATAATCTAAAAGTATGTTTTTCTATGTAACTATTCTTATCACTTCAGAAAACATCTTTCACTGTGTGAAGTATATCTTTTGACATACTATTAGAAATAACGTGTTAATGCTAATTATTTGAAAGAAATATTTTTGTATTTAGCTGATTATTTTGTATTTCACATATCCCAAGTCTTTAAATATTGCTGCGTAAAAAATCCAGACAGCTTGAGTTTTACCATCAATGAAAAGATATGAGCCTGCTGCAATATTTTCAGGCTATTTTTTAGGATTATGTATTGATTAGAAGATGAACTTTCCTATTTTAGCCATTATGTTTCTGGTCACTTAAGGCAAAAAAAAAAACCACACAGATGAGAAAAATGTTTCTAGAGAATGAATTATATAAAACAGAGGTTAGAAAAGAACTGAAACAGACAGGCAGGACATTCAGGCATCTACAAACTATTGCTTATACATCTTTTTGTTACTTAACAAAGTAGTTGAGTAGCACATTGATCTTCAAAGGACGATAAATTGTGCATACTCGGCAGCCATCTCATCTTTTTGCCTACAAATTGTGCAGTGTGCAGAACTGGATTCTGCAGAAGCCACCCACTTGTTCTGAGGAAGAAAACTTCCACCTCAGCTTTCTTGTTCTGACTTGCAATTACATCACATTTTGTGTGTGTGTGGGGGGAATACCTTTACTTTTTCCTTTTTGTTTATTTCTGATTAATTTATTCATTCCTAAGTAGCTAAAATGAATATTAATAATATTTGAGTAAGGAATCAAGAATAAGGGAAAAATACCTAGATTTCACCAACTAGTTTAAAAAAATAGAATATTACTAGTCTTTATGATGTTTCATTTTTACCCTCCACTTCATCTCTAAACATATACTACCTTATTTTCTAGCAGTTCTCTGTGGTGTAGTTCACAGGAGTTATGATACTGGTCCAAAGACTGTTCCTCTATGAGAGTTCAAATCCACCAGAACTTCAATGAGAGAAAGGTAAGCAACTGCTTCCTGGGCTATTTATAGCCAGGGAAACACAATGAAAGATCTGCTATGAGTTAACTTGTTTTGAATACACAGCTATGAGTTTTCATTGTTTTTTTTTAAACTTCTATTTTAAATTTTCATAAATGTAATAATACTGTCTGACATACTTTGGACCTGTTGCAAGGAGGGACAGGCCCTTGGAGAGGGACATCATGCTTGGTAGGGTGGAGGGACGGAGCAGAAGGGGAAGGCCCCCTATGAGGTGGATTGATTCAGTCACTGGGGTAGTCGGGATGGGTGTGTCAGAGACAGTGCAATTGGCACAGGACAGAGCAGAGTACATAGGGTCACTATGAGTTGCAGGCAACTCGATGGCACATAACAACAACAACAACAACAATACTCTGTCAATTTTTGTGTAATTTAGTGGTTTTCTAAATGTGTTTTTTTATTTTATACATTTTTTGAGATTAATTTATTTTCATGTTTGTGGCTCTTATCCATTCATATTTACTGCTGCTATCTGACCAACTGACTGACTGGTTGAAATTCTTATTTGTTCCCATTACAAAAAGGTGATGCAGCAAAATGCAGAAATTTTAGAATAATATAGTTAATGTAATATGCAAACAAAATCTTACTACAGATTAGTAAAAAAATACTGGAACAGTACATTGACTGCAGGAAATTCAAGCTGGATTCTGATGAGACTAGGGAACAAGGGGTGTGATCGATAATGTCACCTGGATCTTGGTTGAAAGAAGAGAATACAAGAAAGATGTTTGAGTTTTCTTTTCTTAAAGGCACTTCACCGGATTATGACAATTTATACATAACACTGAGGAGAGTCGAAATTGTAGACCACTTAATTGTGCCCATGCAAAACCTATATATAGACTAAAAAGCAGTTATCTGAACAGAACAAGGGGACAGAACATGGTTTAAAATATGGAAAGGTGTCTGTCAGGGTTGTGTGGTTTTTTGTTTTGTTTTGTTTTTTTTTTTACCTACTCAGTCTGCATGCTGAGCAAATCATTCAAGAAGCTGGACTACATTAAGCCAAATGTGACATCAGACTTGGAGGAAGGCTCATCAACAACCTGTATCATGTAGATGACATAATATTGCTTGTAGAAATTGAAGGTTTGCAGCACTTCATGAAGAAGACCAAAGACATAGCCTTTAATATGGGTTATATTTCAATGTCAAGAAAATAAAGATAGTCATCACTGCTCAATAAGGAAACATCATGATAGATGGAATAAGAATTTAAGTTGTAAATAAATGACTTAATTTTACATGGATTCACGATCAACACCCATGATAGCAGCAATCAAGAAATCAAAAGACAGATTGCACGGGGGAAATCTGTTGTCAAAGACCTGTCCAAAGTGCAAAGGAGCATGGACATTAGTTTAAAAACTAGAGTGTGCCTAATCCAAGTCATAGTATTTCCAATTGCCTTCTAAGTATCTGAAAACTGGAAAAGAAATAATAAAGACTAAAGAAGAATTGATACCTTTGAGGTATAGTGTTGAAGAGTATTGAATATCTCATGGGCTGCCAAAAGGAAAAGCAAACCTGCTTGGAGGAAGTGCAGCCAGGGTACGTGTTAGAGACAAGGGTGTTGAAGCTTTATCTCGCATCATTGGGTTTGTTATCAAGAGAGACAAGTTCTTGGAAAAACACATCAAGCTGTGTTACAGTGACTGTAACAAAGGGCTCCAGCATGATAGAGATTGTGAGGATGGCACAAGTTGCTGACCTGTTGTTTATTAGATTACTATGAGTTGACAATCACCTAACAACAATAACATAGTGTTAAGTCCTTTGGAGCTTTAGTGGCAAAAAAGCTGCGTGGCAATCCCAAAGGTGTTCGAAGTCACCAGCTGTTCCACAGGAGAAGGATGGTCAATCTCCACCCATGTGATTAACTGCATCTGAAAACCCTCTGAAGGGTCAGGTATTGGTCAGTTCTGACTCTACAGTAAACAACAGTAACAAATTGTTTGATAGTCATCTATTTTCACATATGTGGCTATAATCCATTCCCAGTTTTGCTGTAGAGTTCTTCACACAACAATGAATGTTCCACAATTAACTTATTCATTCTGTAGTTGGTGACTGTGTGAATTTTAATTTTTGTATAAAAACATGTGTGGATCATAACAAACTGTGGCTGACTCTGAGAAGAATGGGAATCCTAGAACACTTGATCGTGTTAATGAGAAACCTATACTGGGACCAAGAGG
Source organism: Elephantulus edwardii (assembly GCF_000299155.1). Lineage (NCBI taxonomy): Eukaryota > Metazoa > Chordata > Mammalia > Macroscelidea > Macroscelididae > Elephantulus > Elephantulus edwardii. Next base: position 21,893,291 of record NW_006399786.1, on the reverse strand, counting down.
TAGTCATCAGAACAGAGCAAGGAAACACTGCATGGTTCAAAATTGGGAAGGGCATATGCCTGGGATGTGTCCTGTCACCATATCTTTTCAACCTGTATGCAGAAAGATTACCTGGGAGGCTGGGTTCTATAAGGAGAAATGTGGTGTCAAGATATGTGGAAGATCTATCAACAGTCTGCGATATGCAGATGATACAATCCAGCTTACTGAAACTGAGGAGGACCTGAAGCACTTGCTG
>NW_006399786.1:21885456-21892418 GCF_000299155.1 Elephantulus edwardii | reverse complement strand
ACAGGACAGAACAGAGTTTAGGGATATTGTACATAGGGTCACTATGAGTCGCAAGCGACTCTACGGCACATAACAACAAACAACAACATACATACAAACAAACATACCTAGTTAATGGATATTTAGGTGAAAATAATTCTATATATGCCTAGACATACCCATACAAAGAGATACATTTACCTCTCTTACAGTATGTTTGTTCAAAAGTTTCTCTAGGATATGTGCCTGGCATATAGATGGGTAAGAGACGATTGTTATGACTTGGAATCCTCTCAAAGGCCATAGGTTTTGGTAAGGTAGGCAGTAGTATAAGGAGCCCGGGTGGCATAGTGGTTGAATGCTCTATTACTAACTAAAACGTGCCAGTTCAAACTCATCAGTTGTTTCCTGGGAGAAAGGGCTGGCAGTCAGCTTCTGTAAAGATTACAGCCTTGAAAACCCTCTGGGATAGTTCTACTCAGGCATACATGCTTACTATGAGCCAGAATCATTTAGATGACTAATTAAAGCAGATCCATTGTTAGCATAATGAGATGTCAAATTGTACTCTTATAAAGTGCACATGCTTCATATTTTTCTTGCTTTTTGTATTCCCTTATATTAAATTATCTTCAATTTATTTGGTCTAAAATAATTTTTATTATGTCCCTCATGATTAATGAGCTTGTGTATCTATTTTACATGTTAATTGGAATTTTGTATTTCTTCTTCTGACAAGTGTCAATTAAAATCTTTCCCCACTTTAAAGTTAATTTTGCCATTAAAGATTGATTTGTGGTTGTCACACATATTTTTAATAATTAATTGCTCTTTGATATCTGTTACATGCCGTCAAGTTGCCTGTGACCTGTAGAGACCCTACATGTACAGCTCTGAAGCCTGCTCTGTCCTAAGCCAGTCTCACTGATTTCAACACACTAAACCCCACTGCCCCAGCTACTTTATCAATCGATATCATCCGGGATTTTCCTCTCCTGGGCTGTCATAACAAATATGTATATGCACCTCATTGCTCAGTTCTATACTATCCCCACATTTGATGCTATTTTTGAGTCCATTGTGTCACTGAGGGACTTAATTTTTTCCTTTGACCCTCTATCTTATGAAAATGATTGTTGTGGTTTTCTGGTTTGTTTTTTTTAGTGTGTGTGTGTGTGTATGTGTGTGTGTGTGTGTGTATGTAAGTCGTTTGTCTGCGTCTGTCAGTAATATTTCCTCTCAATTTGTGATTTTTTTTCTTTTTATATATTTTGTGGACTAAATTAAATATAGTAAAATGTATTAATATTTTACTAGGTTATGTATTTTTATAACAACTTTATTGATATAAAGATTTCTGGTATTGTAGTGTGTTGCAAACCAAAAGCTGTTTGAATCTCCTGGCTTCTTATACAAAATAAGCTAGGTAAGTCTCTTCTAAGAGAAAGACTAAGGTGAACTTGATCCAGGCCGTGGTCTTCACAATTAATTTCTATGCATCAGAAAGCTGGACAATGACTAAGGCTGACAGAAGAATCATTATCTTTGAGTTGTGGTGCTGGAGAACAATATTGAACATACCATGGACTGCCTGGAGAACAAACAGGTTTTTCCTAGAGATGGTGAAACCAAATTTCCCCTTGGAGGCAAGGATTTTGAAGCTCTGTCTCACCTATTTTGGGCACATGGCCAGGAGGGACCAGTCCTTGGAGAAGGAGATCCTGCTCTTGGAAGGCGAAGGGACAGCTCAGGAGAGGAATACCCCAGATCAGATGTATTGACATGATAACTGGCACAATGGCATTGTTGTTGTTGTTGCTGTTATGTGCCGTGGAGTCGTTTCCGACTCATAGCGACCCTATGCACAACAGCCCTAAACCCTGCTCTATCCTGCACCAATCGCACCGCCTCTGACACACCCATCCTGATTACCCCAGTCACCGAATCAATCCATCTCATAGAGGGTCTTTCCCTCCTGCGCTGTCCCTCCACCCTCCCAAGCATGATGTCCCTCTCCAAGGACCCGTCCCTCCTGGCAACATGTCCAAAATATGTCAGACGAAGCCCCAGAATCCTTGCCTCCAAGGAGTAGCTTGGTTTAATCCTCTCCAGGATGAATCTGCAATGGCATTAGGTGTATTCAAATCGGTGAAACTGACTCAGGATAGGGCAGGGATCAGAGCTGTTGTACAAAGGGTCACTATGAGTTGCAGGCAACTCGACAACACATAACAACAACAGCCTGAGAGGAAATTGATTCATCAAGCAATCAAGTTTTTGTAATAAATATATAATTCATAAATCATACATTTTACCCATTTACAGCATACATTTCAATGGTTTTTAGTATATTTATAAATACATGCAACTATCATCACAGGAAGCACTAGAGTATTTATAATAAATGGTCTTTTGTGACTAGTGTCTTTTATTTTGAAGACTATTTTGAAGGCTTGTATATATTGTACATGTGGTTGTTATTGTTTACCGTAGGGTCAACTCTGACCCATAGCTGACCCTACGGTGGGTTTTCTGAGGCAGTTAAACACATGGGAGTAGAGCTTTCATGGAGCGGCTGGTGGCCTTGAACAGTGTACCTTCTGAATTGCAATGCATCTTATTGCTACTCGGCCACTACATTGTATATATATCAGTTATTTTTTAAAATGATATCTTTCCTTGTATAGATATACTATACTGTATTTGTCCATTCATGGCTTGATGGAAATTGGATTGCCGATCCTTTTAAGTACCATGAATAATTCTGTTATAAACAGTTACATACGAGTTTCTGTATGAACAGAGCTTTCATTTCTCTTTGATAAATAGCTATACATTGATCTGTTTAAGGAACTGTTGGACTGTTTTCTAAAGACAAAGAAATTGTGTTACAAGTTCAACAGCATTGTTTGAAGACTCTGAATCTCCACAGCCTTAGGCACTTTTATTGTAATCTGACTTTTTGCTAATAGTCATCCAAGTAATTGTGAAATAAACATCACATTGTTATTTTGTGATTCATTTCCCTTTATAATTAGTGATGTTAAAGAAGCTGTAGTGGTATAGTGAGAAGGGAGTTGCACTGCCAACCCAAAGGCATGCAATTCAAACCAAGCAGCTACTCCATAGTAAATCTTGTGTGATTTAAAGTCTCTGAAAACCTAATGAAGAGTTAGCTATGAGTTGGTTTCTACTCTACATCAATGAATTTTGTGTTTTTTCTTGATTTTTTTAGGGAGTAATGGCAAACTTTTCAAGTCTTTATTGACCATTTGTTCATATATGGGGAAATGGTCATTTAAAGACTTTTCTCTTTTTCAAGTTGGATTTCTTTTTATTATGTTAAGTTGTAAGAGTTCTTTAAATACCCCAACCAAAACAAAAACCACACCCCCTTCTTGCTATCAGTTGATTTTGAATAAAAGCAACAAGTTTTGGGGTTTGGTTTCTTCTATCATTTAACATTGAAATATTTTGCAAAATATAGTAACACGTCAACAGAGAACTACCAGATGTGCAGGCTGGGTTTAGAAGAATCCTTAGTACTTGGGATATTATAGCTAATGTTAGATGGACTTTGGCAGAAAGCAGAGAGTATCAAAGGAATGTCTTTCTGTGTTTCATTGACTATGCAAAGGCTTTTGACTGTGTGGATCAAAACAAGCTCTCGCTGACTCTGAAAAGAACGGGAATCCCAGAACATTTGATTGTGCTCATGTGAAAACTATACTTGAACCTATACTTGGAGACACTGCATGGTTCAAAATCGGGAAGGTTGTTTGCCAATGTGTATTCTGTGTCCATATCTTTTTAATCTGTATGAAGAACAGACCATCTGGGAGGCTGGGCTGTATGAAGAGGGATGTAGTATCAGGATTTGTGGAAGATTCATCAACAACCTGCGTTATGCAGATGACACATCCTTGCTTGCTGAAACTGAGGAGGACCTGAAGTGCTTGCTGCAGAAGATTAAGGACTGCAGCCTTTAATATGGATTGAAGCACAACATCAAGAAAACAAAGATTCTCACCATTGGGCCAATTGGCAGCATCATGACAGATGGTGAAGAGATTGAGATAGTTAAGTTTTAATTGGCTTTGCTCTGCAGTCAACACTCTTGGTACCAGCATCCAGGAAATCAAGAGACAAACTGCATTGGAAAAGTAAGCTGTCAGGGACCTCTCCTGAGTACTGAAGAGTAACAACATCAGGCTGGAGACTAAGGTGTGCCTGATCTGGGTCATAGTCTTTGCAATTGCATTCTATGCATCGGAGAGCTGGATAGTGACTAAGGATGATAGAAAGAGAATTGATGCCTTTGAGCTGTGGTGCTGGAGAATAACACTGAATAACATGAACTGCTAGGAGAACAAACAGGTTTATCCCGTGAGAGTGAAACCAGGATGTTCCTTGAAGGCAAGGATTCTGAAGCTTTATCTCACATACTTTAGGCATGTTGCAAGGAGGGACCAGTCCTCAGAGAGGGACATCATGTTCGGGAGAGTGGAGGGATCCACAAGAGAGAAAGACTCTCGATGAGATGGATCAATTCAGTGATTGGGGTAATGGGAGAAGGCATATCAGAGACAGTGGTGTTGGCACAGGATAGAGCAGGTTTTAGGGCTCTTGTAAATAGGGTCACTATTAGTCACAAGCAACTCCATGTCACGTAACAATAACAACAAACAATGTATTTTATTGGAAGAAACATTTGTAATCCCATATTTCTTTAAATTTAGTTTAATACAAAATTGAAGTATCTAAATTAAAAAAAGAAAACCAAAAAAACCTCAGAAGGTCAGCTATAGGTCAGTTCTAACTCAATTGTACAAAACAACAACAAACTGGTGGCCTAGTGGCAGGAAGCTGTGCTGTAATTCTGAAGACACGTCGGTCATAGTCACTGGCTACTCTAAATGAGGATGACAACCTCCCGTGCGACTAATCAAAACCCACCAAAGGATCAGCTGTGGGTGTGAGTTGGTTCCAACTTGATGGTACACAACAACACATTTTATTACTATAGCTATATATTACATAATTTTTATAATAGCGTATATGTCAATATATTTAGCTCTTTATAAAAATATCTTTACGTATTGAAAATATAACAAGTAAAACCTGAACAATATTTATGAAATAGTAATATCAATGATGATAATTTATATGTAGTAAATTTAGGGTTATTTTTAAACTTTCATCTTTGTTCATTTCAATATTTAAGATGTTTTTTATATATGGAAATAATTTTACTGAAATAACAGTACATCAGTTTAAGAAATATAGATATATCCAAATGTTAACAGCAGTTAATAACATTATTACACTTTACATTTCAGAAAGGAAAACTATTGAAATAAGTTTTTATATAAATTTATTTTTCTTCCAGAGTCTTAAAGAACAGTGATAGGACTGCAGGGCTGACTCACTGAATCCCAGGTAACAACCTACCTCACTACCTTTGCCGATGTTGTCCAACAGGGACATGAGATAGCTTGGGCAGAACGCTGCATGGTCTGAGGCCCACAGTACCTTGCACTAGAGTTGCTGCTTGCTATAGTTCGTGTTTTTCACATGAGAGATGACCCGCCCTACAGCATCAGCAGCCATCACTCAATAGGGCCAGCAGCAGCAGCAGCCAATCAGTGAGCTACACAACCACTTCCTCAGCCAAGAGACGGCTCCTTCCCACCAAGTGGTTAAAAGCCTATTCACCCTCACCCCATGTGCAACTTCCCTGCCCCTTCGTGTGCCTCTCTGGCCAGGGACAACTCAGGAACCTCACCTGAGAGCTTCAAATAAAAAGCTTCTTTGCCTACTTTTGGTTTCTGTGCCTGTTTCACATTATATCTGGTGCCCAACCTGGGAGGAGCATATGCCCCTGGGCCACTCCTTCACCTCAGAAGAGAAGCCTCTGGAGTCCCACCGCCTGTCAGTGACAAGTCCACATGGTCCCTTCATCCCTCCTTCTCTGCTCTATCTTTAGGCTCCCTGTCCACCATTGCTGCTGCATCAGGGATTCCAGTTTCCACTAGACCAGGCCTGGCCTGGGACCTTGGTGTCTGTGGGGATGTCCCAGCTACCTTGCTGCCTTTCTGCGATTCCTTCTTTGTGTGAACTGACCATCAGGATGCTGACATCCCTCCACACATTGCTTTGGGAAAGGACAGACAATGGGATCGCAAAGGTCTAAATTAGACCCTAAATCACTGCTAGGCTGTTTACTTTCTAATTGGTGTGAACTACAAAATTGCTTAGACATAAAGAAAAAGAAACTGATTTTTTTTCCCTCTGCTCTGTTTCTTGGCCTCAGCACCTGTTTGATAACTGCCTCTGAGGGCCACCTGATGGTGCTTTAGACTTTGATATCCTGATGGCCTTAGACAACTATTGTCACAGGTTAGGCAAAGATTGGAAGGTCCCCTATGTCCCGGCCTTTTGGTTCCTTTGCTCTCACCAGACCTCTGTTCAGTCTGTTCCACTGCACACATGTTTCTTGCTTGGAAAAATCCAAAACTTCTCTTTCTGTTGCTATTCCAACCTCTGACCCTACCCCCTCTGACCCAGATCCTCCTAAAGATTTGGTCTCGTCCCTCCCATATGATCATTCGTGCTCACTGCACCTCTGTCTCATCCCAAACCCTCTGTATACCTGAAATCTTCTTCTCCCACTTCAGTACCCTCTCTCTCTTCTTTCATTAGCTCTCATACATGTTCTTATGACTTGCCATCCAAGTACTGTCCACCTTCCCCATCTTCTGAGTTACTCTGCCTTCTATGGGAAGTTGCAGGCACTGAAGGATGTCCATGTTTCCTAATCTATGTCTAATATGTCCACTATTGAAAACTGCCTCGGTTCCTTTTCTTCTAACCCCACACTTTACTATAAAGCAGGATACAAGATCAACATACAAAAATCAGTTGGACTTCTCTACAGCGACAAAAAGAATACAGAGCCAGAACTAAGAGAAACAATACCTTTC
>NW_006399786.1:21875030-21883195 GCF_000299155.1 Elephantulus edwardii | reverse complement strand
TTATCCTCACCTCTACCCTCACACTTGAAGAAAAAGACTGCATTTTAGCAGTTGCCCACACATACGGAGACCAGACACACTTCACAGATCAGACAATGCCTGTAGGTGCAGTAGCCATCTCAGATGCAGAGTTCAAGTGGGACTATCAACATGGCCAAGAAGGCAGACACTGGTGTGACCATATGATTCAGTGTCTCTTAGTAGGCATGCAAAGCACCACCCAGAAAGTCATTAATTATAACAAACTCCAAGGAATAACACAAGGACCAGATGAGAATACATCAGTTTTTTAATAGACTAACTGAACTCCTAGCCCAAAACATCTGCCTAGACCCTTCAACTGCACCAGGGTCTATAGTTTTAGCCACCCATTTTATAACACAATATGCACTTAACATAAGGAGAAAACTCAAAAAGGCTAAAAACAACCAAAACACCCATCCACAACCTAATAAACATAGCCTTTAAAGTTTTTAATTCCAGCAATGACAAAGCTAAAGTGATAAAACAGGCTCAGATGCATCAAAAAGTAGCTCTCCAGACCCAAGCCATTGTAGCCATTCTTTGGCCAGAACCACAAAGTAAAAAAGGGTCTCAGTGGGATCTCCCTTCAAAACCTACGCTGCTGAGCGCATGCTTCAAGTGTGGTCTAGAAGGTCATTTGGCATGGCAATGCCCATGACCCTGACTGCCAACAAAGCCTTGTCCAGCCTGCAAGCAACCAGGCCACAGGCAAATTGACTGCCTCCTGGTGTCTAGTTCATCCTCTGCACCTCAACATGGAGAATAAGCTGACAGCCACCCTGTGGTCCCATCTCTTCACTCCTAGGCCTAGTGGATGAGGACAAGGCTGCTGGGACTTGTGGACCCCTATTAACCTCGCCAAGCCCATGGTGACTATAATAATAGTGGGTAAGTATGTTTCAATTTTTAATAAACACGGGGGGGTTACCTTCTCTGTCCTGCCTGCCTTATCAGTTGTCATACTCCTTCCCAGGTCATAGTCATGGGAATTAATAGAAAGCCTACTTACTCATGCAAGACTCCTCCTTTGCCATGTGTTAGATCAAATACCTTTCTCACACTTGTTTTTAATTATGTCCTCCTGCCCTCTCTCTCTATTGTTGTTGTTGTTGTTAAGTGCTGTTGAGTCGCAGGTGACTCATAGCGACCCTATGAAGGAGAGTTCTCAATGCTTGGTCTCTCCCTATTAGATAGAGATATTCTCCAAAATCTCTGCACCACTATTTCTCTCTCCAGGGTCTTTTCCTGCTAATTTCACACCTATCAACATCCTCTACTTCTGATATTGTTAATCCTGTAGTCTGGAATCCTCAAAGCCAGTAGTAGCCTCCCACCACCCACCTGTTTGTATCTCTCTTAAAGATCTTATTAAATTTCTGTAATGCCCCCAGTTTCCTATCTCAGAATCTCATTGTCATGGAATCTGCCCCATTATTACCAGGCTTCCCAGCCAAGGCCTTCTAATACCTACCAACTCTCTATGTGACATTCCCATCTTGCCGGTACACCAACCCTCAGGTGCTTAAAGGCTTGTCCAGGACCTATGCCTCATTAATGAGGCTGTTCTCATCAGCTACCCTGTAGTCCTTAACCCCTATACCTTACCTTCTCATATACCCCCTGAAACTATACATTTCATCATCCTTGATCTTAAAGATGCCTTACTTACCATTTCTTTACATCCTGACTCCTAATTCTTTTTTGCCTTTGCTTGGTCAGACCCAGACACACACACAGCACAACAATTAACCTGGACTCACGATCTACCCAGGGTGATGACAATCACCGTTAATGACTTGGTTAGCCCCAATTATAAGTTCATTACTAATAATCTGGTTTTTTCCTACCATGCCTACTAACATTTTTGTAAGCTCGTATCCATGAGATTAATCATGTTGCAGTTAACTAGATGGTACTCCATCCTTATGCTCAGTTGCCCACTGAGCCATTTCCCAGCCTTTCTTCCCCACCCCCATGATGACCCCTCTCAGCAGGAAGCAGCCAGAGAGAATACCTAACCTCTATATAACCAAAAAGGCTAGGAAGATAGGCCTGCAGGGCTAACTCACTGAATCTCGTGCAACAACCTACCTTGTTTACAACAGCTGCAGCCGATCAGCGCAATCAATGAGCTCCATGACCACTTCCTCTACCAAGAGATGGCCTGCTCAACAGTGTCCGCAGCCATCACCTAACAGTGTCATCAGCTGTTGCCCAACAGCAGCAACAGCCACAGCCAATCAGTGAGCTATACGAACACTTCCTCTGCCAAGAGACATCCCCTTTAACTGAATGGTTAAAAGCCGGTTCACCACCACTTCATGTGCAACTTCCCTGCCCCTTCCTGTCCTTCTCCAGCCCGGGACAGTGAACCTCACTTGAGAGCTCTAAATAAAAAGCTTCCTTGCTTACTTTTGGTTTCTGAGCCTGTTTTACATTACAAGCAGAGATGTTGAAATTTGTATGGAACTATTACTTAGGCATTGTCTTTTTTAATTTCTAAGAGCACTAAACCTTCTTCTGATTGATACAGGGACACTGAATTAATCCTTCAGAATTTATCTCCCTCTGGGTTTACCTCCTTCCCATAAGCTTATATAAATGTTTATAGCTCTTAAATGCCTTACAGACTTTTCTTCTGTATGCCCTTCTATTTAATCCTCCTAATTTCTTAGATAGCACTTTCAGCTTTCTTGTTGAAGAGATTCTTTCTCTTGGCACCTATACACACTGAACTGTGAAAGTGTGAACTCTGACATGGATTAAAGTAAAAATTGAGGGAAAATTTGTCTTCCTGCTGTTTCTTCATTATTGTATTATCCCTATTATTTCAAAAGGTGAACAAAACACAATGTAAATGAGGAAATGTGTAGAATATAATGTATGTGAATGAAACACAATGCAAATGAATTATTGTGTGGAAACCAGTAAAAAAATTAAAAAATTAAAATGATTCATTGGGGACTTGTAAAGGCACAGTATAGTAATAGGCATTGATTAATGGTAAATAATTATATAAAATACAATGTATATGAATGTTTGAATGAAACACATTGTAAATGAAATATTGTATAAAACACAACGTATATGAATGAAACACAATGTAAATGAATAATTGTATGAAAATTAATTATAAAAAACCAAACAAACAAAAAGGTAAGTAAGGTTTGGTAGTTAATAAAACCAAACCTGTTTATAAGTCAATCCTGACCAATAGTGGCTCAGAGTAGGACATAGTAGACTGTCCCTTTTTAGATTGTCAAGACTATAATCTTCACAAAAACAGATTACCACATTTTTCTTCCATGGTGAGGCTTGGGGTTCAAATCATTGACCTATTGCTTAGCATTTGATAACCATTGTGCCACCAGGGTTCATTTGATAGTTAATAGATTACTTGTAAAGATTTCTATTACAGAATTTATAATAGAAAATCCTACTGCTGATGCATCGGTTCTGAATTATCACAACACTCCAAAAGATTTCTGAAGCTAAAACTCTTTGTGCAAAGAAATCACCCATAGTTCTCTCACAGAGCAGCTTGTGTATTCGAACCACAGTTCTTTAATTTAGCAGTGTAATACATAACACACCCTTTTCACCCTCCACACTCACTTTGAAAACACTTTTCAAGGTGAGTTTATGACTGATAATAATTGAAAAAAAAGAATATATATGTAAATTTTAGGGCTAATTTATTCTTATTTTCAGGTACATTACTGTAGTTTTGTTTTCTATTATTTGAAGTATTATTTCTATTACTTGAAATATTGATTTCTTAATCTTTTAGAATCTTATTTTTTTTTAAATCTGTAAGTGTGAATAATAATATTTAATGCTTATTGTTATTTTAAGAGCTCTGGTGGCCTAGTGGCAAGAAGCTGCACTGCAATCCTGAAGGCAAGTTGTTCTAAACCACAAGCTGCTCTGCAGGCAATCTCCTCCCATGTGATTGACTGGCTCTGAAAACTAACTGGAGGGTCAGCTATGGGTCAGTTCTAACTCAACAGTACTCAACAACAACAATAGCAATATATGGAATGTCCATATTCTTAGGCTCTTGGACCTATAAAATCTAAATGTGAATTCAATGTTGTTGTCAAGTGCTGTAGTGTCTAATATGACTCATTGTGACCCTATGAACAACAAGCCTGAATCCTGTCCTATCCTGTGCAGTCATCATCTCTCACATTTGATCCCATTGCTATAGTCACTGTGTCAGTTCATTTTGTTGGAGGACTTCCTTTCTTTCACTGACTCTCCACCTTTCCAAGCATTATTTTCCCTTTCCAAGGAATAGCCTCTTTTAGCAACAGGTCCAAAATATTAGCAGACATTAAGTTATGAATAGTATATACAGGCTTGTAGGCAGGAGAGCAAGAATGAATGAAAGGGCACCCAAAGCTATGTGGGTTTGGTAGACAATATTTTGATGTTTATTTCTTTGTGTCCTGTAAATGGATTATGCTAGTAGAGAAAACAGAGGGGCAAAATTATAAAAAAATCTTCTTAGCTATAGACAGGTACACTCACAGAATGAGTCCCTAAGCCTAGAACCACAAAACCATAGTTCTGGGTCATTTGGATTATCAGGATCAGTTGACATAACATAGTGTACAATCAAAGTTCTGAACTCTACTATGATGAGTAGGGACATGGGTCTTAAAAACTTGCAAATAGCTCTACAAATTACAATTATTGATCCGTACCTATCTGGAACAAAAAAGAGTGAAAAACCAAAAAGATTGATAGCAATAAGGAGTTGCTATTCCAACTCAAAGGCAAAGGGTTCAAATTCACCAGCTGGTCTTTGGGAAATAGCTGAGCATCCATATCCCATGCAATTTCCAGCCTCAGAAACCCTGCTGAAGGGTCAGATACAAGTTGACTCTGACTCAGCAGTACTTAAGAACATCACCATTCATTCAAAAGACTAACAGGCCATAAGAATATTTGTCTCAGCAATCCTGAGATTAAACAGAACCAAATGATGCCGAACTATCATCACTGGCCAGTCTGAAAGTGATCCCAACAGAAAAGCTCTCAAAATGTGGAAGAAGAATATGGGCTAAAACTAAACTAATAATAATATACATTGACACTATAGAGAATTGTAGAACGCTTGAGACTATGGGCCTTAGCCACCTTTCAAGCTTAGAACTAAAATCACCACCATGATGCAACTTTCAACCAAACAATAGACTGGCCCGTATGATGATCAGGAATACCAGGGAGAAAAGTGCTCCTTAGAAAAACAAACCATACAAGATCAAAAGGGTTGCATATGCCCAAGAATAAAATACAGAAAGCACAAAAGGGTAGAAAAGATAACTAGAACTAATAAATAAAAGGAAAAGATTGGGAGAGTACTATTAAAATGTGGAACTTGAAATCAATGTCAAGAATTATGAAGTATATGAGGTATTGAATGGTCAATCTATTTGCTGTATAAACAGTCACTTAAATCACAGTGTTAGGTGTAATTGAACTAATTCTGACTCCTGACAATATTATGTATGCCTGAATGAAACATTGCCCAGGCTGGGACCATTCTCACAGCCATTGTAGTTTGAGCACATGTTGCTGCAATTGTGCCAGTCTATCTTTTTCCAATGACTCTTTACTTCATTTTTGTTGTTGCATACCTTCGAAACAGAACTGTCCCATAGCTGACTCTTTGGTAGGTTTTCAGAAAATGTTAATCATACAGGAGGAGATTGTTCATTCTTCTTCTGTGGAGTAGCTGATGGATTTGAGCCCCTTGCCTTCAGGATTGCAACGCAGTTTCTCAGCAGTAGCCACCAGACTACCAAGAATTATATCCTTCCCTGAGGACCAGGGCTTCCTGTTAATTGTCCCAAGTATGTGAAATGAAGTTTTACCATCTCATTTCAAAGAACTGTGACTACACTTTGACTTGGATATATTTATTCTTTTGGCAGTCCATAATATATAATATCCTTTGCAAATGCTTTAATTCAAAGCAATTGATATTTCTTTGATCTTTCTTCTTCATAGTTCAACTTTTGAATGGATATGAAACCAGTGAAAATATCAAGACACAGGTCACGAACATACTATATTTGGTCAGTACTATATTTGGTGTATTTGCTTCTCAATGCTTTTTAAAAAGTTCTTTGCTCAATGGTGATTGATTTTATAAAACATAATGCATGGGAATTACTGTTATGAGGCACAATATAGATGAAGAATAGTGTGAAACACATCCTATATAAACTTTATGAACAAATGAATATGTTGTTGTTGTTATGTGCCATTGAGTTGCTTACAACTCATAGCAACCCTATGTAAAATAGCCCTAAACCCTGCTCTGTCTTGTGTCAATCTCACTGTCTCTGACACACCCACCCTGATTACCCCAGTCACTAAATCAATCCACCTCATAGAGAGTCTTCCCCTCTTGCACTGTCCCTCCACCCTCCCAAGCACAATGTCCCTCTCCAAAGACTGGTCCCTCCTTGCAACATCCAAAGTATGTCAAATGAAGCCTCAGAATCCTTGCCTACAAGGAGCCGCCCATTTAACTATCTCCAGGACAAACTTGTTTGTTTTCTTAGCAGACCATGGTATATTCAAAACTCTTCTCTAGCACCACAGCTCAAAACCATCAATTCTCCTATCCTCCCTGGTCATTGTCCAGCTCTCTGACGCATAACAAGTGATTGCAAAGAACATGGCCTGTACCAGACACACCTTAGTCTCCAGAGACACATCGTTGCTCTTTGGTACTTTAGAGAGGTCCCTAATAGCTGACTTTCCCATCGCAATACATCTTTTAATTTCCTGGCTGCTGGTGTCAAGAGTGTTTACTGTGGAGCTAAGCAAACTAAAGCTGTGAACAATCTCAATCTCTTCACCATCCATCCTGATGCTGCCAATTGGCCCAGTGGTGAGAATCTTTGTCTTCTTGCTATTGAGGCTCAATCCATATTCAAGGGTGTAGTCCTTGACCCTTTGCAACATATTTACTCAATGCAATAAATCTCTTGATTTTTAGATTGCTGCTTCCATTTGTGTTGGTTGCACAACTAAGTAAAATGAAATCTTTGAAAACTTTTAGCCGTGAAACTATTGGTCATGAAGTTGTTTATAATTTTTATTTTCTTGTTCTTGAAATGCAGTCCACCTTGAAGGCTATTGTTTGATTTTTGTCAGTAAGTGTTTAAATTCCTTTTAGGTTTCAATATTCAAGGTTATGACATCTGCTTATCACAGGTTCCTGATGAGACTTCTTTTAATATTGATGCTGCATTTGTTTTCATATTATCGGATTATTTCCTCAGCACATAAATTGAATAAATGTAGTGAACAGACACATCCTTGCTGCATATTTCCTACTCAGAGCTAGATCTCTTTACCTTGTTTGAACAATAGCCTCTTGGTCTATGTGCAAGTTGCTAATGAGCAAAATGAAGTATTTTGGAATTCTAATTCTTCAAAAGATGTCTATCCCTTGTTCTAATTCACATAGGCAAATGCTTTGCCTAGCCAATAAGAGAGAGGTAAATAATTTTCTGTCACTGTCTGCTTTCAGCCACAGTGCCTATGACATTAGCAATGCTATCCTATGTTTCATGTCTTCTTTTAAACCTTGACTTTATAATCCTTAACTAGTTAACTCATTTCTATATAAAATTTTGGGTTTTACGCTTAGGAGTGATTTTACTAATATTTCTTGTATTGCAATTTAATAGAGACATGTTTTACCTTAGAACTAGGAGATGGAGGATGCAGAATATTTTTAGTTACTGTTTGTCTCAAGATGAATTCCATAGGGAAGTAAAACCAGTGAAACTTGTATATATGTGTGTGTGCGTGTATTGCTGTTGATGTTACTGTGAACCAACTCATAGCTTATCTTCCAGTTTGTTTATAGAGGCTGTAAATCAATCACACAGTAGATTGCCTATCTTTCTCTTACTGCGTGTGTTGTGTCTGACCCTCTGTCAGGTTTTCAGAGGCAGGTAATCGCACAGGTGAGATTTCCCATCTTTCTCCCATGGAGCAGCTGGCGGACTCGAAACACGTGCCTTCAAGGATTGCAGAGCAGCTCCACTAGATCTCTCTTTCTCTCTCTCATCTCTATCTATCTCTATCTGTATCTCTATCTCTTTCTATCT